>NW_016107356.1:4908153-5000309 GCF_001604975.1 Cebus imitator
TTTTAGACAGGGTCTCACTCTGTCATCCAGGCTGGAGTGCAGTGTGGTGTGATAGCTCACTGCAACCTCAACCTTCTTAGCTTAAGAGATCCTCCCACCTCAGCCTCCCAAGTAGCTGGAACCACAGGCATATGCCACCATGCCTGGCTAACTTATTTTTGTATTTCTTTTGTAGAGATGAGTTTTGCCATGTCACCCAGGCTGAGATCTGGTTGCTTAAAAGTGAAGAGCACCTCCTCCTTCTCCCTTTTTCTCCTTTCTCAGCATGTAAGACATACCTGCTTCCTCTTCGCCTTCTGCCACAATTGTAAGTTTTCTGAGGTCTCCCCAGCCATGCTTCCTGTGTAGCCTGCAGAACTGCGAGTGAATTAACCCTTTTTTCTTTATAAATTACCCAGGCTTAGGTAGTTCTTTACAGCAACGTGAGAATGGACTAATACACCATATCTAATCCATCAGCACATCCTGTTGGATCTACTTTCAGAATAGATTCAGAATCCAATCACTTCTTATCTCTGCCACGGCAATAATCTCCCACATGGAGGTCCCAGTAGGTGAATGGAAAGTGAAGCTCCCCAGTGGGTGAATGTAGCCCTGCTCCACTGGCTGAGCTGTGCACCTTTCTCCAGGGCTGCATCCACCTGGAAGAAGAGGCACTCTTTTCCATGTATACCAAGATGGCCTCTACAGGCATCTAGCAACTTCTCAGCAGCTCGTGTTACCTCTCTGTTCAAAACCTTCTCACTCAAAAGAAAAGCCCAAATCTCACAATGCCAGCCCAGTGGGACTTGGCCCAGGTACCTCTGTGATGCCATGTCCTTCAGCCACAGCGGCCTTCCAGCAAGCTCCACCTTTACACTTGTTATTCATTTTGCCTACACTGGCTCACTTTCCCACATCCTTTCAGTTTCTTCACAGGGGCCCCTTCCCTGGATTGTAGCACCCTATCCCTGGTGTGTACCATCTCCTTTGCCTGCCATAGCCACATCTCATCTATTGTGAGTAAAATTGTGTCCCCTAAAAGTTACGGTCAAGACTTAACTCCTAAGACTGTGAATGTGACCTTATTTGGAAATAGGATGTTTCCAGATATAATCAAGATGAGGTCATATAATCAAGATGAATCAAGATGGATTCAGGTGAGTCTAATCCAAGCACTGGCATCCTGGTAAGAACAGAGAAATTTGGACATAGAGACACCCAGGAGAGAATGCCTTAAGGAATGGGGCGGCAATGGGAGTGATGCACGGAAGCGAATATCCTAGTCCATTTGTGTTGATAACAAAATACCTGAGAGTGGGCAATTTATAAATAATATCAATGCATTTTCTCACAGTTCTGGAGGCTGGGATGTCCAACATCAAGGCATCTGCGGGTTTGGTGTCTAATGAGAGCTTGGTCTTTGTTTCCAAGATGATGCCTTGTGGCTACTGGAGAGGACAGATGCTGCGTCTTACATGGTGGAAGGGATGAAAGGGTAAAAAAGGGTCTGGCTAGTTCCCTCCAGCCCTTTATAAGACACTAATCCAATTCATGAGGGCTCTACCCTCATGACCTAACCACCTCCTAACGGCCCCACTTCTGCCAGTACTTCCACATTGGTGATTACGTTTCAACATAGGAATTTTGGGGGACACATTTAGACCATAGCAGCAAGGAAAACAAAGGATTGCAGAATCCACCAGAAATGGAGAAGGAGAAAGACCTGGAACAAATTCTCCCTCAGAGCCTTCAGAAGGAATCCACCTGCTGACACCTTGATCTTAGACTTCTGGCCTCTGTAACTATGAGACAATACATTTCTGTTGTTTTAAGCCACCAGGTTTGTGGTTCTTTGTTATAGTAGTCCTAGAGGAAACAATTACCCCACCCGCCATACAATATGTTACTTATTAATTTGCTTAGAATCTGCCTCCACATTAGGAGGGAGAGGATTCTGTCTGTGTTTATTGCCACGTCTCCTGTGGCTGGCATGGGGCCTGGCACAGAGTAGACACCACAAATACTTCCTGGAAAAATGAATAAAAGTTCACTCAGCTGAACCTGGTATGTGAGTCTCCCAGCATCTCCTGTGGCCATTTTTGCTGCATCCTCCAGTGTTCCCACCTACAGTGGGTGATTGACTCGTCAGTGACAGAGGAGCTGTGCACAGTCGGTGAGATGCATCTCATGTGGTTGTCTGAACCTAGTGCCTGCCCAGGCTGCTAGATACCTGAGACTGTGATATGTTTTGGCTGTAATGCCACCCAATTCTCATCTTGAATTGTAGCTCCCATAATTCCCACATGTTGTGGGAGGAACCTGGTGGGAGATAAGTGAATCATGGGGGCGGGTCCTCCATACTGTCCTTGTGGGAGTGAATACGTCTCACAAGATCTGATGGTTTTATAAGGGGTTTTCCCTTTCACTTGGCTCTCATTCTATCTTGCCTGCTGCTGTGTAAGATGTGCCTTTGGCCTTCCACCATGATTGTGTGGCCTCCCAGCCTTGTGGAACTGTGAGTCCATTTAACCTCTTTTTCTTTATAAATTACCCAGTCTCGAGTGTGTCTTTGTCAGCAGCGTGAAAATGGACTAATACAGACTGGTATCTAGAAACTCACAGATCTTATGAAGCTCTTCCCTCCAGAGATGTGGTTCTTTTCTCTGGAACTAGGACATAGGGAGAGTGTGAGTTATTCTGGAGCACGATCTGAGTCTTACTCACTTTGGAATCCCCAGTAATAGGCAGATAGAAAGCACTGGACAGAGAGTTGTTGAAGGAATTACTGGATAATAATAGCTTATATTTCTTCGAGCATTCATAAGGTAGCAGGCACTATTCAAAGAACCTCACATACTTTGATGCATGTCAACCTCACAATAAACCTATTATCTCAATTTTACAGACTGGGAAAGTGAGACCCAGAGGTGTTTTGCAGTGTGCCCAAAGAATCCCAGAGAACCCGTGGTGGAGTTACAACTGTGCCTCAGGCAGCATTCTCTTATGCCTCATGGTCTCACAGATGATTGGGTTTCATTCAAGGACTTTCAACAGCAACTTGGAGGGAGGGCATTCTCAGTGGCTGGTAGATGCCATTTGAACTGAGCGGGATGATTGAAGCCCGATTCTGGAACAATTATGCTTTCTCTATTCAATGCATTTTATAAATGTCTTTACTCAGCAAATTGACCCTACTCATTATATTTTGCTTCGTGACCATGGTATGTCATTTGCATTCCTTCAGCACACACTGACTGATGAGGAAGAGATGTTGGGTGACCCAGGCAAGCCAAAAAGGAGCAAAGCCTGCTGTCTCACCAGGTGGGTAATCCACCTTGAATGCTTGAGAGGGGAGTGTTGAGATCATGCCTCTTCCCATGGGACATTTTTCTGGGAAATAAAATCAGTGACAAACACGAAGCTTGAACACTCACATGGACTCAAGGTGCATGCTGAGCTCATCTGGTGCAGAGGAGTAACGCAGAGACGAGGCCTAGGCCAGCTCCAGGCACAGGAAGGGGACGTAGGATGCACCACAGTCCATGCCTCTTAGGAGAAAATCTGGACCCTCTTCATGGCTGTGATTCTATTGATTTGCTAAGACTGCCCAAACAAAGCACCACACAGGAGTGGCTTACGTAACAGGAATTTATTCTCTTACAGTTCTGGAGGCTGGCAGTCTGAGATCAAGGTGCTGGCACAGCTGGTTCCTTCTGTGGACTGTGTAGGGGAATCTATTCCAGGCCTCTCCCTGAACTTCTGGGGGTCGCTGGCCATATTTGACATCCCTCGGTTTTTAGAAGCATCACCCCAATTTCTGCCTTCATCTGCACATGGTAGTCTCCTTGTGTTCAGGCTTTTCTGTCCAAATGTTTCCTTTTTATAAGGATACCAGTCATATTGGAGGTCTACCCTACTCCATTATGACCTCATCTTAACTAATCATATCTGCAACAAACCTATTTCCAAATTAAGTCACATTCTGAGGTCCCGAGGGTTAGGACTTTAACATATGAATTTTGAGAGGACACAATTCAACCCATAACAGAAACTTTGTCTCTCTCTCTCTCTCTCTTTCTCTCTTTTAACACGATAATGACCCTATGCAGGGGTATTTCTAGATGTCTACTGTCTCTGTGTGTGTGTGGTGGTGGGGGGCTTCTAGTACTGTTTTGGATTAATGTTGACAGACAGCAACCTGGAGCTGGGAAGCAATTTGGAGCCGTGACTTAGAGCAAAGCAAGTAAGCTTTTCCAGGAATTTGAACCCAGAATTTCATCCCCATGGCACTTTAATCCAGTAACAGCTCAGATGACCCTGGCCTTATCAGCCTGGTGCTCTAAGCAGTTGACCTAACAGTGTGTGCATGCGTATATGCACATGCGTATGTTATGTGCGTATATAAGTGTGTACACATAGTGTTGGACACAGAAATATCTCTGAGAACTGTCTCTTTATCACCTTTCAGATAAAATTATTCTCAGCTTGCTTAGTTGCAGTGTTTCCTAATTTGCATCTCCTAACGCTTTCATGCATCTCTCCCGAAGTGCATATGCAAAGAGCTTCAACCTCAGGGTCAGCCTGGCCATTTTACCATGATTTCTAGGAAACAATGTGTATTATTGGTTCATGCCCTCCTTCTATCCAGATTACAATTCTCCTTTTTTTTGGCATGACAACCTCTGTCTTTTGAAAGCAAATGTCCCCTATTTATTAAAGTCCTCCCCAACTTTTTCAGGTTGACTTTCACTAGTACCATTCTGGAGTTTTTTATACCTACGTTATGGTCCCATATGCTGTACTTTGGTGGTTTGTTTACCTGTCTGTAAGACTGTCTGCATAATTCATGGGCCTTGTGCAAGATAAAAATGCAGGGACTCTTGTTAAACTACTAAGAATTTCAAGATGGAGAGAGCAGAACCATAAAATAAGTGTGGGGTCCTTGTAAGAGCGTGGTCCATGAACTTGTCCTTGTCCACCCGCCTGGTTCATGGATTGTGACTATTCTCAGTTCCACAGTGCCCATCATTCAACAAACATTAGATGAATAAATGAATCAATATGTGAATGTCTATAAGAATAAGCTTTGATGAAAGGCAGCCATTTTGTAAGAGAGTCATTGCCGCTTTTAATTGCCTGCAGAAACCCTCACAGAATCACTGAGGTGAGAGTAAAAAAAAAAAAGGCTGCATGCAATTATTTGTAATAACAAATAATCCTACTCTGTGTGCATGTAAGACTTTTCATGTCCAAAACACGTTCAAAACATGAATTCATCCTTACAACAGCATCAATGAAATGGAAACTAGAGGGAGAATTTGAGGTATGCAAAATTTAATTACCAATATTAAAGTTTGCTGCATAACTCACACTCCTCCCACTGGGCCAGGAAACACATTCCATGCTATCTCCTCTCCCTATGAAAAACAAGAAAAGAACATGGGAACATAGTTCTATTATATCAGTCAGGAAGGAGGCAAAACTGTCCGCTGAGAAACTCCAAGGGGTGGGGAGAGGTATTTATACATCTGAAGGAGGGATGCATTTATTCACCTATGAGTTCCCTTTAGATTCTGGGAGCCCAGGTAAGCATCGTCATGACCACAGGGTGAGCTCGTTGTAGGTAATAAGGTTATAGGATAAAGCCCAGCCAGTTATTTCTCTCTACACCCAAGAAATGGTGGTGACTTCTTAGAATCCTGAGCCACATTCGGATACCCAGGTGGGGACTTTGTCTACATTATCAGAAGGTGGGGTGGAGTGTGGGTGTGGAAGAAAGCTTGGCCTTGTACAAAGACAGCCCAAACAGACTGGGCAACACGGATCTGCTTCCAGTACCCTGAACATCCTGAACTTTTGGATCCTCTAGGCTGGAGGCGTGGGGACAGGTGCACCTTCGCAGGGGGAGGAGCTGCTTGTCTTCTCTGGAGCAGAGAGAGCATGGAGGACACCTGGGTCCTGTATCCCACCAGGCATGAGGCCACTGGGTGAAGGTTGTCCTAGTGTCCTCAGCCAAGGACCCTTGCCTCCTGAAGGGAATGAGCACGTAACTCCACATTTCTCAAGTTGGGCTATGCATCGTAACTTCCTTCCAAAGGGAACAGTAAAAAGTTGGGGGAGATAAAAGGGTAACTTTCTGGAAGAGAGAGCTAACAAACACTACTTCAGCCAGGGGATCAAGGTCAACATCAAAGCACAAATGTTTGTTAGTTTCGTCTTCAGGCCTAGGTTTCTCCTCTGAAACACTTAGAGCTCTTCAGAAGGTACAAAATCTCTCTGGCATTAAAATTTGGTTTAACAAGTCGCTACAGATGGGGTCATCAAGCATCTCCCCGGCAAGCTTGTTTCCTTCTTCTTTGTGCACGAATACGTCCATGTACAGCCTGATCTACTCCCATTCCCGACCTGTGCTCAGGAGCAGTAGCTGAAGACTTCTAGGTCACATCGTTTTTTGCTGACCCCACTTTGGTTCCTTACATTTTTTGTGGTCACCCTGCAGACCATTTAAGATCAGTGTTAAAGCAAAGTAAATATGGCCTAAGAAGGACTCTGTACGTCTATATTCGAGTGGATGAGCTGCAACCTAGCTTAATGGTCAGAGAAAATTGGAAACCTAACTTAATAGTGTACACCTGTAACAACAGCTGCGGATTGGCCAACCCCATGGGCCATAATTCAACCAGTCATAGACGGCTGAATGTTCAAATGGTGTCCAAATAAGGCAAATGGCGAGCTGTAACCACTCTCACTGTTTCTGTACCTCACTTCCGATACCTGTACGTCACTTTATCTTTTTGGTCTATAAATTTGTTCTGACCACAAGGCATTCCTGGAGACTCTGTGAATCTGCTGTGATCCTGGGGGCTGCCCGATTCACAACTTGTTCATTGTTCAGTTAAACTCCTTTAAACTGAATTTGGCTGAAGACTTTCTTCTATCATCAGTCATGAGGTCCCATGAGACAGCAGTGACAGACTGGAAGAAACTTTAGACAGTAATTCTTGGTGGGAAGATAACTTGAGTTAAACCCAGAGTCTTGAGACTGAAATACTAAAGATATTTTGCACAGGGGTGGTGGTGAGAGAAGTGTTTCTTTTAATAAGCTCCCAAACACCACCCGCCTGACTCCTGTAACTTACGGCAATGAAGGCAGATGAAGACGCCTGGCCTTAGATTGAACATACACTCTTTCCACTTTGTGTTTGCTAATCTCATGTAACTCCTTTTAGTTTCTTTATTATGATTATTATTATTTTAAAACAAGCATTAAAACGTGCTTTGGCGCTCTTGCATATGCAAATAAGCAACCCTGGGAGGCTGCGCCTTTTCCAGGCCCTGGTGTTCTTTAGAAGCCAGGGTGTGCTGGGAGCACTGCAGGTGAGGGCACAGCTTCAGCCTGAGTCTGTTCCCTGGAGTTGTCTTCTAGTGTGTGCAGTGGGCTTTATGTGGCTTCCCAGCGCTCCATCTCAGAGAAAGACAAAACCAACTGGATATGGTGTGTGTACTTGTCAGACTGTTTATTTGCCATTCACACTGATTATAACACTGGATTTACAGAAGAAACTGTGGTACAAAGAGAGGAAAGCTCCGGCGGCTCCTGAACAGCAGCAGTCCAGCTGCCCTGCACAGGCTGGGCAGGATGAATGCTCCCGGGAGAGGGGAGGCGGCCCACCTGACTGTGTACAGTGGAGTACCTGCTCTCGTGTGCTATCTAGAAACACCTCGGAGAGGAGGTTTTGGGGTATTCTTTCAACTCATCTGGCTGAAGACACGAGCTTGACAGTTCCCCTTTAGGAAGCGTTCAGTATGATTGTATCAGGGAGAAAGAACCCCACGCATGATTTTTCAGGATGCTTTGAGACCAAACCCAATAACTGCCACACAAAAAGACCCTAGATGGGGGCTTGTTTAAATAGGACCACATTTCCCGTTGCTTTTTCAATAGATGTGTTATACCGTCATTTCAATTTGAAAGTTTATTTTTTTCCACTGATTTTTATACATCCAGAATAACACAAATATCCAACAGTTCTTTTTCTTTTTTTGCACATTCATTTCCCCTAGAACAAAAAGTGAACTTAAAAAAGAGTTGGAACCATGCTATTAGTTGTTTACAAAAGTGAATAAGAAGTAGCTCATTTTAAAGTCTGAAATAAAGTAGAAAGAAGCATTTTTTTCCCTACAGTATTCAGCAAACCTAAGAAAAAGTCCTTAGAAACACACAAAAAAAAATTGAAAAAAAGTTATAGGCGTTAACAATATTTTATAATGAAGCTTAAAATCTATTTACATACATAAATACAATTAACTTTGTTGATGCAACTCTTCTGGAAGGAAAAAAATAAAAAGCCAAACGATCAGCTTTACCGATACTGACCTGGCTAAAAACAAAAATCCCCAACAAATAAACAAATATCCCAAAACGAATGTATATGCTAGGGTAAACAAAAAGGCATTTTGTTCAGATGTAAAAAAAATGTTTTGTGAGATTATTGTCAAACAAATTTTCATGTATAAAAGACCCAAACATGTCATTCCCCCCCAAAAAAATAAAAACCAACAAAAATAAAAATCACCAGGACGGAATGTCCCAAGGAAACAGGTATTTCAAGGCAGAAATCTGCAATCCTAAATTGCAGGACATTTGAGTGAAACCATTCATTTCCTTTCTAATCAGAGCATTTCTGTTTATCTGCACAGAAACCCAAGGCAGCAGAAAGGCTGTTTACTCACTGATTGTGATTTGCCCAGGAAAGTTTTCGTTGCTGCATTTGGACTGCAAGCAGATCCAACATGGTTGGCAATGCCTCTGTTCTGCTGGAAGAAACCCATAAACAGGAGAAGTCTGACTCACCATGTTCCTTTATGTGAAGGGGGAAGAACTGGACCTGCTTGTGTTCTGCGATTTGGTACTGGGTGGGAGGTATGTGCTATCTCCTTAAGAGAACATAGGAAAATGAGGAGGGAGAAAGTGGAGTTTGGAAGATAGAAGAAGAAAGAAAAAGAGGGAGATATTGGGGGGAAGAGAGAAAGGAAAATGTATTTATAGCTAGTGAGAGAAACAGAAAGAACTGAAATATGTGCCCATGTTGAAATCATAAATAGGGACATGAGTAAGCAGTAGAAATGGCTTATTCAATACTTCTCCTGGACCAATGGTTCCCAGATACAAGCAGTTATCACATGACTGGCATAAGGATCTCATTGATACCTTAACTTTCCTGAAGGCAACGAATAAAAAGATACCTTAATCTACCTGAAGTCAATGAATTCAATTTTTCACACACACATACAAAAATGTGGTGCGTGAGACCTATCTCCAAAACAACTAAGGTTTGATTTTTTTTCTGAAACAATTAAATACTATATATGCTGGTAAGAGTCTGTGAAACTCTAAATGACCAAACCAGTGAATCCACAATAGTGACAAGCCCTCTCCACACATGACTTTGAGAGTAAAGGTTCAATGTGAAAAATTATCTAATTCACCTTGCAGAGCATGAGGCTGATTTTGAGTTGGAATATCTTCAGGTACCAGAATTAAACTGAAAAATATAATTTTTTACTTCATTTCTCTCCAGCATTTTTGCAAGTCAGACATGGCAACATGTGCTGAAAAGAACACTTACGTTCAATTTGGGGGAAACAGGCTAATGGTCCTTTTCAGAAATTAAATTTTTACATTTGCTGAAATTTGATGGTAATTTAGCTGCAAAAATGTAATATGGAATAACATATGAAACTGAGTTGTGGAGGGAATTCTGTCTAAAATGAAAGTGAATATATTCTGAGTTTTTCTGAGATCTGCTATAGCTCTTCTCTAGATAAGGACTTGACAACATAAGCTGCTTTACCCTTTAACTCTTACCAAAGTGCTTCTGCATGTGTGTAAAACAAATAATCAATATAGATATAAGAAACCTCAAAAACAAGTTGTTTTAAATAAGTCCAGCTGTTTTTGCTGCCTGCAGCCAAAGATTTGTTTAATTTGAATGCTTAAATTTATAAAATAAAAATCAAACACTGTTCTGAAGTCCTGCTTTCAAATACTCTTCAGAGTTGACCTGAAATCGTTTCAATGAATTTTAAGAGGTACGTTAAATAACCACCAGATCATTTGGAGCACACATATGTCAGAATCAGCAGTTAGTATTTATGAGTTGTACAACAACTGCATTCTGACCAAATCCTACAATAAAAATAGTGCCATAAAATTTACAGTGACATTGGATACCTTTGAATTGTAGCCACCGAAAGTAGTGACATGAATCTTTCCTGTCACACTGGTGCACAGGTAAAAGTCCACACACCCCATAGGGTAGGGCCTCAGCATGGTGAAAGCAACACAAAGATGTTGTGAGCAGCACAGGACCGGGGTGGGGGGATGGGGGGGGTCTTGCATAGGTGGGACCATATTTTCCCATTTGACTCCACTGAGGCACACAGAGGGAAATTGGCTCCTGGAGGTCTGCTTCTGGTGGGCCCCTAAATTGCTACAATCATAACCCCTAAATTCATTGATTTGGTTCCTATGTAAATGTGGCTCCCCTACACAGTTTACTTTGGATGTGTTCTGTTATACAGCATCTGTGAAATTATCAGATGACCATGAGGTGAGCAAATCCCTGGGCAGAAACTGAATCCTCTCCAAAGGTGTAATTATTGGCACCTGCTTCAACCCTCTGGAACTAGATTGACCTTCTCTGTTTGTAAGAAGGAAGTTAGATATGAGACCCTTTGTTGAGCCTGGGAGACAATTCCATACTTCTGATCCTTGGAGTGACCCTCAGTGTCTAAAAATCCTATTAAAAACATTGCTGCGTGAGCTACCCACTTGTTTGATGAACTTGAAAGGGAGTTTAATGTAAACAATACTTCTAGATAACCAAGTGATCACATTACTCATTCTTTTTTTTTAGCCTTCTTCAATGTGATACATTTAACTTTGGCTACTATCAAGAACAAAAAAAAATGTAGTACTTGATATTTTTCTTAATATAAGTACATTTAAATAATTAAAAAAGTATCAACACATAAGTAAATGTCTGAACATCAAGATACATAAATATCTGGGGATTCCTTGTGGGAATACAGTAGTTAAAAATGACCCAAAGCTGTAGCTGTTTCTCAAAAAAAACAGTTACTCAAAAGTCCAAAAGAAAAGTTAAATAAAACTTACAGAAAAGGGAATCATATTTCTTTCCATGGTCAAAGCAAGAAAGAAGCAAGCTCAATTTATATATATTTATATATACGTATATAAAAATAAAAACCACCCCAATGCAAATACGCATTTTGCAATTGATAAGGTGCGGAAAAATTAAAAATAAGAATTAGATGCCAAACAGGGCAAGTTGCATCCACCCCCCCCACCCCAACCAAAATTCCACACTCTTTGGAATAAACAACTTGGCTAAAAATTTAAGTCAAGGGTATAAAATCTTTCTTTTTATTCACAGCATTGCTAAATCAGAAGCATTCACAGTTTCCCTCCGGGAACCTTCCTGTTTGCTTTGCAGCGCGTCCCCTGGGTGCTGGGGCTGGTGGACACCCTCGAGGTGCGTCGGCTCGGACACTTCCGCGAGGGCCTGGGCGCAGGCGGACGGCGGCGGCGTGGGCTTCCGGGCGCAGGAGGCTGCGCGGGCCCGACCTACGGCGAGATCCAGGCCGCGGCGGGCTTGTGGAGAACAGGAGGCCCGGGCCCGGAGGAGGAGGCGGCGCCCCGCGGGGCCGAGCCAGGCCGCGCCCAGCGCCTCAGTAGGGCCTCCACACGGCCTCCTCCAGGCGCGCGGCGGGCGCCATGTTGGTGGGGGAGTTGCTGTGGCTGCCCTCGGCCTCCACCACGTCGCTCTGGTTCGGGAGGCTGGGGTTGAGCAGCGCCGAGCCGGTGGAGGCGTTGGTGCAGGGCGGCAGGATGCGCGGCGGCGAGCGCTCGCCGCCCACCATGGAGAACTGGTAGGAGCCGGCCGAAGCGCCGTAGTACAGGTGGTAGGAGGGAGAGCTGGCCTGGAACGGGCCGCCCTGCGCCTGCGATGAGCCTGGGTAGGGCGGCGGCAGGTAGGTGTGGTAGCGGGTGGCCGAACTCATGGCCGACATGCCGATGCCGATGCCCGAGGTGACCGGCGTCGGGGAGTAGGTGAAGGCACCCGGGTAGTGCATGCGGGGGTCGGAGATGGAGGGCAGCGCGGGGAACTGGCGCGGGTCGCTGAAGGCAGTCAGGTCGGGTGCCGCTGCAGGGCGGGCAAGAAAACGGAGCGGCAGTGAGTGGGGGGCCGCTGAGGCCACGGCTCTTCCCTCTGTCCCAGGGGTCCACCCAGGATGCTACCTAGGAGGATGGGAAGCCACTTAGGATTCTACTGCCCTGGAGGACAGGGACCACTTAGGATGCCACTCCTGACAGTGCAAGACCACCCAGAATGCTATGCCCAGGAGGACAGGGACCACGCAGGATGCCACCTCCTGAGAGGACGAGGACCACCCAGGATGCTATGCCCAGGAGGACAGGGACCACCCAGCCTGTCACCTCCCAAGAGGACAGGGGCCACCCAAGATGCCAGCCCCTGAGAGGATGAGGATCACCCAGGATACTATGCCCAGGAGGATGGGGACCACTCAGGATGCCACCTCTTGAGAGGACAGAAACCACCCAGGATGCTACCATCTGGGAGGATGGGGAGTACCCAGGATGCCATCTCCCAAGAAGATGGGGACCACTGAGGATGCCACCATCCGGGAGGACAGGGACCACCCAGATGCCACCTCCAAGAGGAGGGGGACCACCCAGGATGCTACCACCTAGGAGGACAGGGTACACCTAGGATGCTACCGTTCAGGGAGATAGATTGCTACCCAGAATCTACAGCCCAGGAAGATGGGAACCACACAGGATGCTACCACCTGGGAGGATGGGGGCCATCCAGAATGCTACTGCCCAGAGAGATGGGTTTCTACCCCGAATCTGTCACCCAAAATGATGAGGCACCACCCAGGAAGCTACTGCCCAGGAGGATGGTATAATGTACAGTAATATAATACAGTAATATAGAATATCATGTAATGTAATATGACATATGATATGTGAAATGATCTCGTATAGCATAATGTAATATGTATAGTATAGATATAATATGCAGTAGTATCTACTATAACATGTATAACATGTATAAAATGTTGATATAATCCCAGAGTTGGCAAACTGCAGCCTGCCAGCCAATCTGGTTGCCACCAATTTTTGCATGTCCCAGGAGGTGAGAATGCATTTTACTTTTCTTAAATGGTTGAAAAAAAATCCAAAAAGAATACTTCCTGACCTGTTAAAATTATAGGAAATTCAAACTTCAGGGTCTATCCATACTTTGGAACACATCCTCACTCAATTCTTTCATGTACTGCATATGGCTGCTTTAGAGCCACCACTGTGAAGTCAGGTGGTCAGTATAGAGACTGCAGGGACCACAAAACCTAAAATATTTATTATTATTTATGTTTTTGAGAGAGTCTCAATCTGTCGCCATGGTTGGAGCGCAGTCACGTGATCTCAGCTCATTGCACCTACCACCTCCTGGGCTCAAGCAATTCACCTGCCTCAGCCTCCTGAGTAGCTGGGATTACAGGCACCTGCCACTATGCCTGGCAATTTTTGTATTTTTAGTAGAGATGGGATTTCACCACATTGGCCAGGCTGGTCTCGAACTCCCGACCTCAAGTGATCGGCCTGCCTCAGCCTTCCAAAGTGCTGGGATTATAGGTGTGAACCACCGTGCCCGAACCTAAAATATTTATTCTCTGGCCCTTTACAGAAAAAAAGTTTGTTGACCCTCCGTTTAATCAGTATATTGATATGCCAATAATAATATAATCTAATTTGTGATATTAATATAACAAGTGATAATTTGACACTGTGTAATAATTACTAATGTAATGGATAAATATGTCACTACTAACAATATGTTATATGTAATATCCTAACAATATTAATATGTCATAATACAGTACACATAATATTTAGGCTGACTCATAGAAAATTGCCATTTTTGTAGGCCTCCGACAGTTGAAATATTGATAATTTCCCAGTATTTAAGCGAATGCATGGCTCAGTAATGACTGTTGAGTGAATGTCAGGGACTATCATTACCATTCCTCCCTCTCCATATCTACCTTCAAACTACTTCCACAATTTTAGAAACAGTAGAGACTTGAGTACACCTGGTATTCCCTATTATGTACCTCACTGGTTTGGCAACACAAGTAGATGTAGGACCTTGATTTATCTACTCTATGTTTTGCATATGTGGAAATTTTACCAGAAATGCAAAGCTTTGTCTCTAAAACTCACTGTTACGACTATGCATTATTTTGTTAGAATTATGCATTTACATTTTCACCAGCTGGCTTTAGGGCTGTCCCATGGTCCACTGGCTCTGCATTTTTCTTACGTACAGGCCGCCCTTGGGACTACAGAGGATTTGTGTGCTAGGCAGGGTTCCCTGTGTCTGTAGATGACAGTTTCTCAACCGTGACACTATAGATATTTTGGGCCAGATCATGATTTGATCATGGGGTAGAGGGGGGCTGTCTTGTTCATCGTAGAATGTTTGGCAGCATCTCTGCTTTACCCAGTAGATGCTAGTAGCATCCTCCTCCCCTCTTGTCACAACCCAGAATGTCTTCAGACATTGCCAGATATCCTAAGGGTGGGGTAAGGGGAGCGAAGTCCCTCCAGCTGAGAACCACCACTGCAGATGCAGGAGGGCACGCTGGAGTAGTTCAGGCTCCTCAGAATTACTCATTAAATGACCAGGCTAGGACTCTCCTCCTTATATCAGCAAATCCACAGACAGCAACAAACAGCAGAAACAGGAATTAATTGTTTTAAAATGTGAAGTTCTCAATCAACACAAAAAATAAATCTTAAGCTCAGATGGCATGTAGCCTGTGTCCTTTTGAGTTCAGGCTGATAGAGAAAGTTGATGGAGCCAAAAGCTTGCTCTGAAAGGAAAGCTACCAGGGTGGATTAATCTGTTTTTGGAAGGCATCGGCAGTTGATCAACTTCCTCATATTTCAAGCCTATTATTCCAGCAGGGAGAGCTAGTGTGTTCTCGTTCTCCCTCCCCCTCTCTCTCTCACACTCTCTTCCACACCCCATCCTCCCTCACTCTGATGGTCTTTTATTGCCCTCACTCGTTTTTTAAAAATGAACTCCCCTGTACCTTTGGGGTGAATGTGATGAGGGGATACACTCCTCATCAGAGAGGTAATTAAAGTTTATAGAAACAGCCCAAGTCTGTAGCAGATCCCTTCACTAATGAGGAAACCAGGAGTCTGACTTTCAAACAAACACTCCTGTTAATCTTTTCAAAGCCAGGCAGACATGTGGGCAGGGAAAAAGTTGTAAATGGACAGTGGTTCTGAGGCTGCCCTTCCTTGGCCACACTCTAGTCATTCTTGAGCCAGGCCACACCTCATTCCACAGAGTTCATCCCTGCCCGCTCACTGGGGCAATCTGTGAGCAAGCCCTGTGTCACTTGCTTTTGCTGACATGGAGAGCTGTGACATGTTTGAGAGTTAACAGGAAGCTTTACTCCATTTTTTTTCCAGTTAGATTTGTAGAGTTTACAGAGAAGCTGGGACAGGAGGAAAAGCATTAGGCAAATACAGTCAGTTTGTTGTCATCTGATGCAATACTCTGGACACAAATAAATGACTCTGCCCATTATTCTTCTTGCTTCATTTGCCCTGAGACAAAAAGGTGAATCCACTGGAAAATGAAAGGTCACCCTGTTTTACAGCAATGTCTGGACATGCTCTGCCAGTAGGTTCCAGCTACTACATGGTAATGTGATGGTACCAAGTTCCTGGAATCTGGAGTGAGTCTGTGATTTGTCATGGACATAAGAGCTGGAATGATGTTACAGTGTCAGCTGCTGTGGGAAAATAGTTCTTTCACTTGTGGACAGACCATCCAAAAACAAGAGCTGAAATGTTGCTTATGGTCTTTCTTCTATGTACACATGAACAACGTGATGCTACGAAAGACCATCCATTTGGTCAAATTAACTTTTTTACACGTATTTTGATAATAAAATACCCTCTGCCCTCTAGATATGCTCAGATTCAAATGCTCTATTCAAATGTTGGTTTTCATCTTTATGTCTTGTCTCGGCTCCCTTATTCAGACCCATCAGTCTGTACAATTCACCCATCCAGTCATAGCTCTTCTGTCCTTTTGACTGGCCTGGTGTCCCCTGATTCAGCAGCAGTGTGGGTGGAGTTGGGGACTCCTGATATTCACAGGGAGTTTTTAAGAGTCGGAAACCTAGGGCTTTGGAGGTCCAGGTATTTTGGTTGGAAATGCTTTCCCATTGATGGGGATATTTGCCATGACAGATCAAGTCTTTGCTCTCCAGCTTGACATGGATAAAAGCAGCCTCGCTCCAGGGCCCCTCCCACTGCCCCCAGAGGATTAAACAACCTGAGCAGGTAATGGCTGCCTTAAAAGGAGCTTTTGCATGACTCAGATTAATGCATGCTGTCTGTCGCCCAGGTTGGCAGCTAAACATTAATTTTTTTTAAAAAAGAAAAGTGAACCTCTAGATGACAACTCTTTTCAGACAAGGTGTGGAATCTGTCTGCAAAGGATAGAGAGAGAGAGACAGAGTCCAAGTCCCCAGCGCAGAAGGAAGCCCAGGTGGGGCTGGGGGTGGGGAGAGGAGCAGAGCACAAAGCTGTCGGGCCAGATTAAAAGGCAAAGCAGCCACAGAGCAGTGTCAGGTTCTCAAAGCTGTCGGCCAGGCAGCCACTTTCCTTTTATGTATTCCACCCCCCTCCTGCCTCCAGGTTTATGACACTTTTCAGGCCTGTGCTCCAGGCTTGATTTCTCAGAAGGAGTTCTGCCAAATTGAAGAGCAGTCTCCCATACTGTTCTATGCCACTGTGAAAACTCATCTGGAATTCTGTCCTCCCTTCAAGATTCTTCTTGGGTTCTGAAATGGGACATGGTTTTTATCTACTTCACACTCCCATGCCATAAAATGTTCTTCCTTACTCCTTGGGTGATTGAAGTCCAGGGTATTCACAAGTGTAACTGTGATATAGGACTTTGGAGTGCACATGTTACTGATTCCTTTTATTAAAGTCACCCTTCCATCTGAACACCAGTCAGCTGGAGGAGTTGGCCCTGAGGGTTCTTAGACTATAAGATGCTGATCTTGGGTGATGACCAAGTCAAGAGATGTAATAAATTCCAAAGTTTAGACCCATAGCAGGAACATTTCCAAGGAGAAGAGGCATCATTTCAAGTGAAGACCCTAGCCAGTGGGTAGAGGGGTGCCACTGAGAAGAATCAGTAAAAGCTGACAAGTGCCTTTGTTCTTGAGGGATAAGCTTCTAGAAATCACAAGCTAAACAAGATGCCATGACGTCTGTGCTACTCTCTCAGTGCTTTAGACCAGCACGTACTATGAAAATATTGGCATTAATGGTCAAAAGGAATGTGAAAACCGAGCACCTGAGTTGGCTTTTCAATTTTACTATAGCACCCAAGAATACTGGAAGGCAGTGGTTCTCACCTGGGGGCAGTTTCTCCCCCTGGAACATTTGGAAATGTCTGGAGACATTTTTCATTGTCCTAACTGGGGTAGGGGGGATGCTAGTGGCATCCAGAGGCCAAGGATGCTGCTAAATATTCTCCAGTGCACAGGACAGACTCCCCAAAGAATTATTTGGCCCCAAATGTCAACAGTACTGCTGTTGCGAATCTCTGGGAAGGCATTCTGTGAAGCTCTAAGAAGCAGCTAAGGCATCTGGTGAAACCTGAAGTAATCACAACTGTCTGGAAAACACAGTATTACACAACATTTAAAATGGCAGACATGACTCCCCTGCCCCTGTGCCTGCCCCCTAATCTGCTATAATCTGATCCCAAGAGCTGAAAAGCAGGACTCACCCCCTCCCCCCAAAACACACATGCAAGTGTGTTTGCAGGCATCATAACACTGAGGTTCTCTGAAGTATTTTCACAGTTTGATGCGGCTCCAATTTCAAAGCCCCAAACACTAAGTTTCTTCTTTTGCCTTCAACAAAGGAATTTTTCTCTGTAACTCTGATTTCCCTGCCCACGAGCAAAGGTGAGTGCCAAGCCCAAAGGGCCCATAGGTTAAATGACTAATACTTAATGAGCTCATATTAACAACAATTATGCTAATCATGACACCTGAGCTTTTCACGCTGTTCCTGTAGCCTCTGTATGAACAGCACTTAGTTGGAAATGTCTCATTTGGGGTATACAGTTGGTTCTATGTATGGGTGGGTTCTGCATCTGTTCAACCAATTATAGATCAAAAATATTATTTAAAAAAAGGATGGGTGTGTCTGTATTAGACATATACAGACTTTTTTTCTTGTCATTATTCACTAAACAATACAGTATAACAAGTATTTACATAGCATTTACATTGTATTCGATATTACAAGTAATCTAGAGATGCTTTAAATATATGGGAGGATATATATAAGTTATATATAAATATTATAACATTTTATATGAGGCACTTAAACATTCATGGATTTTGATATCCATGGGGGGGGGAAGGCGGATACTGAGAGTGGCTGTATTTACTTCCCATTCTACATGTACCCCGTCTGCTGTCTATGTGGTCTGTGAAGATTTATCACCACCACATGGAGCAGTCCCAGCAGTCCAGAGTTATGTTGGAAGAATGAGTCCTAAAAGGTGACTACTTTGGCTTTTTATATTGTTCTTAACCCTTCAGTCACCATCCTTTTTTGCCAGATGTGAACAACTTTAGAATGTCTAAGGAATCAACTTCTCCCAGCCACTTCTGCCTTCACATCCACAATCTCTGCCTCTAAGTGTGCAAGAAAATCAGTGAATGAGCATGGGACTCAGAGTCGAGATAGGTCACCTTGTCTTTAAACCATATTTTACTCATTTAATAATGTTCTGCCAACCCCTTCCTACACCTCTAGTCTCCTGGACCTTCCACCCCAGCTCAGCTGCGAAGAGTGTGTTTTCAAGTGGCTTACTTGAGAGTCGACTGGAAAGTTCTGCAGAGAGGGTTGTCATGCCGCTGGCACGTCCGGGTGAAATGGGTGTTGCTGGGTGCACAGAAGGAGAGGCAATGGATCCCAGGTACTGGTAGGACTGATCGTAGGACCACGGTGGGGATGGCTGGATCTGCCTTGTGTCTGAAGATAATCAGAAAGGTCAATTAGACGTTAAGTGAGGTGGGATTTAAAAAACAAAATGTCTTTTAATAAGAAATGAGTAGCCTTTGTTTAAATATGTCACACACATGTATGTGGCCTATGTACCATGGTTTAATAAGCCTACTCAAGTCCAAGTATCTGCCTCTGTTGGATTATTTCCCCACAAAAGAGACTGAATCCTTGGAGACTGTCACCTGATAACTATTCCTACCAAAGGTTTTATTTAATCATGCTAACAATGATGAGAGAACTGGATTACGCTTTCAAGGTAGAAATATTAATGTCCAGACTGTTGAACTGCAGTTGATTAATGTCCAGACTGTTGAACTTGACAACTTCAAGTATCATATGACTGCTGAGACAATTTCAGCTTTACCAATAATTACAATTATCATCATCAGAAACATTTTATAAATTTAGGAGATCACCTCTCTGTATTCAGTAAGAATGCAGAGTTTTTGGAGTTTTTTTTTGTACCTTTGGTAAAAAGTATTCCATGGGCTGGTAAATGTTTTATATTTAGATGAATTATCTCCCAAGGATGTCAGGAAAGAAGGTCTGGCTGGCAAACTGGCAATGAGGTCTAATGACTAGTTCACAAACCCAGCAGTAGAACTGGCCCTATCAACCAAGGCCTTCTGTTCCTTTTCAGGACTTCAAGTTTGCAACTTTTAAAAGTCAGTTTTTGAGCGGATATTTTATAGATTGCCATTATAAGAGGCCTGGGATAGAGAGGAGACGAAAGTCTGACTTCAAAAGATTTAGACAAAATGGATTTTCTAAATTTGACTCCAGCATTCAAAGGAGTCTTAATTTTCAAAAGCATCATACTGTTTGCAGATGAAAAGGAAAACCAGCTCTATTCTTAGGCAAATGTGTAAGGAAATTTAAATTGGACAGTGTCCCACTAGAAGACAGTTTTACATTTCTTTGGAGTTAAACATTAATTTTCTCTTTATGTCCCACCTTCTTGTGGACAAAGATAACTGTGAACTACCATAACTCCCACGGGTCTTTACCAGAGCTTCATGATCCTGCAAGTAGTGGTGTAGGAAGAGCAGACTTCTTTAGGAAAATACAGGGTATAAGTTTTGTATAGGTCATGACATAAAGAAATGAGCCATTCCTACTCATTATAAAATATTCAGATCTGCTTTCTCCAGGGGCTTTTCATTTCCAGCAGTTCAAGTTTGCCTTTCTGTTTATCTCTTTGAAGCTGCCACAGTGGATAACAGAATCAGACATTTGGAGACCAAGTCTTCCTCCCCAGTATTTCTGCTGACAAGCCTCCCTCCCTCCCTCTCTCATACTGATTCATTTTTTTCTTTTCTGTGTGTGCATGAAAATAGCTGATTTTTTAAGTTTAAAAAACCAGGTAGTTCCTGGGCAAATGTTTTAACTTAGAATCTTTGAAATCTAATATTAAAGAAAGGTCTTCATTGTATTCCAAATTTTAGAGGATTTAAAAAGGTGGTAAGAACAAAAGAGCTGGTCCATTTCAAACTCAGCAGAAAATAAATGTTCAACCTTGGCTGAAGTTCCTGTGTGACCTTACAGCTAACAGTGTTTCCAATAACTAAAAGCAAACAGAAATAGCAGACTGTTCAATAGTCCCATGCTACTCCAAGTATTTTGCTCCAAGTGAAAAAAACCCATATACTTAGATATTTTCTATAAGACATGTGTATATTCTAGATACACACATTTACTAAATGGATATATAGTACTCCAATAGTTTAATCATTTAAAAAGCAAACAAAAGAGGTTTTAGAATTGTCATAAAGCCCCCCAGGGTGTGAATTGCGGTACACTAATTCATGCCTTATTGTGTAGACAGCCTCACACCTCTAACCTCACGTCTAAAGCCACACTAAGCATAAAGTATTATGCCATGATTCGTGCTCTGTCATGTTTTACTGTAGCGAAAAAGTTGTGCTAGGCTTTTCTAAACTCATAATTAAACCATGCAAACGTTGCATAATATTTCACAGCCTTTAAAAAATATGCTTTGGTAAAATGATCTTTATGATTGAAGTCCCAGTTCTGTGAGTTTTTTTTTTTTTTTTTTAAAGACAGGTTTGCAGATTCCACATTTTCTGACTTCACACCATAACTTAGCTTTTCAGGTGTTGGAGTGGGTGGGGGATGGCAGTATACACCCTGAAGCCCACCCGCCCCCTATCAGTTTTCTTTCATGTGACCACAGTGACCTGTGCTTGGGTTCATTGCCAGTGGTGGGCCAGAAGGTGGGGATGGTGAGCCTCTGATGTTGGGGGTTTAGTTGTTTCCTCTTCCACATGTCTTACTAATAGAAAACAAAAACAAAAAGGCCTGATAATGTGGTGCATTCTCGGTTTAATATTCATTACTGTCTTTGGTCTGATGGGGCCAACTTGAACTCGTGGGCCACTTGAGCACTGGATTAATAGGCAGGAGGGGTGGGCTCTGGGTCTGTGTGGTGAGCGACTGGGTGACCTTGGATTACTCACTTACACTTCCTTATTCTCACCTCTGAAGGGAGATGATCCCTATATCCTTTCCAATGGTGACGGAGCAGGATTCCAATTCCAATAGGTCCTACACAATACTTCTTTGCTTTACTTGTACATTAAGCAGAGTGAGGGAAGAATCAGATGTGGGGTAAAGAGTGGTGCCTGTAATAATAAATATGTGTATTCTGGGAGGAGGAAGTAGAGGGCAGAAAGATGGGAGTTATCCAGAAAGGCCACAGGCTGAGGAAGAGAACCACTGTCAGTCATTCTCCAGAGCACAG
The DNA here is from genome assembly GCF_001604975.1 of Cebus imitator. Lineage (NCBI taxonomy): Eukaryota > Metazoa > Chordata > Mammalia > Primates > Cebidae > Cebus > Cebus imitator. The sequence goes on from NW_016107356.1 coordinate 4,930,137, forward strand.
GGCTACTTGTTCTTGAAAGAGTTGCCTCTAATAAGTCAATCCGTCAAAGAACAAAAGCTTACTGAACATTTACTATGTACCAGGAATGTGCCAATTTACCTAGTAGCAGAGTGTTGGTGATAAATAAGACCAATATGGTCCCTGCCCCACTGGCACTTACAGTCAGTGAGGATCTCAGGACCTTGTGATGCTTGGAAAGGCATCTTCCTATTGCATTAATCATCATACTGGGTGTTGCTTCATTCATTCATTTATTCATTCATATGTTCATGAAGTTACTTTTTCATTCACTCATATTTCCAGCAAACATTTTTTCTTCACTAGGGCCACTGTCTTGGGGACTCACTAGCGTATGGAAAGTTCCTGCCTTCTAGGAGTTACAGCTACTGGGGCGCCTAAGGGCTGTATCTGGGCTAACTGCTAGATTAGCTGCCTAATTTGGACTTGTAAACAGCTGTTCCCAAGGGAGAAACAAGAACCCTAGTGGTGTTTATTACATGCTTATGTTCTGCCTCTGAGAGGAGGAGACTAGGGAAAGCACCAAATTTAAATCACAGACAGATTTCAGTTTGTATCCTGCCTTCACCATAAACCAACTGGATGACCTTAGGCAGGTCACTGATTTTCTCTGAATCATAGTTATAATTGTGACTTCAAAGGGTAATAGGAAAAAGTGAGATAAGCTATATGGAAAGCAAGTATCACAATTTCTGGCCATAGTAAATGCTCAATAAGCCTGAGTAACGTTTATGATTATATGACTAAAAAGGAAGAGAAATCCATGCCAAGGGACCTATCTGATGTTCATTGGTAAGACCACACACATTTCCTCCAGGATAAGGCTCAAATAATAGTGTTTTGTTCACAGCTAGAGTCTTGGCAGGCACACTCTTCAGGCTAGAGAGGAGCTGGGCTCAGGAGATTAAATGGTAAAGGGGCAAGGAAATTGGAAATTTGGGATTAGGTTGGAGAAGGCAGGAATTCAGTATCTCAACCAATTCACGTTTCCATTAAAAAATACTGGATTCAAAAATTTAAATTTGAGCCTCTGTGCATACTGGTTTTCCAGGCTAAATGATGTTTAATGCAGCCACTTTACTGAGACCATTTTGTAATGGGTTATTTTCAGCTTTTTAATAATCAAATAATGGGTAAAACAGGGCTCCCTTTCCACATTCTTGATCCCTATTCCCTTCCATCTGAAATGGGAAGTTAGGGATAAGGTAGAGTTGAGGTTAGTGGTGAGCTCAGGAGTGTACATGGCATATATCACACTAGAAGAAAGGAGAGTGCTTTTATCTTTTGATGCAGCAATATTAAAATGTCTCTAGAGTCAACAATGACCCTACTAAATAATTCATGTCAATGTCCTGCTGCTTCCAGTTTCAGTTCCAAAATGTAAAGAGCTTGAGAGTCATCACTCTTGTTTTTATAAGAAAAAATGCTGAACAAACTAAAAATTCATGACTTTTCTTAAGTCCCCTGGAAAGCTGAAGTTGCAGGGCAAACTGCCACCCCAAAATTTTGAGGCCAATACAGAGAATCAAAGCGAGGTCTGCTTGCTGGGAGCAGAAGTTCTGAATTCATAAATTGATAGGAACACTTAATGGTGATTTTGACAAATTGTTAGAGGGTGAGTAGAGACTAGTGTGAGAATAAGACACTCCCGGGGGCTACAGTTTCAGGAGGAAGTGCACTGTTGTGGCCTTTTCATTCAGGAACTCCACCAGATTCTCACAGGATTCAGTATGTTATGATAACAGTGGGTTATGGCTGAAAGAGCTTCAACATATTGACTATTTAAAGAGGAGTTCATAGAGAAGCTCACAGATGACATGGGAGGCAAAAACAAGGACACTAGAGGAATTTGAAACCTCTGGTACCTTCTGCAGACATTAACTACAGCCCAACTCTTAGCTACATGAAAATAATAACTCACACTAAAGGCGTGTTTGCTTCAGTTCCTATTACCTGATAAATAATGTCCAGCTTTCAATAAAAAACTATAAGAAAGGCAAGAAAAAACACAGGTAAAGCAAGCATCCGAACCAGACTCAGATGTGACACAGATTTTGGAATTACCAAACAGGGACTTACCAAACAGGGAATTTAATGATGATGAACATGATAAGGGCTCTCGTGGTAAAATAAGACAACATGCAAGAACAGATGGGTAATATGGGCAGGGAGATGGAAACTCTTAATACTCAAAAGGAAATTCTAAAAACTAAAAACACCAGAACAGAAATGAGGAATGGCTTACTTCATAGACAGGACATGACCGAAGAATCAGTGAACTTGAAGATACAGAAACATACCAAACAAAAAGATAAAGAGGAAAAAGAAAGAATATCCAAGAACTGTGAGACAATTTTAAAAGGTGTAACGTGTAATTGGAATACCAAAAGGAGAAGAAAAAGAAAACAGAGTAGAAGAAATATTTGAAGTATTGATGGCTACAAATTTTCCAGAATTAATGACAGATACCAAACCACAGATCCAGAAAGCTCAGAGAACACCAAGCAGGATAAACACCAAATCTACAATCAGACATAACATATCTAAACTTCAGAAAACCAAAGAGAAGAGAAAATATTGGAAGATGCCAGAGAGGGGGAAAAAGCCAACACCTTACCCACAGAGGAACAAGGATAAGAATTATATCATCTTTCTCTTCAGAAACCATGCAAACAAAAAGAGAGTAGAGTAAATAAAGTGTTGCAACAAAAAAAGCCACCAACCTATAATTCTACATCCCGCAAAATTATCCTTCAAATTCAAAGAAATAGGGATACTTTCTGACAAACAAAACTGGAATAATTCATTGCCAGCTGACCTGCCCTATGAGAAATGTTAACAAGAAGTGCATTAAAAAGGAAGAGCACTGGAAAAGGACTGTATTAAGGTAAAATAAAGTCTTATTTTTCTTAACTGATCTGAAAGACAACTGTTTATAATGATAATAGTAACAAAGTATTGGGTGAGTGTAGCATGTGGATAAATGAAAGGCAGTAATGATATAGACAGGAAGGAAGAAGCGGTACAGTTATTTGATGCTAGATGTAGATTAGTTATACATGTACTTTCCAAACTCTAGGGCAATCACTAAAAATATTTTTAAAAAAGAATAATTAACATGCTAACAAAGGAGATAAAATGGAATCATATAAGATGTTCAATTAAACCTATAAAGGCAGAAAAAGGTGTGGGGGAAGAATCAGGTGCAACAAATATAAAAGTTATAAATATGATTGGCACTACAGTTACATTAATTAGGTTAAATATGGATACTCTAAATGCACCAATTTAAAGACAGAGATTGTCAGTGTGAATTAAAAACAAGACCCAACTACACATTGTCTACAAGGGACCCACTTTAAATAAAAAGACTCATAGAGGTTAAAAGTAAAGGGATGGGAAAAGATACACCACACTAACACTGATTGAAAGAAAGCCGGTACAGCTATATTAATTTTATACAAAGCTGACTTCAGAGGAAGGACAATTTTCAGGGATAAAGAAAGGAATTACATTGGATACTGTGGGTGAATTCTCTAAGAAGACTTCATCTTTAATATATGTCCACCTAAAAACTGAGTGTCAAAAAACATGAGGCAAAAACTAATAGTACTACAGAGCGAAATAGGTAAATACGCTATTACAATTGGAGATTTCAACAACCCTCTTTCAGTAATTGATACATCAAGCAGGCAGAAAATTAGGACACAGTTGACCTAAACGGCACAATCAGTCAGCTTGATCTAATTAACGTTTATAGAATACTCTAGCAGCAGCAGAATACACATTCTTCAGCTCACATGGAACATTCACCAAGATAGGCCATATTCTGGGCCACAAAACACACTTTAATACCCTTAAAAGTGTAGAAACCATACAAAGTATTTTCTCAGACTGCATGGATTTAAACTAAAAAGCCAGTAATAGAAAAGATAACTGAAAAATCCCCAAATATTTGGAGATTAAACCAACATACTTCTACGTTAGACATGGGTCAAATAAGAAGTCTCAAGAGAAAAGTATTTTGAAGTAAATGAAAATACAACTTATTACAACTTTTGGATGCAGAAAGAGCAGTGCTTAGAGGGAAAATTTAGAGCAATGAATACAAATATTAGAAAAGAAAGATCCAGAATCAGTCACTGAAGCTTCTACCTTAGGAGACTGGAGAAGAAAACAATATGGACCTCAAGCAAGCAGAAGAGAAGAAATAAAAATTAGATTAGGAACCAGTGAAATTAGATACAGGAAAGTAATAGAAAAAATCAATGAAACCAAAAATCTTGTTCTTTGAAAAGTTCAAAATGTCCCTCTTTGTCCTCATGTTCCCTGAAGGCACCGGGAGAAGATGGACAGAGACCCCTCTTGGCCCTCCTCTGACTGTCCATGCTAGGGTCTTTTAAACACCCACCCTCAGAAGCTGGTTTCCAATAGCACCCCTTGAGCAGTGGCACCCTCCTTCGTCCTGGGCCTGGAGAAGGTTATAGTTAGAAAGCCCCTTCCTTGATTATATGGCTGACATCTTTAAAACACCAGGTCTTTGAGTCATCTCTCAGAGCTATTTAAAAATAAAAGTCACATAGGCCACAGAGTTCTACCATCTATTTTTGAAAAAGCCAAACCGGCTTGGTGAACATATAAACCCTAGGGACAGCCCTGGTTATTTCCCTGGAGGATTTTTTTCCCTCCTTCAGCTTAGAAGAAGGTAGGGACGTTTCCAGGGTTCCTTCCAAGTCCACCTCAGTCATGGGGAGCTGGTGTAATGCCCTCTTGGAGACCTCAGAACGCACAACAGGATGTGACTCAGGACTCAGAGATGTGAGTCAGTTTCCAGGGTGATGTGTTAGGGCGAGCCGCAGTGGTGGTTTGCATCTCACCGTCTGGGACCCCTTGGAAGAAGGGACTAGGCTCCCTTGCAGACAAAGGGCGTGCACCCAGATGCTTCTCAGCATCACACCTTTAAGAGGTATGTGATGTCAGGGGCATAGAGTCCCTGGGGGTGGGTGACTCTGCTCTGCAAGGGACATTTCCCTGAAAGTTACACTGTTTTTGAGAAGCAGTGTTTCCTCTGGCCTCTGCAGCACCAGCACAAGTAAGAGTATCACCTGTTCCTACTACAGGTACCCCCAGGTAGCAGACACCAGCTCAGCACACTGTTGCTGTATCATTGAAATCCCATGATAACATGAGTCAGTCGGCACCAGCTCTGGATCCTGGAAAAAAGGGAGGTTGTGAAACAGCTCCAGGATTTGCCAAATGTTTGTCTCTGGCTGGCTGCAGACATCTTGGTTAGTCATGTGCAGCTCAGATGCATTCATTGTTCCAGCAATTACTTTGAAGGGAGGCAGTCAGACCAAGCCAGGACAGAACCCTGCCTGGGTATGCTATATTTTAAAGGCCTTCAGGTTTTGAGGGATCCCATCCTCACTGCCGACCTGCCAGCCTGGGAGGTGGCAGACTGCCTGCAGGAGGGAAGAAGGGAGCCCTGTGGCCGCCTTTCCACCACTCCCTGCTTCCGGATGCATATTCCTCACCCAGCCGGGGAAGCTTTGTGGCTTTGTGGTCAGGGACCTGTGAATCAAGAATGCTGGTTTCTCACATCAGGCCGCCCCCAACCCTGCTGGTTCACCCTGGAGTCCTTTTCTTTTCAAACCTCTGTTTCCTCACCTCTAAAAATGGGGGTAACCAGACTCACCTGCCTCACAGGTGTGAGAATTAATTAATGTTTGTGGGGCAGCTTTCAGATCCACAGATGAAAGGTGTTCTATAAATGCAAAGTGCAATTCCTCATTAGCACTGTCAGACGGTTCCCAGGGGAAACAGTTCACCTCGCACCGTGAGGCTGTTCCCCTCAGCCAGATGAGTCTGAGATGCATCTGGAAAAGACTCTGTATTTAGGCAGGGTTCTTTTGGAGGGAGGGTTCAAAGATAGGTCACTACCTTCCAGAAAAGATGGGTATTTTTAGAACATATCTCATTCTCAGTTGGCATTGTGTCCCTGAGGCGGAGGGAGAGTACCCTTCTGTGCACATAGCTGGAGGGACTGCAGTTCAGAGGGAACAGAAGGCACCTTCTGGTTTCTGCTGCCTCCTCCCTTGCAGACAGATTCGTTCTCTGTACTTTGTTAAAGAAACTTTTGTTGCAGACATCTTTTCCATAAGGATCTTCTGTACTGCCCACTTTCTGCACCTCTGTCCCCCCTATACAACTTTCCAGGCCTAAAGGAACTCTACCAACAGGTTGGGTAAATTCCTGCAACACCAGCGTATCATGAGATATTCAGATTCTTCCACAGCCACCCTATTAATTCCCTTCCATTCCTCTATTTCCTTCTTCTCCAGCACAACTCTCAAAGCATGGAGGGTAAAGATGACTTTCTGCTCCTTTCTACTCCTCTGGCACCTTTGCCTTCCTTCTTCATTCCTTGAAAAAGAAGAGCCAGAAATACTGTGTTGAGGGCTGGGTTATCTTGGGCAGCCTCCATCCTGGGACTGGACCTTGGTGGAGAAGAGGATACTCACTCCAGTAAAAGAAATCACTGACACCTCAAGTGGGAGCTGGGAAGCTTCAAGCAGAAGAGGCACAGCATCTCCCAGGACTGCACACAGCTAAAGAGCAATTTTCTGAAGAACATTCCATTGAGGGCACTTGATATCAAGAGGACTGTGCACGCTTGACGGCCTATGCTTGGAAAGCCTGGGTTGAAATACCATCAGCGCCAACCTGCAGTCCAGGCTGGCCATGGAAGGCTGTGCTTTCTAGCCAGTCTCCACTGTGCTGATGAGGGGCCGATGGGATTTCCCAGAGAGGTACCAGTGATCTCTTTGGCTAAACAGATACAGTAAGAGCTGTCTCTGGGGAAGATCACATTAAGTAACATGGCTGAGATTTTGCCAAGGTCCTTGTAATGCCTCAGGGTGTCAGCAGACAAGGAAGAGAAAAAAACAACTTTATATTTGGGCTGCAGAGCTACACAATGATGAACCCCCTAACCTATGAGTTGTCGATATTGGAGAATACCATGCTCCTGAGCCCAGCTCTGATGGAGATCTGCTCCACAGCAGGGCCGTGTCATGCCAGTTTGTAGCCTGGGCTTCCTCTGGCACCTGCCCCATTCATCTCTGTAGCCCCCCAGCCCTCTGTGCCTGAGTGCTGTCCCTGAGCCAGACCTCTGGTGGGGGAGGCCTAGAGGGCATAGAGCAGAGTGACCCCAAAATCCCGCCTCTACACAAACCCAGCCACGGCTTTCTCAGTGGGCATTCTCCTAGCTGCAGCCTTAGTTTTTACTTTGGCACTTTTTCGATGCTGTAAAATGTTAGAACTGTTTGAAAAATTCTAGAGTGGCTTGAAGCCCAGCAAGCAGTCTGTTTTCTTCTGCCACCATGTGACATGGGTCCTAACGCAGGCTTACTGGATTTTATGCCAGTCATTCTGGTTTTAAGCAGCAAACTCTGAGGGATGGCATTCTAATAAAATCAGAAGAAAAACTCATATGAATGGGGAGAAAGAAGAATTCAAAACAATAAACATGAAAGATGGCTTAACATAAAGATGCTCTGATGTTCAGGATTTGAGAACTTCATCCCAGAGCTTCTCTCTAAAAGCCAAAAGGGCCTGAGTAAGGATACAATAAGGGCGTAGATCTGCAGTCTGAAAGGTAAGGACAGAGACCCTGGCTTGGCCCCTCACTCGCAATGTGCTGAAGCAAGTAACGTAACACCTTGGAGACTCACTTTCCCCCCATGAGGAGACGTTACTGCATCTGCCCCTTAGATTCCTGGGACGGTGAAATGTGCCCTGTCCCTGATACTGTCAGTGCAGTAGTTGGCACCTTGAAGGCAGGAAACAGTCTCTTTCCCCTGCCCTTCCAGGAAATGTGTCTGGAGAGCACTGTTGGCTTAGCTGGTTGGTGCTCCAGGTGACAGAAGAGGGAGAGATTTGGCCCCACAAAGCCACCAGAAATAAGAACTTTCTTAGGCAGCCAGAGTTCCAAGGTGCACTAATCCAGCAGGGCAGCATATGCACTGCTAGGATGCATGGTAAGCCCTTTCTCCCGCAGAGCACCAACCACCTTGAGAAGGAGTACCGCAGCCACCCTGCAGAGTGCAGGTGTGCCAGGGCCACACAGCAGTACTGTCCTGTGCCAGCCATAACACAGAACCTGAAAGCTGCATTTTATAAACCGAGGATTCATTGCTCTTTGTCTTGTGAGGTGTGACTCACAATGAATGGCAACCGTTCTTTAAGAGCTTCCATTCCATGCTCCCAATTTGAAGGATATTCTAACAAAGGGAAGTAGAGCTCCCCAAGTGGAAATGCCTAGTCCCCTTCAATAAAGGTTAGTGAAATCAAGTGTCTGCTCCTGCACTCTCTTCCTCTATTTTTCTCATGCAGTCCTCCCGTCCGACTACCTCGTTACAACTGTTCTTTTCCTACCTGCATCCTCTTCACCTTGTTTTCCTTTCCCACACATCAGGCCAAGACTTTTAGAATTCCTTGCAGCAAGAGCTGGGAGGACAGAGCCTCAGGGAACTGCCCGGTGGGAATGCTTTATGTCATCTTCCACACACCTTCTGATCTGGCCACTGGCCACTGCACACAGGTCTTTCACCCTGTGTGATTCCCTGGCTGTCCCTTCACCTCTAAGAGCTCTAGACATCTATAAAACTAGGAAGCCTCTGAATGTGCAGAACAGTGAGTTTCTCCCTTTCAGTGTGGCCTTGCCACCCCAGCTGGTGTTTTTCTTCCCCACTGTGATGTGCTAGAAATGATAGATCCAGGAAGTATATTCTCTTCACACTAGGAGGGGCCTTGTCCGACAACTGGAGACATGCCATTCATGTCTTTACTGTCTGTTCTGATGGAAGCTCCTGAGAGATGGCAGGACAGGCAGCCTTCATTCCTAAACACATAATGCCCTGCAGACCCACCCGTGCTGGCTTATTTTTTATAGGCATATTTCTGGAGGAGAAGTGGTTTTTATGCTAAACTCTTAAACCCAAGGCTTCTCAATGCACAGAAATAACCCCCAAGAAATAGCCTTCCATGTTCCCTGGAGATAAATACCCATGCCTGGAGAAATAGCTCTCTTGCACATCTTTTTATTTTTTGAAATTTCTTAAATATTTCCCGTCAAGCAACAGAGTGAATAAGAGGCTAAAATATTCCCTCATTTGGTGGCAAGTTCCTGTGCAAGTTTTAAATTCTTTGGAATAATTGGATTTCTTTGGCTTGTGAGCCAAGGGGAATCACTATCACCTTCTTCTGTGGTATCAGACAACTCCCTTTCTTCCAAGTTTCCCTGCTGCAGTCTTCTCCCCCACCTTTGTGTGACACCTACACAAGAGAAATTTGTTCACTTGAGTTTGCAGTTGTTTTGCATACCCCAAAGAGTTGACCTTGATGTGAACTAATTGGGATTGCAATAGATTAATAACACAGGTTGGAGGTGGAGTTTGCAGCGTAAAGGAAACATCTGACGATAAGAGCCATTTGTGCTTTCATAAGTTCATCCCTGGTGCTCTGAACAAAGGACACAAACTAATAAAGTCAGATTCATCTAGGGGCAATCTACAGTCACTCATCCCAAACTCTGATTCGGAAAGGCAAATGGAAATCCGCCAGAATTCTTTTAAACTCCAACACAGATCTCTATTTAAAAAATGACACACACAGAAAAACGCTTGGCAATAAGCAGACCTCTGATGATCTAAAGATCCACAGCTTCGTTTATTGACTTAGAGAAAGTAAATGGCATTTCAAATACAACCTTCATACTTTAATAGATGAGGTCACCCTGAGAAAGATGATACTCAGCCCAGCAGTGGGAGACCTCCCACCAGAGAACTGCTTTGATTTACAAGGCCAAGGAAGGCTTTCTTATGGAAGCCATAAGCTTGGACTAAAATGGAGGGTTTTTTTTTTTTTTTTTTAAAATTAAATGTAGAGGTTGAGATAGGAGACAACTCTGAAAGTCTTGCTCAACAAGAGGGATGACCTATGGAAAACAGGAATGCTCAGACCTACAGAAGTGAGGGGTCAAAACTGACTTACTACCAGGTATAGATAGCTAAGTAACTCACATTTATTTTTCAGGCACTGAGATCCTGTGTATATCAACTAGATCCTTGTGAATTTCCCAATGACCCTGAAATCACAGGGGTGATTTCTCTGAAAACATTTTTGGTTGCCATGACTGGGGTTGGGGGAGTGCTACTGACACCTAGTACGTGGAGGCCAGGAATGCTGCTCAACATCCTACAGTGCACAGGATGGCCCCTACGACAGAGAATGACCCTGCCCACAAGGTGAAGCATGCCCTAAAGTGTCAATGAAAACCCTGCCCAGGGAAAGCACACACTGCCACAGTGGCTTCAGCCACTGATGACAAGCCGGAAGACGTGACTTCCAGAAGTGCTCCTCAGAGTCGGGGAAACCTAACACAGCATTGTCCCCTGGGCAGAGTACAAATGAACTGAGGGTATGTGGAGATGAGGTGTGCAGTGAGCACCTTCTGGAACCCTTGTGGGAATCCTGGGTGGCTGCAGTCATGATGCGCCCAGGGGAAAACTCCATCTCCATGCCAAGGTTTAAGACGACTGCTCTCTGTCTCATGGCCTGGCACCCAGACTTGGAGCTGGCACGTCAAACCCTGGGTGAGCTGCAGGTGTGAGCTACTAACAAGATTGCTCCCGGGCTGACCGTTGGCTTTACCATCTGGGAAGGGACAGGCTAGCGCTTGCCCCTCCTGGGCTTCCTGGGCATGAGTCACATGTAGCTAGATAATGATGCAAATCACTGTCAACATTTCTTAAGGATTCATTCCAATGTCTCATGGAATGATAGAGCAGAAAGCAACCTCTGAGATAGCAGAGACAACCATGCCAGCCCCATCTCAGAGAAAGCTGCAGTATGAAGTGGTGAAGGGACTCCCTCTGTTCCCCACAGCAGATTCCCAACAGGTCAGGGACAGACCCTCTGGCTCTTCATAGACTCCTGCTTTTACTACGTGATGGTTAGAAATGATACGCCTCCTATCAATCTAGGTACTATGTGCTGACAAAACAAAAAGACCCATCTAAACCTCAAAAAAAGACAGAAGTCATTGGAAAGCACATGTCCAGATGGGTCTGAGGAGGAGCACCATTGCCTGCTGATAGCTCTGTGAGATTCTGAGCTTGGTGAGATTGACTGGGAAGTCCTAATTTCATTTATGTCTTCTTTCCAACCTGAAACTATGCCAAAACAACCCCAAATCTCAAATAAAAGTTAGTGTCTGCTGCTATAAATGGACAAATAACCCAAAGTCAAAATTAGGGATAGAGGTTACCATTCCTTTCACCTTCTGTGTTTTGAGGTGGTCGTGGGGAGGAAGAAGGCTTTCAGTGACAAGCAGACGGCGACAGGGATCACATTGTCACCTGTGTGCGCCTTTTCTTCTAATGGCCTTAAACTGCCAAGCGGCTGCAACATGCTGATTTTAAACCCTTTTATGGAAAGTACCATTCCCTTTTCGGCTCGCATCACTTAAAATAATGAGCTAGATGCACTTGTATTAGTCTGTCTTTCAAGTGGATTAAATTCACAGGCTTGCTCCCCTCCAGTCTCGCAAGCTTTGGCCTGGCTGTCTGAACCTCCAGATTAGGCTGATGAGCACATGCCAGACAGCAATGAAACGCAATTACCCAGGCAAACTTTTGAAGGATTTGAGCCCTGGGGCACAGGCTGTTTACGAAAGACTAAAAGCACCGTTTGTGCTAAGCAGGACCAGTTGCCTCTGTCTTTTCGAGTTCTGGATCCTGCCTGCCACTGGACTGCAGGCAGGATTTCTGGGGGCCCGATAACATCAAGCTTCTGTCCGCACCTCAGCACCTCAGGGTCTTTGCTCTGTTTTTCAACAAGAAAATGCAAGTACCAACAAAAGCCTATTATAACATCTCCCTTTGTGCTCACTGACTCTCTCTCTCTCTCATTGATTTATTATTTTTTTTTTTTGTATTGTGTACTACTCTGAAAAAATGTAGCCAGAAATCATCCTATAGCTGACTGGCTGTGTAACTTCTTCGGAAGCGAACAACCTTTCCAAAAAACAGGAACTTCCCGTCTTCTTTGAAAAAAAAAAATAGAAAAGCAAACCAGTCTCAACAGCACCTCTGAAGTACTTTCCCCTTGATTTGAACAAAAGAGGTTTCAGAGGAACAGAGGCGGAAGGAAGAGAAGACAAAGAATGGGCAAAGGGGGGTTGACAAGGAGAGTGACCATAGTCTCTCCCTCTGCTGACCCACATTTTGTTATTATTTTTCAGACAGCTGTGGGTGACACAGAGGTGTTGGAATGGTTCTTCATCTAACCAGCTGAAAATTAAAATGTAATCCTGCTAGGAGAATAGTAGGGTGGGGAGGGGAGGGATTGGAGAAGGTTCCTTGGCTTTTGTAGCTGGTGGAAGGAAGCACCAAGTGAAGCCAGCAGGATGATAGCACTGAAATGCTCCAGGGCTGGGGTTGGGGGTCATGAAGACACCCACAGGGCAAAGGGTGGGTTTGGAAAAGAAGCTTCCATGAGGAGTGGGAATATACGAGGGATAGCAAGATAAAGAGTAAACCAAGAAAGATGGGTTTCAGAAGTGTTGGAACCAAGAACAATCTAGAATGCTTTTAGAGAAGGAGGCCACACAGGGGCACACCTGCACACCAAGGAAGGAGGAAGAATACCACTGCCAGGAGCTGGCACTCAGCAGGGGTCGGGGTCCAAGTAAGTGGGGGTAAATCATGCGCTCTTACTCTGGGGTTGAGATGTCTAATGAAACGTCGAAGTCAGGGTCAGGTATTCAGAAGGCAGCCTCCGGTGAGGCTGAGCAGTCTCTAGAGGAAGGAAGATGGAAGAGGCTGGGAAGAGAGAGTTTGGCCTCAGGGAGGGAATGGCAAAAGGCATGGGGGCTCACTAGCTTAGTTAACAGAAGGCTGTGAAAGTGATGAGGCTCAGAAAGCCAAGAAGCACAGAGACTTTCCAGGCACTTCCTCATCACAAACAAGAAAAGAAAGGGTCCAAGAAGGGGCAGGTGGTGCCATCCAGGCTCCCTCCGTGGGCTCCCAGCTGGGATCTGGGAAAGGAGAAAGGGAGAATGGAGAAAGGAAGCAGCCAAAGGGCCCCAACTGAGGGTTGGCGCTTTGCAAGGAAATAAATCATTTAGGGTAGGAGATTCTGAAGTTTAAAACCTACAAATAAACAGTTTTGACCTGCTGTCCCAGGAGCAAAGAAAATCCTTCCTCAATGACTCATGCTAGCCCCTTTCTCTGGAGCTCTGGGCTAGGTTCATGGGGGTCCGGGGAAATAGGAGAGAGAGTTCCTGCCTACCTGGAAGTCTCCTTCCAACCTGTTGACCTCTGAACCCTGATGTGCCCTGGGGAGAAGAGCGTGTAGCGGGTGGGGGCACGCTCAGGGTTGCCTGCCTGGATGGCATCTGATCAGTGGTGGCTGAGATTTGATTATCTTGTAGCACAGACGGTGAGAAATCATAGCCATGACAGTTGGTGAAGCACCATGCAAACATGCAGCCTATCTGGTAACAGCAGAAGGGAGTGCGCGGGGGAATGCCGCAGTGACAGAGTCCTGATCAATCAGGAGGTGGGAAGGGAGTCAGTCTGGGCCTCAGTGGGGACGAAAATGTTCTGGAGGAGTTGGGGCAGGTGAGGTGCCCTGGAGAATGGCAGGATTAGGTGAGGTGGTGCGGATGAAAAGAAGGAACTTTTTGGGTAGGTATCCAGCATGGACCACAGCTTCTGGGCAGGACTGGTCATGGGTGTTCAGAGATGAGGTCAAGCAGGAAGACCTACTGCTCTCAGCCACCTTAGTGCCCAGCCTCCCTTCTGCTCGTTGGCTTGACTTTTTGGTCATTTCAGAGCAAGAATGAGCTTGGGAAGAATGGAAAGCCTCGTGGCCCAGAATGAGGCAGGGAGGCATGGCTACAGAAGGAGACAGAAATCATCCTATAGCTGACTGGATGGAACTGCTGGTTCCATGGTCTCCACAGGTATCAGGCTCTCCCTGGCATCAGCTGGCCTGAAATAGCAACACCTGCTTCTTCAGCCTCTTTCCTTCAAAGGTGACATGTTCAGACAGGCTCTACCAGGCATGCAGGGCTGAGGGAACCTGCGCGCAGCAGTCCCCGGACTCTCTGAAGGCCAAAGTATCAACAGTGAGGACACAAGGTCTTTGCACATCACTCAAGGTCACATAGAAGGGATTCAAACTTGGGCTGGAGTGCAGCCGGAAGTCTGGGTTGCCTCTGCTCACTGTCATTCACCGTCTGTGACTCTGCTTCTGAAGAGTTGTCCTTTTGTCCCTCTGGGATTGTCAACTGACATTCATATAGAGATACAGTGTGGCTGAGTTACCAATGATTTATGCTACAAAAAACAAACTGGTCCAACCTCATCTCTGGTAAGTCCTCAGTCTCAAATGAAATAAACAGCATGTGGATTTTCCCTGTTGTGTCTCTGAGGTATGAGTCAGCAATGGGGCTTAGTGCCTAAGTAAGTTGTGTATGGATCAGAAGGACAGGGCTGCCTAGTCCCTATTTGAGTGCCTGCTGGCACCTAAAGGCCTCCCAGCTCAGGTAAGAGCCTCCCTGATCACGAAGGGAGCTGGGAGATTTGTTGAGCTACTCAAGCCCCCAAGACCTGGCCACTACCTGTGTGAGAATTGTTTAGCCCCTATACACGGGCTCCTCACTGTTGGCTCTTGCAGAAAAGAGTGGCTTTTGATAACTGGGAAGCTCTTCCTGCTCTTATCCTATGGGCCTCCACATCGTGTGGTCCTGAACTAGGAAGTCATTTCAGGGTGGCTGACTCAGCAATGATCCTTCAGAGCCATCACCCTTGAGGGGTGCCAGCCTGTACCCAGAAGGGCTTCTGTCTGGGGCTGCCTCATGTCAGGGCCTCTTGAGAACTGGATTTACAGACATACGACCTGGTGGCCTGCTCTGTCTGCTCTGGTCACAAGGGACAGAAAGGCTGAACAGGGACAGAACAGTTTACAATCTCATCAATGAATAATATGGAGCTGGGGACAAAGTCCCCTCTGCTTTCTGGGGCTGTCACTGAACTGTCAGCAGTGGAGGGAAAACCCGAAGTGAAAACCTCTCACTGATAGGTGCTGTCAGTGTGGAAGGAGCTCAAGTTTCAGCACTGGGGTGGGGTGGGGGCTGCACTCCTACCTATTCACCCTGCTTTTCTCTGGGCTGCTCCACTCCCATGATTACTGGGAATTTATCCTACAATAGGCCACAAGCTCCTTGTTCTGCAGTAGGAAATTCTTCACAAGAGGCCGACTGTTAGTGTTGTCTGTTTGTTTTTTAATTTCCAAAAATAAGAAGTTTATTCAATAAGAGTGGGGAAGGAAGGAGGGAGAAAGGAGAGCAAAATGGCCCCAGAGGTGGCTAAGCCAGGCACTTCCCAAGTCTTCCCATGGCTTCTCCCATCCCCCTTGTCCCAGACCCCCCTCCTCCTGGTTCTGAATGTGAAAAATAAGCAGCCTCCACCTCCTTGACTGGAGATGTGTCTAACAAGGCCCTCATTGTCTCAGACAGGTGTGAGATTGGACTTGATTCAGGGCCAACACCTCCAGTACCGGAGCCAGCTCTGTGAGCCGAAAACATGCACCAGCCCTCCAGTAATACCACTGCAGCCAGCCAGAGACTCAACAATTTAGGGCTTAACACACACAACATAAATCAGAGGAGGATGGACCAGCCGACCGGCAGCTTCTTGGGCAGATGCCTGCAGACTGTCTGCAGATCATACCCTGCCTGTTTGGGTTATTTGAGACTATTTTTTCTGTAATATAAAGATGGGAAACTGGGTGGAGCAGCATGCAGAGGCACACGGGTGTTTGTCCTGTCTTGTTCCAACAGCCCCTCTTTTGCCTAAGTGTTGTTTTGAAGGGACTGCTCAGGACGGTTCACATTGCCACATCCAAATGCCAGGAATGTGTCCAAGCTGGGGAGGATGGGCAAAGGAAAGCTGAGCGCTCCAATATGGGCAGCATCTATGTGACCCTGGGCAAGTCTCTTTACCTCTCTGAGCTCATCTATCTAACGAGGGGTCTCGTTTTCTACCATTCACTCATCTCTAATGCTCAGAAGTTCAAAGTCATTGTAAGAAGTGCCCAAGTCAGAAAAGGTCATTACCCTTGGGAGGAAACTCACAGTGCCACTGAATGCTGTTTCTGAGGGGATCCATGTCTTTGAGCAAGAAAAGTCTCTCCTCCTCATTTCTGTTCTTTAGAAACTTGTGGTTCTCAGACTGCTGAGGCAAGCCCTGAAGCTCGAGCCCCCAGGAGTGTGGTCACAACACGGCAAGAGCCGCATCCTGTGGGAGGGAAGATGGAGATGACAGGTCTGCACTGCTAGTTACTGCCATGCTCCAGTCCCCAAGTCTCATAATCAATTCTTAGATAAGTTTCATTGAGGAGGGAGGATCATAAGCCTTTGCTAAGTCACCAAGTCTTAGTAAAGGGAGGGGGCCCAAAAGCCACCCATCAATGCAGGAGCTTCTGCTCTGAGGCCTCTGAGAGAAGGGCATTTGGTCTCTGCAAATTCCTGTGACATTCCAGGTTAGCTTTTGGCCCTGCCATTCGTCACCCTGACCCTGAATTCATGGACAAGGACATGGCCGTCACAGGGACGCCTTCATCTGGTCTCGGCTCAGTCCCTCTCATAGCCATGCACTCTGTCGGGAACAACTGGCATGAAGTTGGCAGTGGCATCCTGAACTGGGATGACAGCACCATCAGTCAGCACCAGCCTCCTGCCCCTCCTGGCCTCGGCCTGCCAAAGCGGCCTCGCATTCCCACAGCTGTGGCTTCGGCCTCTGCCCCGTCACACTCGCACACCTGTTTGCTGCCCTGCTTCTGGCCCGCCAGCCCACGCCACAGCCCCAAGCAGGCTTAAAAGGCTGGGCTTGTGGGAGGAATCTGCACAGGGAGGTATTTACTTAAAATCACACAGGAAGGTGAAACTCGGTTAAAAGATATCCTTTTGTAGCTGCTTCATTAAAAACACCAAAGAGGCTGACCATTCACATTTGTTGAATGTGTCCAATTCATGCAAATAACAGGACAGGTCAGGATTCACCCTTGCCTGCTGCCCACGTGGGCTTTGGGCTCAGGGAGTGACCTGTCAGGCTCCTGCAGCTGGTTGTCCCCCACAGGAAGCAGGGCTGGGGTTCTGGGTGGGGCTGAGGAGGGTGTGTGGCTTTGAGAAGGGCATCTCTTCCTTGCTGGGTGGGGCAGAGGAGGGTGGGCATGGCTTTGAGGAAGACATCCCTTCCTTGGTGGTGGGGCAGAGGGTGGTGGGTGTGGCTTTGAGGAGGACATCCTTGCTTACTTGAAGAATCCCTCCTCCAGCCAGGGGTGGTGGCTCACGCCTGTAATCCCAGCACTTTGGGAGGCCAAGGTAGGTGGATCACCTGCAGTCAGGAGTTTGAGACCAGCCTGGCCAGCATGGTGATACCCCATCTGTACTAAAAATACACAAAAAATTAGCCAGGTGTGGTAGTGGACTCTGTAATTCACTCTGAAATCCCAGTTACTCAGGATGCTCATGCAGGAGAATTGCTTGAACCTGGGAGGTGGAGGCTGCAGTTAGCCTGGGTGACAAGAGTGAAACATTGTCTCAAAAAAAAAAAAAAAAAAAAAAAAAACCAGAATCACTCCTTAGCATGAATTCAACATTTTAAAAGTGGAGACTTGGAAGCAGCATATGATAGCATCTCTCTGAGACGGTGTATTTCCAGAAAAACGCAATGTGAGGCACAGCATGGTTCAGTGCCCAAGTGAATGATGCACACCAACCCCAGAGACTTTGTTTCTAGGCTACCTTCGAGGCAGAACCACACCAGCCAATGGGAAGAGCACTGGGCCAGGAGCCCAAAAACCTGGATGTTAGGTCTGCCTCTAATTGGGAAAATCACTGGAATTCCCTGGGCCTCAAGTGTCTCATGAGTAAAATATAGGGCTTTGAGCAAAGAAGTTTAAGGTCCTGTAATAGTTTACCATTTGGTCTTGTGCAGCAGTGGTTATGGGAAGTTCTCCTGTTTGAGTTTATCCAAGGAAACAAAACTCAAATGAAAATACCACTAAAACTGCCACTAGGTTTGTCCACTCTGTGGCTATAATCACTCCTGAGTAAGAAGGAGACACCAGGGGGAATTATCGCAGAGTAAATGTGTGACTCAGAGAAGACCGATGGGTACAATTACCTGGTGATACACCAGTGCCACCAATGAGGGCACACAGATAGCAATGAGAGTAAAAAGAATAACACTGACCATTTATTAAATATCGACAGTGTACCAGGATCCATGCTAAATATTTGTTAAAAATATATCTCAATCCTTGGGATGACTTTGTGAAGGATTAATAAATAACACAGTGCTTCCCATGTGCTGCGCATCAAGCTAACTCATTTAATCCTCACAGTGCTCCCATGAGTTAGGAGCTATCATTGCTACGACAGTTTGCAGAGGGGGAGCAGTGTCACAGAGGAATTACAGACCCACATTCTGCCTTACTCATCAAGCCCATTCTGCAGGCTGCCATGTTTCTTCTGAGTCCTTTCTGAGGATGAGATGGAAAGGGTCGCTCTATCCTGCCTGGGGAGAGGGATGGACAGAAGAACTGACTTCTGCCTCCACATCTCCAGGATGCTGTGTCTTCCTCTGAGGGAGCCATGAATGACCAGGGAGAAAGTTCGAAAATAAGAACAATTTTTTTATAGAGCTGCGAATGCATTCCCCTCCCCTACCCCAAGGCGTGAAAGAATCAAATGAGGAAATCGGGAAGAGATTCTGGCATAGGAATAACAAGATTTCCCTTCCCTTCCACATGAATTGGCCATCAGTAATTTTGCAGAAATTCAATTTCGAAGTCATGCTTCGTAATTTGTGGTAAATCATATTAAATTAAACAGATCCATGTCTGGGCAATGACTTCTCTCATTTAGGAACATATGGTGGCTCAGAGCCTCTCACAGCAAAACTATAAATGCTTCTTCTAAAACAGCAGCAGAGTGAGGGACTCTGGGGCAGCCCTACTGGTTTTCCTGAGAATGTTCATTAGGGGTGACTATTCATTCATGGGAACTGCAGTATCCCGAATGACAGAATGTTAGTGTTTAAGACAACTCAGTTAATCACTTACATGACAGATGAGGGTCTGGAACTTGGTGGTAAAGGAAACAGTGCCCAGTCACATGAAAACAGAGCAGGCACCACAGGCAGGACCTTCCGGGCAATGCTCCACCTAACCATGTCATGCACCTACAGGTGATTGGCGGTGGGGATTCAATGAACCAACACCATTGGTCTGTTCTATAAATATGAGCTATCATTATTTTATGACTCCCTTTGGCAAACATGTGAACTAGGCAATCTCCTTGTCATAATCTTGCTGTCTTAGCTGCTCTATGATAACCCAGGTATAGACACAATCACAAACAAAGACTACCATTTTAAAATGGGAAAGTGGGTGAGTCTAACGCTTCAAAAGCTTCTGCATTCATCTTTAAGATACCAGTCTTCCTGGACAACCAAAAGAAGCACGTCTTAAAACTCAGGCAATTTTTATGGTTGTTCCACACAGTGGGTGATTTACAACAAAGTACAGATGAAGATTAACCGGCCTTGAGATGAGAGAGCTAAATAAACCACTTAACGGGCAGAAAGGCCATGTTGAGCCCTTGAGCTTGTGCTGACTGTTACAGATATTTAAATAACTTTATCATTATACAATTTGCCATCTGATACGTGCAGAGAGATGCACTAATGGAGTGAGAGTGGCCACAACAGTGTAATAATCCCATGAGACTTCATAAAACCACCGTGTTCGCTTCCCTCATATGACCTGCAACTCCAGGAAGTGCCATCCCTAATCATGTGATTTCTTCCTCCCTTTTCATCTTGAGATGTTCTTTAAAAAAACCCCAAAGCAAGTGTACATATGTAGTCCTTCTAGTGATGTAAGGAGGAACTGGCACAGCATAAGCTCTCTGGGTCCTGGATCTGGCTTTGGAATGACTCAGGTTGAACATATAAAGCCGTAAGGTAAAGAGGACATCATCCATAGCAGGAACTGGCAATTTACAGGGCTGGGAGACTTAACTGTCCCAGACAAGAGAGCTCCTGACACCCAAGCTAGCACTGACTCAGCGGGGGCCTTGAGGCCTGACTCACAGGTCTTCCCTAGAGATGCTTTGCTTTTATGACACCAACTGAAGGATCCTACAGTGTCCTCCGTACTTCCAGGAGGATTGAGCTGGCCGCTACAATGGCCCGAGTCTTATTAAACAGAACTGACCATGTTGACTTACGGAGGCTCAGATGACCCAATTCAGATTGGGTGGAAGAACCAGGACAGTTGAAAAATTAAGCACCATTTCCATTTCTGGTGGTTTTTCTTTTGAGATGGAGTTTCACTCTTGTTGCCCAGGCTGGAGTGCAGTGGTGCGATCTTGGCTTGCTGCAACCTCTGCCTCCCAGGTTCAAGAGATTCTCCTGCCTCAGCCTTCCAAATAGCTGGGATTACAGGCACTCACCACTACACCCAGCTAATTTTTGTATTTTTAGTAGCGACCTCGCCATGTTGGCCAGGCTGGTCTTGAACTCCTGACCTCAGGTGATCCACCTGCCTCAATATCCCAAAGTGCTGGGATTATAAGCATAAGCCACCGTGCCCGGCCCCTGGCCTGTTTTAAAACTCAAGTTTCATGCCACCCAATAGCGGTTAGGTGACATGAGACTCACAAGTCAGGAACGCCATCTCCTCTTCCCTCTGCCCACACTAATTTCCTCTGGGAAAGAAAGTAGGGAATTTCCTCTTTAAGAAAAAGAATCCCCTTCCAAAAAGGTTAGTTAATTCCCATAATACGATTTATAGAGATCAGAATTGGAAGATGCTTTTTAAAATCTTGAAACCCTATTTAGAAAGTTCTAAACCCTAAACATGACCCTAAAGTCATATGGAATAATGATGGTACCAGGACAGTGGTACTTCATCCTGTGTCTGGAGGAAGTGGCTGTCTTTTCTGTCCAATCTGTCCTAGGCATGATTCAGCCAAACATTTAGTGCCACTATTCTGTTTTCTCTTAACAATACTTGTTTCTTTAAAACAGAAAATGGTCTGTTCCATGCCATTTAGGAGAGCGTGAACCAGCTAAAATTCCACCTGAAGACTTTCCATAGCTGGCAAATCAGAAATCACCTGAATAAGAGGTGGTACATTCTTTCCCTATCAATTCTCAGGAGTGCACAGAGAGACGAAAATAAACATGATTGACCAATGTTTGTTTTTAGGGCGAGTTCTATACTATTTTTCTATTATTATTTTGCTTTATTTACTGTGGTTGGTAACCGAATCTCTAACATCAAAACATAAGATGTTCTGCCAGAAAGAGATTACAGAAGAAAAGTCTATGAAAAGAAACTGGGTTTGTCAGTGAAGATTTTATTTACAGGAGTTTTGCAATTGGTATCTTTAATCTCCATAACAATTGGCCTATTCTACTGCTTTGAAGGCAATTGTTCAATAACGAGAAATTCCCTGTGAGGCCAAGGCTTGGAAGGAGAAATGTGACTGGGCTAGTGACAATTGAGGCAAGTGAAACCCTCTGCTTCTATAGATTTCCCCTAAAAGTCAGGGTGCAGTGTTCTGAGGGCCACAGGGAAATAAGCAAAGACAGAGGTAATTAAAGCCCTTCAGCATCATTTAAATCACAAATGCTGGAGTTTAAAGAGCTCTCAAATAACTGAATTCGAGCAGGCCTGAATTTATGTTCCATAAGGCAAGGAAAAATCATGCAGGTGAGTAAAACCAACTCAGTCTGGAGAACTATGCCTAATAAGAAAACCCAAGGAGTAACTTTCTAAGAACACAAAAAGTAGCTTTCTAAGTACAGTTGCTTTTCATATCAGCATATATTGTTTGTTCTCTCTCAATACAAACTTTTGGTAAACTTTGATACTACCTCATGACTACAGTAAAACTTTCTTTTTTAAATATCCAAATTTGAAAGTCTATCTTCAGGTGATTTGTAAATCACTCTCCTTTTGAAATGGGTGTGTGAAATGGCAATAAAGTCACTTTTTAAAAAGGCAGCTTGCTTCAAAACCACATGCCTGGCTTTGGGAGGTCAAATTCTTGAGTCCAACCCAACTGGCTGGCTTTGGTCATCATGTCATCTTCTGTTCCCATCTTTCTGTTCCTACCATCTAAGCTGTCATGAGCTTTGGGAGGCTAGGGCAAGAGGCACCTGGGCCTTCTGTTTCCCTGTCTGGCACTGTTCCCTGGACACAGGGAAGAATGCTCTTTCTCTATCACTGTCAGACCTCTGGTTCCATCTGCATAGGTGCTCTAGAAAATATTAAGAAATATCCGATCTCATCTAGAAAAAAAAATCATACATTCTTCTGGCTAGGAAGTAAAAGTACCATGATGTTGGGTTTAAACAAATGATGGACTGAGGTTATAGTAACATGATTGGGGCATTCATGCATGAGATGTTGAGTTCACATTTACCTGTCCACTGTGTTTGTTTTGGGGGATGGACTTGGGAGAGTTATCTCTGGTCTCACCTACTGTCCCTGGTCAATGGTCCGATATCCCCTATCCTTTGTACAAAGATACAGTAGTTTGGATGGTGGCTCCAGAAAAGATATGTCCATTTCCTGACCCTCAGAACTGTGAATGTGATGTTACTTGGTAAAAGGGCCTTTGAAGCTATAATTAACTGAAGGATCTTGAGTTCATCATGAATTATCTGGGTGGGCCTCAGTAAGAGACAGAAGAGGAAATGACACAAAGGAGGCCATATAAAGAGGGAAGAAAATGTTGGAATGGTACAGCCTGATACAGTCACAAGCCAAGGAACGCCACCAATGGCTGGAAGAGACAAGGAAGTATCCTCCCCTATAGCCTTCAGAGAAAGTATGGTCTTGCCAACACTTTGATTTTGCACTTCTGGCCACCAGAACTAGGAGAGAATACATTTCTGTTGTTTGAAGCCACCAAATTTGTGGTTATTTGTTAAAACAGCCACAGGAAACTAATATACTTGTGCTATGGTTTGATTGTGTCCCTCAAAAGTTCACATGTTGGAAACTTGGATGCCACTGTGGTGTTGTTGAGTGATGGGGCCTTTGCAGGGAGCAAATGGGTCATGAGGATCTGCCCTCATAAATGGATTAATGCCATAATCACACAAATGGGTTATTGCTGAAGTGCCTTTGTTATAAAAGCAAGCTGTCTCTTGCACACACTTCCTTGTGCCCCTTGCTTTCTGCCATGGGTTAATGCAGCAAGGACCTCACCAGATGCCAACACCATGCTCTTAGACTTTCTAGCCTCCAGAACCATATGAAATAAATTTCTTTTCTTTCTTTTTTTTTTTTTTTTTTTTTGAGACAGAGTCTCTCTCTGCCACCCAGGCTGGAGTGCAGTAGTGTGATGATCTCAGCTCACTGCAACCTCCACCCCCCGGCTCAAGTAACTCTTCTGCCTCAGCCTCCTGAGTAGCTAGGACTCAGGTGTGTGCCACCATGCCCAGGTAAACTTTTCTGTGTTTTTAGTAGAGATGGGGGTTTCATCATGTTGGCCAGGCTGGTCTCAAACTCCTGACCTTAGATGATCTGCCTGCCTTGGCCTCCCAAAGTGCTGGGATTACAGGCATGAGCCACTGTGCCCGGCTGTGAAATAAATTTATTTTTTTTTTTTGGAAATTACCCAGCCTCAGGAATTTGTTTTAACAAAGGAACTAAGACAGAAAGTTGGTACCAAGAAGTGGGGTTGTTACTACAACGAACACCTGAAAGTGTGTAAGTGGCTTTGGACCTGCATAACAGGTGAAGGCTGAACAAATCTGGAGGAGCAGGCTAGGAAAAGCCTGCATTGCCAAGGACCGTTCTGCCACTAGGGGCAATTCTGGTGAGGGTGCTGAAAGAAGACCTCAGAACTAGGGGAAGTCTAAATCTTCGTAGAGATTACTTAAGTGTTTGTGACCAGAGTGCTGGTAGAATGCTGGTAAAGGCCATTCTGATGAGGCAGCAGATGGAAATGTGGAACAAGGTATTGGAAACTGGAGTAAAGGCCATATCTATAAAATATACAGTTGCAAAGAGCTGGGTGAAATTGTGTCCATGTCCTAGGACTTAACGGAATGTAGAACTCAAGAGGGATGAACTAGGATATTTGTAGAGGAAACACCTAAGCAGCAAAGCAATGAGGCTGCTGGATGGCTACTTTTAACTACATATAGTGAGATGTGATAGCAAAAGAATGACTTAAAGATGAAATTTGCAATGAAAACAGAAGCAGAATGAAAAGATTTCGAAAATTCACAGCCTGGCCAGGTAAAGAGTGAAAATGTATTTGGAAGAGAATAGTAAGGGTGTGGTCAAGCAACCATTTGCCAAAGAGATTAGTATGAATGGGAAGTAGCCAGATTCTATGCATCAAAATGATGGGAGAAAGACCCAAAAAAGCATTTCAGAGATCTTTGAGGTTGCTCCTCCCATCATAGGCCCAGAGCTCTAGGAGGGTAGAATGCCTTTAGGGGACAGGCCTAGGGCACCCTTCATGGGCTCACTGCCTCTAGTCTCTGCTTCCTGCATCCTGGTGCAGCACACCTTGGCCACCCCAACTGTGGCTTCAGTTGGCCTAGGTGTAGCCTAGGCTGCAATTCTGAAGGGCACAAGCAGTATACCTTAATGGTCTCTGTGTGGTGCTAATTCTGTAGGCATGCAGAATACATGCTGTGGAAGCATGGCTTCCTCCACCTAGATTATGAAGGATGCCACAGACTGTGTAGAAGCTCAGCCCAAGACCTACCAGAGGGGAACACCAGTGCAGACAGTACCTACCACGGCAGTGTTGAACAGAAATGCGGGGTGAAGCTGCCAAAGAGAGTCCCCACTAAGGCTGTGCCTAATGGAAACACAGAATTGGGGCTATCCCAGAGAACCCAGAACTGTAGAGCCATGAGTGTGCAACACTAGCCTGGTAATGCTGCAGACACAAGACTTCAACCGACAGAGCTGAAGTCTGGGCTAAGCCCAGCAAAACTGTAGAGGCAGGGCTGCCTGAGGCCTTGGGGGCCTAGCCTTAGCCTCATTGTATTCAGAAGGCAAAACATGGAGTCAAAGGAGATTCTTCTCCAGTTTTAAGACTTAATGTTGTTTATCCTGTTGGATTTTGAACTTATCTGGGACCAGTTACCCCTATTTTCTTGCCTGTTTCTCTCTTTTGGAGTGGGAATTTCTACCCTGTGTCTGTCCCACCATTATATTTTGAAGTATTGTAGAAAACTTGTTTTGATTTCACAGCCTCAAAGCTAATGCAATTTGCTTTAAATTTTTCCTTGCATCTCACCCATATCTGGTTTAGGCAAGACTCTGGACTTCAGACTTTTGAGTTAATGCTGGAAAGAGTTAAGATTTTTGGGACCACTGGGATGGAATAAATGTATTTTTTAAATGAGAAGCACATGAATTTGGGGAGGTCAGAAGTAGAATGCTATGGTTTGAATGTGTCCAAACTTGGTTGCTATCATAGCAATGTTGAGAGGTGGGGCCTTTGGGAAGTGACTGAGTCATAAGGGCTCCATTCTGACGAATGAGCTGATGCTATCGTTGAGGGAGTAAGTTAGTTATCATGGAGGTTGCTTTGTTATAAAAGCAAGCTCTCTCACATATGCTCTCTTGCCCTTCCACCTATCTGTCATGGGATGACTCTCACCAGATGATGGCACCATGCTGTTGGACTTCCCAGCCTCCAGAACTATGAGGCAAACAAACTTATTTTCTTTATATATTATAAATAATATAATACTGGGTCTATAACAATTTACATATTATAGACCCAGTCTATAATTTGTAAGACTAAGACAACTTGATATTATTGAAGTTGATCATAACAGCTAACAGTTTTTGAGTGTCAACCATGGGCTGGCTCTAACGTCCACTGCTTTATGTTTCACGATGGTCCTGAGATCTGCTAGTGTAATTAATTACTGCTCCCCTTTTGCAGATAAGAAAACCAAGGCTTTCAGAGGTTAAGTAACTTGCCAAAAGTCTCATAATGAATGTGATAGAAACTAAGGCAGTTTGTCTGTTGAGCTCTCATTCTTTCTTAGCCACTATGGTCTGCTTTCTTGGCTATTAGATTCCCAGCTTAAACCTTCTGCTATTTAGCAATCGATATCAAACAAATGTTCCAACTACAGCTTTGCTGAAACTATTATTCTTTCAAATGAAACCATTTAGTGCTTGGATGTGCTGGCCTACATATTTACAAGCATAAGGGGAAAGTTCAGAACATATTCAGTCTACAAAAGAAATATTTTGTCATTAAGTTCAAGCCCTACAGTGAATCTTTTTTTTTTCTTCTAATGAGCAAGGGTGTCCACCACGTACTAACATCATGCTCCTAAAAACATGGTCTCATCACCTTAAATGACGTCCATGAAAATGTTTGGTCTGAAAATGAAGACCCACTATAATGTGGGTTATGATTACTATGGTACTGACAGCTCACCATATTGGTGGCTCTTTTGAAGGGCTGATTTATTAAATACTTAGCTGTAAAGTACTTGTAAATACATCACAAGTGTTTAAGTAGTGCTGTTCAAGGGAGCACTGCATTGGTAACTACGTCTACCCATAAATAGAGCACAGAGAAAAATATATAAGGTCAGGCTACCACTCTAAGCATGGTCAAGTAACTCCGCTGAGTGACTAGAAGGCAAGGATAACAGACTAAGCCCAAAACTCAAGAAACAAAGGGCACCAAGTAAACCAGGACGCAAAGGCCTTTGGGCTTTCTTCTTAAAGAAGAAAACCAAGCTTCACTTTCCCTTTATTCTTCTTTCTCCTTTTCTGAATATCCACAATGCAATTCCTTAGTTTGCATTTTCCAAACTTTCCTTAAATTCACACTTTATGTTGCACCAGCTAAGAACATAAAAATCGGTAACTGAGTTCTCAGTTCTGCTTTGAGAGTGCTTCTCATTCTATTAACTTATCACTTCACTGCCTGCTTAGGGAAAGGGGGGCAGGAGGCAGCTCATACTCCACAAGCCAACAGAGGGCTCTACACCCTGCAGTCATCTCACTGGTTTTCCTTTTTTTTCTCTCTCTCCCTTTTTTCCTTCAATTATTTTTATTTATTCATGTGAACACCTGATGTAGGCTTGTTTTCAGGGTAAGATCCTAATGCTGTAGACCTAGAAAGGCTTTCATACCCTACTACATCAAGTTAAGAGTTATTTTTAAATAAAATAATTCACCTTTCTTGTTTATTAATTTCCCACACTCAGAATATGTTACTTTGTGTAACCATTAAATGACCATTTATAGATTTACATATGAGGATTTCTGGTGTTTGATTGTAGCCTCCACTTCCAAGGTAATCAAATAGCCCCTACCTGCTTTGATTTTTATGCTTCAAATTGCTAGAAGAGTAAGGAAGAGAGTGAAGGGCGGGGAGAGAGAGAGAGAGAATATAGTCTTTCCTAAGTAACTTTAATTTGGGGAGAAAATAGCAAGACAAAAGTTACTTGGAATACTAAAAAATCAGGAGATGATTTGAGAGGTCAGGGGCCCCTCTTGGCCATATGGAACTCTCAAAGTGAGGCACGCGCACTCATAAAAGT
This sequence comes from Cebus imitator, assembly GCF_001604975.1. Lineage (NCBI taxonomy): Eukaryota > Metazoa > Chordata > Mammalia > Primates > Cebidae > Cebus > Cebus imitator. The sequence continues at coordinate 4,957,853 of NW_016107356.1, forward strand.
GGATGGATGTGGACTGGGTTGGGATGATAAGCACTTGGTCTCAATGGACTTCAAAAGTAGGAATGTAAAGGCCCCAGTAAAGTCAACAGAGTGGCTGGTAAGCCTTCTCCCTGCATATTCACCCCTCTTTCACTCTTATTTAGAGATTCATTATTCTGAGTTTTCTTTTCTCCCAAACTTTATAAACAAATGCACATGGACCAAAGGAGATAGTTTATTAAGGTGCCCACCACAGAGCCTGGCCCCGAAGTTCTTCTTCTTATCAACTTATAATAGAACATGTTCAATACAGGACTGCCAAGTGAGTGACTAGCCCAACACTTCTTCCATCTCTCCTCTGGTGACTGGGATTCTTCTTGACACTGGCCAGCCCTGTAGTAAATCGATCCTTGACCCAAGAGTGCACGCCCAGGGAATGGCCACCCCACCTGCATTGGCCTTGCACCCAGAAGGTCTGGGTTTGTGTCCAAGTTCATCACTTATAATCTTTGGGATACTGGGTAATTTTTAACCTTGGAAGTTCAATTTCTCTGTTTATAAACCATACCAAAGGATTATTGAAGGAATGGAATAATATGTACAAATGTCTGACCCATGTCAAAATAGCTCACAACTGCTCCAGTTAAAGAGTTAAACCGTCTGCCTACATGTTTATGGCAACCAACATGCAGAACAACAGAACGGACTTCCTAGTTTATCTAGGTTTCAGTTTTCTGTACCAGTGTCTATTACTCCATCCTCATATTCCCAGAAAGGAGGAAATTATGACACCTTAAATGTGATACATCATATTTGGTCAATCGGGTGAAATTTTAAAGTCACTTGCTTGGGTTTCCTGAAGCCATCTCTAGGTGGGAATTGTGTCTGGACAGGCATTGGTATTACCAGCTCTAGAGTCTTCCCTGTTCCGTCTTTTGAAAGAAATTAAAAAGGGATTCTAAGGTTTGATCGTAGAAGTTAACGATGGTATCTTAACTGGTGGAAACATGTAGCTCAAGGGTCTACTCATGACAAAATGACTTTCTATTCAATTTTAAGAGCGGGTAAAATAGGAAGTTGAAGTAAACCTCAGCCCTTTAATAGGTAAGACCTCAACAAATAAACAGTGGTGTAGTGGTGTGGCAACCTGTACCGTGCTTCAGATAATTTGAGATGTCTATTTTGAGTGACCCTCCAGCACATGTGATTCTAGGTAAGTATTGTTGCTATTCTATATCAGTGTTTTCTTGCTGACGGAGTTAGAGGAGCCGGCATAACCCTTCTGATAAAGTCCTAGCAAGGTAGGGTTCCTGAGCCTCTCTCTAAATCCCAGCGAGCTCTCCAAGCCCCCAGTTACTGACATTTCTGTAAAACTGGCAAACATTCACGCATCTGGACAGCACGGCTGTAGAACTTCTCTGACAACTTGGTTATTTTTCTTAAAACTACCACTGCCATTTCAAAGGAAGCCATAAACACATACTATATTTCTTAAAGTATCTTCATAAATATAGAAACTTCAGGGCTAAGCCTGAAAAATAAGCATTTTCCTCCATGTCAAGAACAAACTGAAGGTCTTGGCTGAACAAGACTTGCATATTACGCCTGTTAACTTTCCAACTTCAAGAGAAAAAGCCCAGGGGTCTACTCAAAATGTGATTAGTATAAAACAGCATTTTCTTATAGGAAAGAAAGAATGAAAGAAAAAGCCATTTCACGTGAAAATATTCTGGATGCTTATTTTTTAAAAGTTGTTCCTACAATTTTACAAGTGAAGTACTGAATATCAAATTCATATTTTGGAAAGAAAGAACACCAGCAATATAGTTCACACATTCTTTAGAGTAGCAACCAAGCCCCTAGGGAACCCTAAAAGCGAGTCATGATTTCTTAAATGTTACAGAACTAAAACGTTTTCAAAAGGAACAAAAAAGGGGTGATGCTTGGTGTTAAACCTGATACTCTGCTAAGCATACAGGACTCCAAAGAGCTGATGAGTGCCTACTGCAGAGTCCATAATAATGCTTTTGCCCAGTAGCTTCAGAGGATGAAAATTCAATGTGCAACTGCCCCCATTTTTTTTTTTTTTTTGTAAAGAGGCATATCTGATGAAGAGGGAAATCAGATTCGATTCCCTTGTCATGAAAAGACAAGGCAACTCAATGGTGACAATTTCAATTTTCCCTCATGTGGCTGAATTTTCCACTGCCTTTAAAAATGCTTAAGACTTTTTGTTCCAATATCAGCAGTAAAAGGCAATCCCTTCATCAGCCTAGTAATATAAAGGGCCAGTTAAGCGATGAGAAACTAAGAAAACAGAGCCTTCCTTTGGATTTGACACATGAGTGGCTGATGTGAATTAGTTTACTGAAGATGATGTGAATTAGTGTAAATGAACTTAAAGGCAAGATGAAAGAATCTCCTTGATAGTTGTACCCTCTTTGGAAACAAGGTATTGTTTCACTCCAAGCCCATCTCGTTTACTTAACATACCATTTGACCTAATTTACCATCTACGCTTGTATTTTAGAATTTAAAAACATCAATGTATACATTTTAAATCATTATTAATAATTATTATGTAGTAGGAAACCAATTGTTTCATGGGTCCTCTTCCTAAATACACCTAAATGCATTTATTGATGAGAGGCAGCCCCCCAAAACATCAAGCTTTAGGTTTCTTTCTGTTTGTTTACAAAAGGGCTACTCCACAGACAGGCCACTTAGCTGTGTGCATAGTATCTTCTGGGAAGATTTATTTGGAAATTTTCCAATCAAGTAAAAGAACCTCCCCCAGAAACCTAACTGTGAGAGCTAATGACATGGGCTGTCAAGCTCTGTGGGAGACAGTGGGGATGCCTTTTGAGAACCCATGTTTTAACCCAAAAAGAGAGCTATTCTTTTGAGAACCAGTGTTTTAACCCAAAAAGAGAGCTACTTGCCTGGAAACCCAAAGGAACAGATGACACTTGTACATCCCACAGTACAACTCACATACAGAAAATTCCCGGGGAAGCTAATTCCTGCTGTCTGAGAGGGGCAAGGAACCACCACATCTGTTGCTGGCCACCTGCCCTTTTCTCCAGATGTGTTGCTTATCTGTTCCTTAACAAGCCTGCTACTTTGAGAAAGAAATATTACTGTAAACCATATCACATACAGCTGCATCCTGCATGGCACGGAGAAAAGTCTGCATTTTGGATTTTTGAAACGGTATCACAGAGCAAACAGTCATTGACGTCAGTGGTTCTACAGTGTAAATGAACTTCTTATATTATCTAATTTGGCACAGTGGGCCCTAGGCAATTACTGCATTTTACAGTGCTTTTGCAATTGCCAGCTTGCCCCATGGGATGAGGGGACCTGCATTCTATATTGATTTGCAAATGAGACTCTTGATGTAATGGCATCCACACATTTCTACTATTCCTTAATAGTAAAAAAAATTAGATACAAATCCCACAAATAATCTGGCAATAAAAAGAACCTGAAACATACCCATCTTCACCTTGCTTGACGTGTGTGTGTGTGTGTGTGTGTGTGTGTGTGTGTGTGTTTTCAAGCCTAATGGGTAGGTAAAAAAAATAGCATAGCCAAAGCTAACTCTTAAAAAATTCAAGAGAGCTATCTATCCAATATGGATATCCACACCCAGAGCTCTCGCATATCCTCTGCAGCCATGCTTCTCCTTTCGGGGATCTGGTTACAATGCAGATCTGACTCAGTGGCCCTGGGCTGGGGCCCAAGACTCTGCATTTCTAACAGCTCCCAGGTGGTGCTGTTGGTTTGAGGCCTCTCACTCAGCATCAAGGGGAAATCCCAGTTGGTCTGGGAGGGTTTTTGCACACGAGACTCGGCTGTGGGTGGTGGCCCAGGTGCAGGAAAGGCGGGCAGTGGGCTCCGTCTGGTACTTACCCTGCATCTGACTCTGAGGCTGAGGGTTAAAGGCAGTGGAGTGGTTCAGGGAGGCACGAGGGTTGGGCGTGGGGGCTGGGTGGTGTGGGCTGACCCTCATGGCTGTGCGCCGCAGCTGCTCCAGTTCACTGAGCCGCTCGGAAAAGGACAAGCTCCCGGGCTTGGGCTGATCATCTAGTTTCTGCCGATGTCCTATTGTGGGGAGCAGGGAGGGGAGGGGATGGGAAGAGGGAAGGGAGGCAGGGAAGGAGGGAGGGAAGAGATCAGAAAATGTATTGTGGATTTCCTAAAATTGGGGCTTTTCTTGTCTTTCTCCTCTCTCTTCCCTCACCCCAACAGACTCGCTAGAGATCTGCCCAGGGGACTAGCTGCCAGTGGTAATTTGGGGCCACTGTCCTCTCAGCAGAATGGGCCCCCTTTCACCACCCTGGCCACAGAGTGCTCCCCCAGTCTGGGCATCAGCACCCTCCCCAACCCTCTACACCGACTTCCATTGGGTAGAACTCAGGGGGATACGGAGCTTGGTGGTGGTGATGCTGGGAGGGAAAGAGGTGCATTAATTGTTGGCACATGGCCACATGCCAGGGGCCATGCTGTGGCAGCCAAGAAAGGTGGTCTCCCAGGGGCATCAGAACGGCTGTTCCTTACTGCAAACCCAACCACGTGCAAGTTTTAGAGGCAGCAAAGTGGGCCCTGGAGCTTAGTGGCAGGGCCCCTCCAAGGGGAAATGAGGCATGGCTGCAAACCCACAGCCCCTGGGGAGGTCAGATTTCCAGGTACACACACGGCATCCTCAGCCCCTCTCCCTCTCCCTCTCCTTCTCCTCACAGGCTTCTCACAAGCATTCCTTCTTCCCTGAAGCTAACTCCCCTTTGTACCCCGGAGAAAAAGTTGACAGGAAGGCCTCGCCTGTGACTTGTCCAATATTCCCAGCATAATAGGCCCACAGGAGCCCAGAGGTAGCTGCAGCCCATCTGGAGAGCTTCCCCAGGAGGCTCAGGACTCCAGGGTAGGATGGTGGGTCCCTCAGTGTCTATATAGATGGCAAGTGTCCTCATCATGCTTTTCACCAAAGCAACTGTCACCAGGAAGCAGCAAGCAGAGGCCACTTACAGGAGACTGGGGCCTACAGTTCTCTCTGGATGTCCTTAAACCAGAGCCAGTCCTGTCCAGCACAGCTGAGGCTCCAAGGTAGGGATGTAGCTGTAGGGGGCCTGAGCCATTCATTTCTCTTTTAAAGAGAATGGCCTCCTGCTGCTTCCTCAGCCGTGTGGTTCCAATAAAGAGTCCTTGATCAACCCGTTCCCTATTGTCAAGTGGCATCAAAGCCAGGTTGAGAAGCAGCCTGCCCGCTGCCCCCATAAAGTGCTCTTTCACATGCCCTGACCCAATCCTAGACTAGAAAGAGGCCCCCTTGATTCCACTCCCATGGCCTGGGGTAAGAGCGGGCCACAAGAAGTGCACTGTAGTCCAGCTCCCGACGGCTACGATTATAAAATTAACTGGTATAACTTGCATTATGGCTACAAATCTCCATGCCTGGCCATTTCTTCCTGCTGCCAGGCCCCTTGGCACAGTTGACACTGTCTCAAATTCCAGACCAGAAAAAAGGGCCCACTATAATGCAGTGATTTTATCATTAACAAGACCTGTTTGGCTCCAAAATGAGGAAAAGTACTTAAGCATAATATTTGTGTAGTTCAAATGCAATGCTCCCTCTTGTCATGTGTCACCAAGGCAAATCTGGACTCTGACTCAGCGCTCCAGCCCACAACACAGGACTCAAATGCAAACAGCCTGAGTCACGCAGGCTCAGCACACACGTGGGAGGCTTCTTCTGGTCTGAGTATTTTAAGCACCAGCTTTGTGGATGAAAGGCCATGGGGCCAGGTCCTGGAGCAACCGCCATCATTTCTTTCCCTCAGAAGTATGAAAACGTCCTTTTTCCTACAACAATCTGTGTTGGTCAGTCATGGTGTGACTCAGTGCTTCTGGATGAAGCCTTCCTAGCTCCTCCCTCCTCTTATCTCCGCCATAGAGAGTTGACCTCCTGATGATCAAACTGAAAAATCTGCAGTTTTCTTGCAGAAAAACAAACAATTCCAATGGAACACCCATTCAAAACATAATAACTCAGCCCTTTGCGGTGGCTCACACCTGTAATCCCAGCACTCTGGGAGGCCAAGATGGGCAGATCAGAAGGTCAGATAGAGACCATCTTGGCTAACATGGTGAAACTCCGTCTCTACTAAAAATACAAAAGACTGGCCAGGTGTGGTGGCAGGTGCCTGGTAGTCCCAGCTACTCAGGAGGCTGAGGCAGGAGAATCGCTTTAACCTGGGAGGTGGAGCATGCAGTGAGCCGAGATCGTGCCACTGCACTCCAACCTGGGCGACCGAGACTCCATCTCAAAAAAACCCAAAAACCAAACACCAAAAAACACTTGAGCCTTTTAACTGCCTACCACAGTCTAATGCCTGGCATTATGAGTTGGGAAAAGAAGAAGTCAGGAAAAATTATTGTGCAGAGCTCTACCTGCCTCGTAAAGAATGCCAGTTGGCAAAGCCTGCCAGCAGGTTTTATACTGTCAAAACTTCACATTCCTTGGGCACTTAGTGGCATTTTTGAAGAACACTGTGTCAAGAACAATGGGTAACCCAGGGAAGGGATGTGAGTGAGGTCATTCTGAATACATGGCACTTGGTGTGGTAGAGTCTACAGCCAGCCTTGGAAGAAAGACTCTTGCCAGTTGTGTCTCTCTTAGCCACCAAGCGTGGGGACCTGTGCCATGAAGACCCCCAACAGGAATCATCATTTCAAGTAAAAGTCCTGTGACCAGGCACAATGTGAGTTTGTTTGTTTCTTTGCTTTTTGTTTTAATTAGTCCCCCCATTACTATATACTTAGAAATAAGAGCTTTAACTTGTGAGCAATTTCTATACCAGCTGACACCTGCCAAAATCGCAGTCATTTACAGAGATTAACTGATGACTGTCTGCTTTAGCAGAAGTGTTCAGGCATAACTCTCAGAGAAAGCAATTCTTCCCTCTGAGCTATTCTCTAAGCCCTGGGAGTCTCAGGGCTGAGTTTAATGCTGGAGGATTGGGGAAGAGCCCATTCCACTCTTCCCACGTGTGTGTTCTTGGAAATAAGTAGGAACGTTATCGCCTTGGTAGGGGTCTTGACCCTCAGGCTCACCACGGTGCTGAAGAGTTGTAACACCAAGGCACAGGGGAAATGAGAAGCATTATCATCTTCAAGGTGTGGTTCGGATGCACTTATAAGCCAAATCAAAGGAACACCTAATTCTTACTTTCTGAAAACATCAGACTTCACGTGCTAAATAGTGGTATTTTGCAAGAAATATGGGAACTTCCGATATAAACTTTCAAGCTGGAGAAAATGAATACTTTATGTCTCCCGTTTCCTGTGTCTGTGTTCAATTAAAAGGCCCATTTGCCCCCTGAATTTTAAATAGAGGAGTATGGTAAATATCTACTGTCCAATTCACTTCTCTTTTTTCTCACTGAGTCCTGGGCTTTAGAGGGCAACAGGGGATTCAGCCCTGGGTGAAGCCCTCGGGTAGAATCGGCAGGCAGCTCTGAACACCAGCATGCTGGCAGCTTGGCCTCTTCAGCATGTTTGGAGTCAACGGTGAATGTTTACTGGTGGTGCTTAAAGTAGTGGGCACATCAAGATTTCACACTGGGACATCTTAATCTTAAGCAGAGTTGAAAAGGATCCTAAATTCTTCTATTACCATTTTGTCATTTTTGAAAAAAAAAAGTACATGTATGGAATTTTATTATGTATGAAGAGTCATAAAAATCCAAAAAAGGGGGGAAAGTTTACATAATAGAAATAAGTCAATTCCCTTTGCTAAATTTTACCTTATTCCAAAGGCATTCCTGTTGTTTTCTGGGTTGGCTGCTTACTAGGGCATCCTTAAATGTTATGTATTTTGTGATGGATAATGAGACCAACTTTTGCTTTTCTGCTGTACAAACTAAACTAAGCAGGTATGCATATCTCATTGATAACTGAACTGCCTTCTTCAAGACACCATCGTGATCTGTGGCTGTAAATAACAGAAATATAATAAATGATATTCAATTAAAGAAACCAGATAAGGTTAAATTGCCACCATTTCTTGGAAAATTTTGGTTAGAGAGAGTAAAGAATTTTCTGGCAGTCAACAACATGCTAGTCTACATTTCTCATAAGGGTTTACTAGTTTTCTTGATAGATTCTCAGCAGAAAAATGAGGAAGATATCTGTCAGAAGACTGTCATAATGAGCAGCTGAGGAAAATCTATGCAAAAGCTTAATACCAAAAAGATATATATCTCTCTGTGTGTGTGTGTATATACACACACACACACACATATACATATATATACACATATATATATATGTATATGTATATATATATATATATATAATTGTGGGTCTTCTAAAAGAATATTAGACTTTTATATAGTCAATTTTAAAAGGATATCAGAAGATGTTGGCCAGTCAATTGGATACTCACTGCATGAATCTGAAGAGCTTACTTTTTCTGGTATCACAGTCTAACTTTTAGTTTGCAGGGTCATTAGGATTTCAAAGTGACAGTACTGAATGTCACCCTTCCTTGAAGCCCCTTGCCGGTGGTGAAATAAACCTCCCTAATTGCAAACCTAACCATCTGCTGGCTAATTTAATGTTGGGAAATATTGTTCAATATTATATACCATAGGTATATTATAAATATAATGTAATATAAAATATCTAATGGTATAGAGTATACCAATATATATTCTAATTCATATGATATATGCATGCTTACATATTGTCCAATACTACATAAACATGGGTAGCCTCACTTTCCCCCACCCCAATTTCTTCTCATATCAGTAAACTAAGAGAATACCGCAAAGTTAGAGTTCTTCAGAACTGGAGAAGGGCCAGAGAAATCAGCCTTGGTTTTTAACTAATATATGGAAAGTGAGGTTCAGAGAGGTTATGTCATTTGTCCAATCTCACACAGCCAGTTACAGGAAGAGGGCAGGTCTGAAAACACACCCACTCTCAACACCCATCGACACACACACACACTCAGGATGCACACACAGTGCACCTAGAAATACACATTTCTGTGAACCCAAAGCAAACAGAGAGGAGAGGCGCACAATGCTGCATGGTTTTACATCTCAGAGACACGAAAGCACTTGAACTTTTGCATTCTGCCTTGACCATCTCACTTCTGCTCCCCATACGTGTGCAGAATCAGAAGACAGCCCCTGCCACACTGTGACCTGCTGGCTGTGGGCTGTGTTTCTTTCACATGCTTGAGTGGGCAGTGGAATCACCTGGACATTCTGGCTTGGTAGGTTGGTTAAGGGTGAAGGGTCTGAGAATTTGGATTTCTAATAAGGTCCCAGGTGATGCTGAGGCTGCCGATACAGGGAACACACTGGGAATATCTGCACCAGAGGGAGAGCTCCTCCTGGAGCTCAGGCTTCCAATGGGCATTACTATTTCCCTTCTCTTACCTGCTTCTGATTCGCTGTGTGCTGGGGAAAAAAACACGTGAACTAAATATACCTGAACTGTGTTTAAACTGTGTTCACGAGCACTGTCTGACGGCCTCCTTTGGGTGATAACTATTTGGTGGTCTTTTGATTTCTTAAATTCTTCCATATGTACAGAGTGGCTGAAAATGCCCAAACTCTGCCCTGTAGATAGGCAGGTGTGTGGCTGTTTCTGTCTCCCACAATAACATTCTGTTAGAGTCACTGCCATGATAGCCAGTCTGACTGGTAAGGTGCACCCCAAATTCTCAAGTAGGAAGTAACTTCTGCTGTGCCATCCAAGGAAGACTTTGAGAAATGGCAGGGAAGACTTACATGGAAACTTTATTGCATTCCACAAATGCAGCAGTTAAGATCGCTGAGTACCTTCAGGACCAGGTGTTAATGCAGAGGCCACAATCCTCCTCCCTCTAGAGAAACACCATGGCCCCAGGGCAACGTGAATGCCAGCATGGGCATTAAGAATTCTCCATTCTAAATCTGCTTTTCTACCAAACTTTGCTGTGGACAAGAGCAAGTCTCTTCATCACTGAGACTCCATATCTGGAAGCCTGGAATTAAGAGACTAAGAAGGATTAGTCCAAGGGACTCTAAAAGCATCCATAACAATTACATCTGCTGCGATTATCTACTCAACCGGTTCTTGTCAGATGGTTCTAAGCAAGGTCTTTCTTGAACAACTTGGAATGAGGTTACAACTTTCCAAGTTTTCCCTTTGTCTTTTTTCAGGCAGACACCTGGCCTCCAGGAGCCAGTGCCAAGTCTAACTGTCAGGTTGGTCTCAGAGCTCTGTCTTGATCCCCACCAGGTCTCCCAGCCTGGGATCCCACCTGGCCTGCTCTACCTTTCCCTGTGCTGGTGGTCAGCAGCTTTGCACAAGGTGTCCTAAGAATTCATTCTCCCTCTGCATCTAGCTGTTTCATCAATGACCTTTTGGACAGTTAGTTACGAGTGACCTTGGACTTTAGTATTCAAAGGTGCTCTACTCTGTCCCTGAAGCCTTCACAGAGCCTTTTTCATGCTACCCTACTGACTAGGACATTCCATTCTGCTCTTGCCCCTCCCCCTCTATGATCCCAAGGCCAGGTCCAGAGGGAGTGGGACATTAAGCCCACCTTGAAATTTACTAGGAAGTTGTCAGAGGCTGCACCTGGGAAGAAAGCCACTCTGTGGACACTCAACCCGGCTCTCATTTCCCAGCTTCTTGTCTGGGCTGGAAAATGATGATACTTTTGGCCTGAATGCCCATCTTTTCCATCAGTGGCAGGAGGCACATAAGTCCTATATGAGTACCCATTACCCATCCGCCCATACTCCCTGTGCAGGCCCCTGTTCCTCTAGCTCATGCCCCTCAGCCTCCTATAGGTGGATGAATCCTGGCAAGTCCCTTATGATGCCCCACTTCCTAGGAACCCCTTCTACCCCCTCAGGGATTTCTAGAGAGGTAATGCTTTCGCACCAGAGAATCACCAGCAGGGACAGCAGAGCCTTTGGCTGGGAAGAGCTTTTGTGCTCTTGCAGGTGGTAACAGGAAAGCAAGCACCCACTGGGTCTACCTGTGCACGGGGCTTTCCTACTCTGGGCCTTCCCAAACCATGGTCCTACAGTGGCCTCTCAGGTGACATAAAGTACAGGTTTTGAGGTCAGGTGGCATTTTGCTAAGCCTGCTTTCTAATGCTTCCTACTTGAAACTGGAAGGCAGAGGGGTTGAGCTCCCCTCGGTGCTCTGGTAGCACTGGCCACCTCGCTCTTGCTCCCATGTCACTGGGCCTTTGCACTTGCTGTTTTCTCTGCTCCGAAAGCTCTTTCCTGAGGATCTCACCCCTCCTATCCTTCAAGTATTTGCTGAAATGTCATCTTCTCACGCGGAGTTCCTGGAGACCCCCTTTTAAGTTGCAGACTCTCCCCCATCCAGCCAATCCCTAGCTGTTTGGCTCAGGTTTTCTCTACAGTACATGTTAATGTTACTCAGGGTCTGTCTGCACCTACAGGGCTATAAGGTCTACGAGGACAGGGATTTTTTTTTTTTTTTGAGAGAGTCTCTGTTGCCCAGGCTGGAGTAGTGAAACGGCACAATCTCAGCTCACTGCAACCTCTGCCTCCTGGGTTCAAGCGGTTCTCCTGCCTCAGCTTCCTGAGTAGCTGGGATTACAGGCGCCAGCCACTACGCCTGGCTAATTTTTGTATTTTTAGTAGAGACAGGGTTTCTTCATGCTGGCCAGTCTGGTGTCTCAAACTCTCGATCTCAGGTGATCTGCCTCCCTCAGCCTCCCAAAGTGCTGGGATTACAGGCATGAGCCACTACGCCCGGCCAAGGACAGGGATTTCATACTTTTTCTGCACAGCCATGTCTTCAGCACCTACAAAAACATTTGGAGCCTAGTAGGCTCACTAAATGTTGGCTGAATGAACGAATAAATACTCAGGTCTTTCATGATTGGTGCCGTCCAATCGCTGTGGGAAAGGAGAACTCATTTCAGGCAAAGGAAGTTGGAATTAAAGTTTTCAGCTGAAATGTAATGACAGAGAAACTTCCTGCTGAGAAAAAATATAGTATCATAACAGCATATGAAGTTTCATGGAGAACTGTCTCATTAGAAGTTAAATCAGGCTGGGTGCGGTGGTTCACGCTTGTGATTCCAGCACACTGGGAAGCTGACACAGGCAGGTCACTTGAGATCAGGAGTTCAAGACCAGCCTGGTCAACATCATGAAACTCCATCTCCACTAAAAATATTTTAAAAATTAGCCAGGTGTGGTGGCACGCACCTGTAGTCCCAGCTACTGGGGAGTCTGAGGCAGGAGAATCTCTTGAACCCAGGAGGTAGAGACTGCAGTAAGCCGAGATTGCTCCACTGCACACCAGCCTGGGTGACAGAGTGAGATTCTGTCTCAAAAAAAAAAAAAAATCAGTCAGGAAAACTCATTTGTTTTCATAGTAAAGCAAAGTACACTAGCTTCTCTTGTTTCTTTATAGTTAGTATCCTCTCACACATGCACACACATACAAAAACACATGGACACGCTCATGCACATAATACACACATACAGACATGCATGGACAAACATATACATGGACACAGACATACACATGAAAACATAAATACCCATGGACACACATGCAGACACACATGGACACACACACATATACAGACATGCACATAAACACATACAGACACACACAGACACCTGAACACACAGAGACATACAATACACATGGAAATACACAAATATAAATACAGACACACATGTACATATGTCACACACATACATTAGTACATGCACAGACACACATACACATACAGACACATATAAACAGACACACACATATATCACACAAGGATACACACAGGCATAGGCACACAGGCAGATAGACATAGAGACATGGAGACATACACATACAGACATGGGGACACACACATACAAACATACACATATACTGACATATACACACATACACATGCATAGATATACATCCATCACACATCCCTTCATCCACTCACACACAGCCCGTTCTGTGATCACCCTCAGGATATGGGCCAAGACAAGTGTAGCGAGCAACAGTCAATGGAGAGCAAGGGCTGGTCAAGGCCAAGGCAAGGTCAACAACCAATACAGCTTCAAGCCAGAGACGCACATAGACCTGCCCCTCCCCACCCTCCCTGCACCACGAGCCCAAGACTTACGGGACAAAAACCCAAACAAAACTCTGTTTCCTGAGTCCAGGGCTCATCGCCATGAGCAGTGGCGTTTTCCACCCACTCACTTGAGCTCTTGGAAACTTGGGCCTCTCCTAAAAGCGGAACGCTCAAAATCTAAATCTGCCATCCCTGGTCGCCAGGGCTCACTGTCCATTTCTGTCTGGTGCCTAAGGAGGTAACTTGAGCGCAGGGCAGAGAAGCCGCCTGCTGGCTTTTGCTTTTGACCAGAGGTAGCCCTCTGTGGGGAAGTGGAGGCAGCTTCCTAAGAGGGGCGCAGAAAGCTCGCAAGTTCAAGGTTTGTCTTCTGCCAGCCTATAATCCCAACTATTAGCAAACCTCCCTGGGTTAAGGTCTTATCTGAAGGAAACCCCCAGTTACAGTGTAACTGAAAAGTAACCAGAGAGTGATAACCGCTAGTGACAAGTGACATGTATTTGCTGATCAGAGTAGCTCCTGCCCGGGGACAGAGCCTAATGAGAAGGCGACTGCAGAAGGGAAAGGAAGTGTTGGTGGCAGTGGCACACTGTGGAGAGATGAGCAATGACTCACAGAACACTCCTTGGAGCTTGAGCCTGGCTCTGGAGTTCAGGGCACAGGCAGGGCTAGCCCTGGCAAGGACAGGCAAGACCTAGGAGCCAGGAGGATAAGATCTCGGAGGGCCCCACACACCGCCTGCGTGAGTGTGTCACCAGCACTGCAGCTCTCCACAATGGCCTCCTAACCTCCCTGCAGGAGTCTGTTCCCTTCCGGCAGCAGCAGATCTCATGCACAACTGGCAGACACTGAGCGTGTTTGGACAGGACTGAGGTAAATGCAGGGCCCTTCCAAGGCTGGCCCTCAATAAATGCTGGATGAATGAACGAATGAGTGAGTGAGTGAACGAATGAGTGAGTGAGTGAGTCCCTTTCCTGGACTAGACGTACTCTGGAATGCTCACCCAGCAGCGTGCAGGATGATCCTTCCTCCTCTGTATTTCTAAAAAGAGGGAAGGAAATTCCGTTTCTTTCTTTCTTTTTTTTTTTTTTTTTTTTTGATATGGCGTCTTGCTCTGTCTCCCAGGCTGGAGTGCAGTGGCACGATCTCGGCTCACTGCAACCTCCGCCTCCTGGGTTCAACCAATTCTCCTGTCTCCACCTCCCAAGTAGCTGGAATTACAGGTGGGTGCCACTATGCCCAGCTAATTTTTTTGTATTTTTAGTAAAGATGGGTTTCACCATGTTAGCCAGGATGGTCTCGATCTCCTGACCTCATGATCCACCTGCCTCAGCCTCCCAAAGTGCTGGGATTACAGGTGTGAACCACTGCGCCCCGCTGGAAATTCCCTCCTATTTCTAAAAGCCCTGCCCACTGGACCTCAGGGACTTTCCCAACAGCAGGGGAACATTTGACTCTCCTGTCACAGGTGCCAACTGAAGTTCTAGGCTGGCCACGCAAAGCTCTTCGACAGATGGCTGGTACAGAAGGACAGGGCACCCTGGCCACTCACAGCTCTTGAGTACTCACTAGTACACAAGCCAACAGTAGCTAGTTGTTTTGAACAGAATGTAGGCCCTCCCTCTCACACAAGGCTTCCGGTTGTTTGTGGCATGACAGCCTCTTTCAGGCATCGGGCTCACTTTTATGCACTGTTGTCCACGTGCCAGAAGTAGCCACCTGCTGAAAAGGGGCATCTGTGAGGAGGGAGGCCTCCTCTACCAGTGACCTGAATGGGTGAGTGGCTGTTTGCCGAGACTCCTGAAGAGCTATAGCATGGTGATGAAGACGCTGGTCCCACTGCCTGCCAGGTAACACTGGGAGGTAACATTCTATTTATTCCAAGACACAAGTGCCTCCTGTTCACTCTGGTGACCACATCTGAGCCAGTTGGAAATGAAGGAAGAGAAGGCTCCATCCTTGCCAGGGATGGAGGCAAGGAAGGAGCCCAGGACAGCCTTCTGTGCAACATTCAATGTGGCAACATTCCCCCTCCTCAATCCTTTCCCGATTCAAAAGCTACACACCTCCGCCTGGGCTGTCTACCCCGAGTCTCTGCCTGTGGCTGGCTGATCTGGTGAGACCAGCCTCCCAGCTCCTCTCTGTTATACATGCAATAGGAGAGATGCCTTTTCAGTGAATGTTTTGAACTTTCCTCTCCTTTTAACTTCGTCAACAGTCCCTCTTCTGTGTGAACACTCCGGTGTGTCAAAGCAAAACATCAGCTCAGGGAGTCAGCCCTCGTAAACTGCCCATCCTTCCCAGCCGGAGGGGAGCCGTGCCCCACTCCCTTCCCAGTCTCTTCCCCACCCCCAACTTTTTTTTTAACCACTTCTGCTTCCTTCATTTTCTCAGCAGCTGCAGCGGATAGATATAGTAAAGCTACTGTATAGGATTTTGAAAGCAGGGTCTCTGAGAGCTTTCCAAACTCCATACAAGCCGGTTATTCTCTGCCTTGTTTTCTTTGGCTTCAGGTTAGTAACACAGAATGAGTCAAACAGTATTAACTTTCAATAGGGAAGTGGTGTGGTCAACCGAAGCTGTTTGCGGCTAGATTGTGAAGATAGGTAGGGCAGGTAATGCAGAACAGCCCATAATACTTCGAGGAGGCAGAGGAGGGAGGCGGCCCCGCTCAGAAACACTCCAACAATTAAGTCAACAGAACTCACACCATCTTTTTTTAGTTGGCCGAAGAATTAACACCAAGGTCTCTGACCCGCCAGCTTTGGGAAGTTGGCCATGCTGGGGCTTGGACAATTGAGTACTTAGTGTGTTTAAAAATGCCTTTTTTTTTTTAAATGTTGCCAATGTCATGGGAACTCTAGTTAGGATGATTTGTTCCTGCTTAACAGCATGCCACTCTGGTGTGGACCTTCATTCATCTCTTTCCCCGGCCTGGGGTGTGAGTTGATCCTTTCTCCCTTCTTCCCCCTTTTCCCCCTGCCCCCTCCCCACCTTCCCAGTCACAATCTTTGTCTTCCCAGTTTGACAGGACACCCCAGTGGCCCCTGGCTCTTCTTCCTGGGGTTAGAAGATGGTGCTTAGAAAGAACAATTGCTCCTACAGACATCAAATGAAATGTTTAGAAGCTGATGAAGACCTTACAAATCATTACATCTCCTTTCCTTTTTCTTTCTGTAGACGACGAACCTGGGGGTCTAAGAGGAGACAGGAGCTGCTGAGACTCACTGAGCCAGGCAGGGCCAGACATAAGATCCACTGGCAGGCCCGCAGTCTCTCCACTAGGCCAGGCCGCTCCCTTGCCCAGGGCTCAAGATTCCTTTTAGAGTTCAACAGAGCAGCTCCCGAGAACAGACCAGCCCTCAAGACTCAAATTTCAGTGGTTTCCAGTTCTTTCTCCCTGTACTCAGCTATCCATTTATTTTGAGACTGGCTGAATTATCCAAAGAATAGAACGGGTTTCGCTGAACCTGCTCCCAGCGGCATGTCAGCAAATGAACAGGACAGCAAGCTGGCCTCTGCAGCCGAGGAAGATTCTCACCTCCAAGCAGCTGCAGTTTTTGACTCGTCCTGGGAAACTGGCACTGAGACTCAGGGGTGTAACATTTCACCTCCCTGAAATCGAATCCAGAAATCTCAGGCGAGCAGCGTATATAAAAAGCCACAGGGGAATAAAGGAATACAGACTCAGCACTTTTAGGTGCTCTGAGCCTCTTCCCAAGCCTTCTAGCTCTGTGAGCCTTTCATTGAAAGAAAATGGAACAACAGAGTTTTAGAAGAAAAAAATGTATTTGGTCTTGCAAGAGAAAGATATATTCAAATAAAACTCAGTTCTCAACTGTTTGCTAAGGTTGCTTCTTTGGTTTCCAACATTTAAAAAGGGTATCTAGTTGTAGGCAGGGAAAATATTAGGATATTCTAATGGCAAAAGGTACAATTTCTAAAAGTATGGATTCACAGTGGGGGTTGATTTAAACGTTTCTATTTTTTCTCTATAATTTCTTCCCACCAATCCTGAAAGACATGATGAGATAAAAATCTACTTTCAAGAAATCAATTATTTTATTTTAAAATCCCAAAGATTTTAATATAGTATATGTAAAATCTATTATTCTATTTTTTTCAATGATCAAATTATATTTCTACTCTCTAATTGACAGACAAAAAGCACATTGACATATAGGATCTCAGTGTATCCTAAAGGACCCTGCGCAGTAGGCGGAACTCATAGTATTATTCCTATCTTGTGGATGACCCAGGGGAAGCTTCTAGAAGCTAAGTGCTTTGCAGGTCACACAACAGCGTAGGTGCTTCATGTTAAGAAGCAGAACTGCATTTTGATAAAACCTTTATTTGGAAAAAGATCACCTCTCCCTTCGAGGAAGTAGGGGAACATGGTTAGCAAGCTTATGCTTCAATGAGGAATATATTTGTTGAAGCCAGTTCAGTGATGCAGTATTTGGAATTAATAATAGGTAGTATGGAAGGAAAAGAGAAAAAAGCCCTTATTGTACTGTATCGTGAGGGCCAAATCTGCCAAGTTGTTTTTTTAAGCAACTTGGCAATGGTAAATATTTAGCCCCCTTACTTGGACAGAATTCAATTTGTTTCCCCTGGTAAGATCTCTGGGACAAGGGCAAGGGGCTTACCTGTCCAGAGCACATGCTTTAGTAATAGCAGCTAATATTTAAGGGATACTTCTGTGCCCAGCATGGTGCTATGTCCTAACATGAATTACTTTATTCCATCTGCACAGTACTCCCCACACAGGGATATCATCTTCCTGGTTTTATACCCGAGGAGGCTGAGCATGGGGAGGTTAATCTGACCCAAAAGGGGAAGTCAGGCTGAATCAGGAAGCCAGCTCTGAAGCTTCACCGTCAGCCACTGTCCCAGCTCGCCTTTCAGGCTATCTCACTTAATCCTCACATCCCCCAGCAAGGGAGGTATCATGCAGTCTATTCTACAGATGGGAAAACTGTGAACCACAGTTTTAGACTTGAGGCCAAATTGGTCTGGTTCCAAACTCCTTTCTCACTCACTGAGGCCTTTTGAGCACGCTGGTTCACTTTTTTTTTAAATTATAATTTTTGGGACGGAGTCTTGCTCTGTCACCCAGCCTGGAGTAGAGTGGTGAAATCTCGGCTCACTGCAACCTCCACCTCCCAGGTTCAAGTGATTCTCCTGCCTCAGCATCCCAAGTAGCCAGGAATACAGGCGTCTGCCACTATGCCTGGCTAATTTTTGTATTTTTAGTAGAGATGGGGTTTCACCATGTTGGCCAAGCTGGTCTCAAACTCCTGACCTTAGGTGTTCTGCCCACCTCGGCCTCCCAAAGTGCTGGGATTACAGGTGTGAGTCACCAGGCCCAGCCCCCTGTTCACTTTTGAAACACTGGACCATGCCTGGCGAGCAGTATCTGAGAGGCGTGTGGGATGTGGCTCTGTGTATTTCTCCTAGCTCTTTCAAATGAATGAACTGGAAATCTCATATAACCACTTCAAAGGTAAGTGAAAATAAGGTGGTACCAGGAACAAATTCAAAGGGCCATAAATGTATGTAGTATCCAGGAACTTATTTCAAATGTTTACTCTTTATTTTAAATAAGAAGAAGATGGCTTTTAAGCCAGGGTGAACAAAAATAAATACAAAACCAAAGTATCAAATGTTCAACATTTCAGTATATGGAAGTACACTGAAAGACTTCAATAGCAGTCTGGGTTTTTGTCAATAATTGCTTTAATAGAAACTGAGTATGTGTATATCATGAAAGTACCAAACGAATGTACTGCCTTTGATTAACTTTATAGGGGTCTGGAGAGTTGGCAGGTTGATTCCACTGTGTTACTTTTTAAAAAGGCAAACAGAAAAGAACTTTGCTTTGGGTATATATATATATTTTAAGCTTGGCTTTCACCTGTGAATGTGAATCCAGAATATTTGGCTATTCATGATAGCAAATTGTCCCACTGATACTGCATAATTTACATGTAGAAGTTGATGGAAATATACCACGTATAAATCATACTACAAAAAAGGCATTTCACATCCAACTAAATGTCAGTGCCTTGTGAAATGTCTGATAATACAGGCATAATGTACAGTAATAGATTATACCTGATTTTACCCCTTCTGTATTACCAACTTTTCATAATTAATACTTTGACAGCAAAAAAAAAAAACAAACCTTCTTTAAAAGTTGCCTTTAAAGGAAAAGAATATGGAATGAACAGGAGAACACAGAAATTGCCAGTTAGCGCAAATGAATTTAAACACAGATATAGTGTAAGGGGGTAGCTTTTACTTAGTTAAGCTAAACTGGAATTATTATTATTACTATTATTATTTTGGTGGTGGTAGTGGAGTTCCATGAGACCCAGTATATAAAATTCTTACTAATGCTTTTCCTAGTTACATGGCTTACGGGGAAAAACAAAAACAAACAAAAAAAAAAACAAGCCTTTAAGAAAACTCAAGGAGAAATTTTTGAAAATGAAAAATGGAAAGTGGCTAGGGTATGAAAAAAATTCTAAATCTATCTGAAAGCAGAGAAGCAGATGCATTATAATGTGCTGGGATGCTGCGACTGCCAACCGCAATCTATCTGCACGCTGTGGGTCCACCCATCCGCATGGGAGACCTGCACCCAATGATGAGGCCTGACCATCCCGGGTGGGGGCTGCCCCATCAGACCCCCAAAAGTCACAGGCAGCAGACGGAGCTGCCTTGCAGACATGGAAAGGTCTCCAGTGCTGGTCATTGACTTAGGAAACTCAGTGGGTGGCTGGCCATGTTTCTGTGCCTGCAAAGCTTGGCTGCAACGAGAGATCCCGGGCACCCTTGGGAGATGCACTACATTTGCCTAGTACAAGAATTCCGACCCCAAGAGACTTGCCACATTCCATGTCAGTTTCTAGGACAGTGTGGAGGAGACTTTTGTAGCTGTGTCACGCCTCTACTGAACAGGACCCACGTGTTAGATCTTAAGCACTGACTTTTGATGTTACTCAGATGTGGTTTTCCTTCCTGACTTTTTCACAAAGTGCAACATTTGGGGGCAAGGCCGTGTTACCCATGAGAGACTTAGGGACAATGCCCAGAGTGTTTCTAGGGCCCATAAATATACCGAGAAAAAAAATTTTACTGGGTCTAAACACAAAACAAAATCGAGGAAAATAAATCAAAATTTATAAATGTTTAATTAAATGTCAAACAAAAGTGTGTATGTCGGGGAAACATTATGGCAACTTCATGAGTTTTTAAATTTAGGAGCCACAGATCTTTTTAGTTTAGAGTTTTCTCATTTCCAAAAGGATTTCAAGACTAAATCTGAATCATACCTGCCCTCTTCTGAATATTATAGGGATGGTTCTAAGCCACAGAAGCAGCTGCATTCAGCCTTCCATTGATGTGACTGTGGTACTGTCACTGTCCCCATTTTAGAGAGGCTCAGTCAAACCATCTGCTCCCCCAGGTATCGGCTCCTGCAGTGGGAGCGAGTGCCAAAATGGAGATCTCAACCCCTAGTCTTGGTTACATGTTGGTGGCAGAGAAGTCAGGGTCACTTAGAGCCAGAGAATTTCAGAACAAATTAGAAAGAACTTTAAAAAATTTACAGCCAAAAAAAAAAAAAAAAAAAAAGACATCTCATGTACCACCTGGGTGCAGTTGGATGTGTCTGATGTGATTTCTGATGACACTGCCCAGGGAAGAAGGCCTGGAGGCCTCTCTCCTCTAAGGGGTCCTGTTTATGGGAAAGAACTTATGGCTTTATTTTGCTGACCATATTTTGTTACCCTTTTTGAGTGAGAACTAATTTAGAGATTATCTCTTCCCATTGCTTGGTTCAACAGGAAAGGAAAGTGAAGACGAAAGTATTTAAGATAATTACTCAGGTTCACACCCACTGGCCTGATGGCGCCAGTGTGAAAACCCGGGTCCCCAAATTCCGGATCCAGAAAACTTACACGTTTTAAGGTTAAGAAACAGAAGCCTAAACACAGACAGCATTTTTTTTTTTTTATGGCATGTCATATAATGAATTCTAACAAGGACTGCAAATATATTAGTTTAGATCCTGACCTCACTGGTGTGGCATTCAAAATAGTGATATGGTTTTGTAAGGGTCCAGATAGAAAGAGAAATTCGATGTAATGGTCTAAGTTTCTTCCTTCTTCTCTGTCACCACGTTAGATTGAGAAGGTGTCTAGATAATTTCTTTGGGTTTTCATGGTACCTGGAAGGAACTCTTCTTCTCTTTCTTTCCATAGCAATACAAATACCATCTTAAAAAACCTCAGTGGCTTTTGTATAAGATAGGAAAAGTTACCAAGAATACTACAGGCCATGCCAGCTCACTCAGAGCTGCATCAGGGGGGTTATGCTGCTTCTGGGACAGAAGCCTATTTCCTTTAGGATCCTCTTATGTTCCCATTCCCCCCCGGGGCCCTTTCAGACCTTAGCCTCCACTCCAGGGTCAAGGAAACCCACATGCATAAAAAATTCTTCTTGGTCTGGTTTGATACTACTAAAAATAATCAGCAGAAATACATTCTAAAATTCGCTGGAGACATTTAGGCACAATTATTATTACCGCTTTAAAAACTGCCTTTGCCAAGTCATCAGGTAGTTGAGTAGCTTAGCACAGAAGGAATTAAAGTATCAGGGGGAAGCTCCCCCAGAATTTTCAGCTTGGCCCGAAATGCCTTTCAAAATGGGCAGGAGGGGATATGAGTAAGTACAGCGTTTTCCTCCTCTCTGAGCCTCTGCCTTGCTCCTGCGTTAGGTGGGAGGAAAGGAAGAATTACTTTCTAATTCCTGTGTGGATCAGGATTTCATCTAGAAAGAACTAAAGTCCAAGTCCAAATTTGACGAATTCAAGGGAAGAAGAATTAAGTAGCTCATTGTTCATTATCTGGAAAATACACTTGAAGCAATTCCCAGTAAGCAATGCGATTGTGGATTGGTAATTATAACCCCGAGATCACAGATCCATAAAACCATCTGACATTTTCATAACCATTTAAGAGCAAAGAGTGACACGTCTTTTCATCCTCCCGATGGCTACATTCTGTGCACACGGGTCCTCTAGGAAACCCTTTGCTAAAGGGGGAACCAGACTTGGGCCGCTGTCCTGCAGGTCACTTCCCCCACTTTACCCACCTTTCCTGAAGGCCAACAACGGAGGAGGAGGTCTATGTTGTACAACACCCCGGGTTCAGGTCCCCATTCATGCCAGGTCCCCAAGTGGACCCTGGTGACAGAAGCAGAACCAACCACTGGCACCTGTGACCAGCATGGCCATGGCTGTGCATTATGAACTCCCGGGAGGAGTGGGAGAGGGGTGTGCCCTGCAGCCCTGCTGAGGGAAACGCTGACTCCCTCCTGTCAGTACAAAAACATGATGAATGCCAAGGCAACCGGGCTCTGCTTTCTTGAAGAAAACCATATGTGACCCAGAACTTTATTGATAAACTCTCCTAATAAAAAAAAATACAGGAATTACAGTACCACGAGGCTCAAATAGCAGCCAGTGCAGTTCTTAAAAACAGACACTGGCGTCAGTGCGTGCCAAAGTCTGGACGCCTTACTTTACATTCTGGCTTACTAGTTGTGTGACCTTGGGCAAGGTATACAACTATTTTTTCTTCAATTTCTCTGCCTGTTCTCTTGAAGATATACAAATCAATATGCGTGAAGCACTGTGAACAGTGTTTGGCAAATAACACTATCTAATGTTAGCTATTGCTATTATCAAGTATTTTTATGATTAAGAGAAAATAACATTGTGAACTGGGAGTTACTCAATCCTAAGAGCAATTATTTCTAGGTCCATTACCACCATAAGTTTACAGGTTGGTTCCTTTCTTCCTTCCCTTCTTCCCTCCTTGTTTTCTTCCCTCCTTTCCTCCCTCCCTCCTTCCTTCCTTCTTTCCTTTATTTTTTTTTTTTGAGACAGGGTCTCACTCTGTCATCTAGGCTAGAGTGCAGTGGCACCATCTCGGCTCACGGCAACCTCTGCCCTCTGGGTTTAACCGATTCTCCTGCCTGAGGCTCCTGAGGAGCTGGGACTACAGGTATGCAGCACTACACCAGGCTAACTTTTGTATTTTTTGGTAGAGACGGGGTTACCCTGTGTTGGCCAGGCTGATCTCCAGTTGCCTCAAATGATCCACCCACCTTGGCCTTCCAAAGTGCTGGGATTATAGGCCTGAGCCACGGTACCTGGCCTACAGGTGCCTTTCATCCAATTTCTGTTCTTCACTTGAAACACATTCTCCATATATAAAGATCCTATTTCTCACATTCATTTATATACAACAAGTTTGCTATATGCACTCAAAGTCATAGAAGAAAATGATATTCGTATGGCATTATCTCAACCAAGTACTTTAAAAAGTAGCTGAGTAGGCCGGGCGCGGTGGCTCAAGCCTGTAATCCCAGCACTGTGGGAGGCCGAGCGGGGTGGATCACGAGGTCAAGAGATCGAGACCACCCTGGTCAACATGGTGAAACCCCGTCTCTACTAAAAATACAAAAAAAAAAATTAGCTGGGCATGGTGGCGCGTGCCTATAATCCCAGCGACTCAGGAGGCTGAGGCAGGAGAATTGCCTGAACCTGGGAGGCGGAGGTTGCGGTGAGCCGAGATCACGCCATTGCACTCCAGCCTGGGTAACAAGAGCGAAACTCCTTCTGCAAAAAAAAAAAAAAGTAGCTGAGTAATGAAGATTAGACGCTTGGATCAACCTATTTTAACTATAATTCCCTGTAAAAACAAACCAGTCCACCAGAAGGCTGGTGCCCCAGGAAGCACTCTAGAGTTTGTAAGTAAGGGCTCCACCTTGCTTTCCCTTATTGTGAACATCAAGAGCTCAAGCAGGACACAGTCACATGAAGGACTCCTTTAACCCGGGGATGGACCAAAGTTATCTCAGAAATGACCAATATATTCATTAACCTTTTTGGTTCTAAATTCAGCTTCTCAATGTAACAAATACCTGACCAGACAGGTAAAGGCTGCCCAATCCATACCACTAGGACCAGCACCCCAAGATGGGTCAGTTAGGGTCCCCATTGCTCACTCTCCTCAGTCTCTCCTTGGGAAAATATCTTCCTCCATAGCAGTGAATGAAACAATTTCTACATTCAAATTATTTAGTGAAATCTCTGTAGAGAACATGCTTTGGGATCTCAATATTAGCATAGAGTCACCTAAAGTATAGCTGTGTGAGCTGAGAGATGGAATTTTTCATTAGATCCTAAAAATATAAAACATACATTAAAAACAACTCTCAGACACATGTGGTAGCTCATGCCTTTAAGGTGGGCAGATCATTTGATGTCAAGAGTTCCAGACCAGGCTGGCCAACATGGTGAAATCCTGTCTCTACTAAAAATACAAAAAATTAGCTGAGTGTGGTAGCAGGCACCTATAGTCCCAGGACCTCCAGAGGTGGAGGAGGGAGAATTGCTTGAACCCAGGGGGTGTGGAGTTTGTAGTGAGCCGAAACGTGCCACTGCACTCCAGCCCGGGAGACAGAGAAAGATGCTGTCTCAAAAACAAACAAACAAACACTCCCAAATATCCTTTACTTGAAAAATCCTTTCACTGTGTCTTTTGTACTTAAGGAGGAGACACTCAATGTATCAACAAGCTACTAAGTGCTTTACCTGCTAACCAAAAACAGAGCCCATGTTGGTGCTGCTAAGAACCCACTCCAGGCAGAGAACACCTTCTGACGGTGCTCTTTCTCCGCGATAAAGTTAATTTTTCAGCAATTAATAACTTCTATATTACTCTAAGGTATTTCTTAAAATCCTACGGAAGATGAGAAAAACAAGTTTTGATTTTCTAAGGGGCAGGTCCATTACTGAAACAAAAGCCACTGTAAATTATCTTTGGCATATACTTTTTGCTACAGCGTCACCACTGAAAACCATGGAAGAGGGGAGGAACACATCAAGTTATCCCATTGGCATGACCCGCAGACGGGCTGTGGCACAGCTTCTCATTCTCAGTCCTTAACTTAATCAGCAGAGTGGCAGGACGAACAGCAGTTTGTCTATCCAAATACCAGGGCAAAATACTAACTGCTTTATTTAGTTAGGCTTGCACGCATACCTCAAGTCAAGGCTCCATGCCTGCCCTTCTTTAACAGACACAGCTGAGCCAAATGTGGCAGCCAATCATAAAAGCCAACTCCTCATTTTAAATGTGAGGATTCCGAGGCCACGTCAAACAACCTATAAGAAATAGATGCTATACAGACAGTAAGGTATGGATGGAGAGATGAACAGATGAATGGACAGGTAGATGGATGAAGGACAGCACAGAAGTAGACATCAGGAATTCCTCATTCTGTTTCCGCTTCATCATCAACTATTTCTTTTAAAGCTAGGCAAACCATTTCATTTTTCTGGGGCTGATTTCTCTTACCTATGGGGTGATTATCCTAAAGGCTCTCTCAAGGCCCCTCCTAGCTCTCAAAGTCTTTGATACTATAAAACTATTGAATTTTCCAAAATGATTCAATCTGGTCTTGGCAATACCAGGGCCATTTTGCCAGGATTACCCAGAATTCATGGCACTGTAATCATGGAGGGGTCTTGGGAGGTCTTATTCATCCAGAGATCTGGCAACATGTGGGCATCCTGATTCACATGCAGTGTCCTGTCTTTATGTTACATTGGAAAGCAACTGTGAGCAAAGCTTACCATAGAGAAGTTCCCACCCTGAATGAAGACGTTCAAACAATAAGAAACCGGTATACTAAAATTAGCAGTGATGGCCCCTCTTCCTTCATAGGGCAAATAGAAAAGTCAGCATTACCCAAGCCACCCTGGGAGTCTGCGTGCACTTGACTTTTTTCTAGAAGTCGCTTGTGAAATGTGAGACTCTCTACCTGAGGCTATTGCACCTCTTTATATCAGACTTATACTTATTCCACACATTTAGTTTTTCCCCAGACCCCAAATTCCACTTGGCAGGGAAGACTGTGTAAAAATGGATGCCTCTTTGGTGCAAATCCCTTCTGTCTGCTCAGAGGGCGCTTCTCCATGTAACAACTGTTTTCTTAAGTTATAAAACAGCAGGGGCAGAGTAAACTGTATATACAGGCAGACCGTTACAATCACATAGACGTTTTTTCCCCCTCTGGCTGCCAATTCTTAAAAGTCAGAGTAGCCACCATTTGTTTTCTGAAGCTCAGCCACTTTGTTATTTCTTTGAATGTTACAGGAAATGCTGGCGGTGAGGCGAAACCCAGCCTTCTTTATGCATGAGGAAATAGCAGAAGTAAGGGTTATACCCAGGGTCACCTGGCCTCAGCATCTTCAGGCTGCTCGGCATTTGAACTGCCTAAGAGATGGCTGTGGCTTCTATTTCTAAAGACAGTGATTCTATAGCCTCTTGAAGGAGCCCTTCTCTAAGTGCAGTTACCCACAAACTTAACTTTCTTACACCTAACAACAGCCTCCCTCCCAGCCAGGCATCTTGTATAATTCAAGCCTGCTTCCTCTTTGGTCCTCTGTGGAGAACAAACTCACTTTGGTGTTTATGTTCTGTTTAATGCAGGGTTACATTAATGTAGGAATGTCCAGGTTGACATTCCTACTCTGGAAGCCTAGAAGGAGATCATAGTCATTCCCTAGGCCTGTGTGGTTCCGTCTGTGTCTATAACCTACTTCTCACCCATAAAGAAGAATCAGGGTCTATTATCAAGCCCCAGAGTCTCTTGAGTCTAGACACGGCCAGAAAGTCTTGATCAGAAAAAGCTGAGAGGACCCTCTGGGGAAAAATGCACTCAGATGTGGAGGGAGTCACTGAGCCCAGCAAGCGGAAGGAGGGGATGCGGACAAGGAACGCCACATCCTGGGGGGCTGTCCCTGGTGGCCATGTTCTCTGCAGGGCTCCATCCATTCAGGGACTTTGGGAAAGTAGATGCAGTATGGGGAATGGTTCCAGAAGGCGATCCAAATGCCATGAGGTTGTGGCCAGGACCAGAGGGAAGGCTGCCAGAAAAGCTGCCGTGATGACAGGAAAGCCTGCAGAGAGCTGCCTTAAAAGCCCACCTAGAAGCCACCACGTGGAGAAGGTCAGCTAGAGGGGCCTGGAGCCATAGCCAGAGATGAAGACAGGGATGCCCTAATGCGGATCACTAACATTTCCTGCCTCCATTCTCTGCATCAGGCACCTAGCATCATTGGGCTTGATCTTATAAGAAGCTGTCGTTATGATCTCCATTTCACAGAAGAGGAAAGCGAGGTTCAGCAAGGCTCTGTAACTCACTGAAGGCTTAAGAACTCCACTGGATTGCCCATAAAGTCCAAATTCTTAACCTTTTCATTTTATGACCTGACCTCCCTGCATCTTGGCTTTTGGGGACAGTAGGAAGCGCTGTTTTTCAATATCCCTCACTCCAAGATGAGAGTGTATTAATTTTCCACCAGGGACCTGATACGGTTTGAAGACATCTGGATGCTGGGCGGGGGTGCTGGGCAGCTCCACAGACCTGGAACTGTAACCCAGCCTCAGATCCTGGGGAAGGGTGTGGTTCTGGAAAAGAGTGCTACTCTGGTGTTTACTCAAAGATAGTCATTAAGTCACTGTGAAGACATCTTTTCTGCAGACTAAACAACCTCACTCCTTTTTTAAAGAGCTTTCCTCACAGGAGCTATTTTTTGGTACTATCTTTCTGTATTTACTGTTTTTCTCCAGACATTCTTCTACCCTCCCACTCTCTATCTTAAACATGCCTGTAATAAGATTTTGATCTGTGCCATAGAAAGAAAAGGGTCATTTTCATAGTTGTCATCTCTGGCCCTCATGAATTAATAAAAGGCCAGGATAGATGGTAATTACTCCCTTGTGGTCTACTCTGACCCTCAGGCCTCTTTGGGCTGCCTCTGTGCCTGGCCCATCTTCCATTTACTGGTTGTTTCTGATCCTGTTGAACTTTACTGTATATTGAGGAAGTAGTCCTTAGTTTCATGCTGCCCTGAATGGGCTGTAACATGCAGTTGAGTCAGCCTAATTTCCTTTTGCCCTCTAAAAGGATGCTTCAAAAAGAGCCCAGTGCGCAGAAACAAGCTTTGAGTAGCAAGAATGTTGACAATGCAACTTTTGACTTTACAGGGGCCTGACATCCCCCTGGGGGAAAGGTTGAACCCAAGGATTCTGAGACATGGTCCCTGAGTATACCAGCCTGGAGGGTGTACCAGCCCCAAGCGGGTGAACTTACTTCGCGGTTCTCGGGGCCCGTCCACTGTGATTTTGATGGCTCTGTGGTAGGTGGCAACTTGTGGTGGGTTTGTGAAGACAGTGATGGTCAGAGTGAAGCTTTTCCCTGTTGGGACACAATAGAGAACAAAAAAGAATGAGGTGGTGGCCTGATCATAGCTGTTGAACAACCAATCATTAATTTATGCTTTCCAGCCCTTCAGCACAAGTTGCCAGTTTTAACAACACTCCCGGGATTTTGGCTTAAATTCTGGAATGCACATTTATGATACTTGCATAGGTGTAACACTTCACATAGTTATATGGCTTTAATGTAATCATTAATAAACAATACAAGATCAAGAAAGATTGGGATTTATTTTCTGTTAAGTCAAGATTTCAGGAAACCATAGAGTCAGACTGGCTGTTCTCCACCCCTGGTTCCTAACTTCCCTGCTCCCATCTTCCCCAATTATTTATAACTCAGAGCAAAGAAGAGTAGAAGAAGCCATATCCATCTTTCTCTTCTTACTTTGTTCTTTTGAAGATTAGGAAAGATAGGATTTCTAAGTTTGAAGATGGGCTAAATTAGAATTATTCTCTCTATATTTTTAAAAGACTAAGTCTGGCTGATTTAAAATATTATTTGAAAATGTCAGATATTATTAGAGTTACTCATGGGATCCGCCAGAACAAAACAGATGACTCGTAAAGGGACTTAAGCATATGTAACTGAAAGACTGAGATTTGATAAGTACTAGTAATAAAAAACACACATAATTTCCATGTACACGTTTTATGTATATTTATAAAAGGTGAGAACATCTCCATTGCATATATTTACTAATCTAAAAACATTTCTTCTTGGTCAAGTGGTTCAGAGGATAAATCTGGCTGGCTGACCTTTGGTAAGTCACTAGACACCTCCATGTTCCTCAGTATTCTTACCTGGAAGATGGGTACATGCAAATTTTCCTACCTTAGAGAGTATTGTGGGAGATTAAATGAGTTACTATGAGTAACACTGTTAAAATAGTATCTGGCACATGGTATTCAAAGGTGTGTGTGTGTGTGTGTGTGTGTGTGTGTGTGTGTGTGCTATGTCTGCTTTATTTATTTCTCTTCTCTGCTTCTCATGGGTCTAAAACAGGACCCTAACATTTGATTAAGTCTGATGTTCAATCTTCCTACATCAATACAGTAGTTCTTTAATCAACACAGTTTCTCCTGTTAATCACGTAGCACAAAGTGAAATCAAACGTAAATGAAAGGAAACCGAAACATGCCCATCCACTCCCTTACCTGCTCTAAAAACCATTCACCATTTTAAAACTCAATGACCTTTCCTCTCCAAGTTAGAAAGAGCAAATCATTTTCAACTGTCACACATGTCTTAACACAAAGGAAGGCCCCAGAAAAATTCTTAACGAAAATAAAATCTTTGGCCACAGCAAGCCACGATTCCTAATCATGAGAAACCTCTATCAAACACTCCCCAAGGATGTGGATTCTATCTGTATTAAAGTCTATAATAAAAAGAGCAATAGCAAGTACCAATTAGATAAAGAAGCCCGCTCTGCCTGCTGTGCCTTTATAACAACAGTCTCAGCTGACCTGTCTAGTAAACGAGGTGAGAATACTTCTGGGGAGTGATTTCCACTGGGTAGAGCATCAGGGGTGCCAGGTGGCTCTGCCTCCAAATCCATCTTTCCCATCAGCTAGCCTGTCACCGAATCCTAGAGATGAGTCTTGTTGGGCTTTGGGGATTTGCCAGCTTTTGGACATCCTTCAGATGCTACCAGCTAACATTCTGGATGCTTTCCTACCCTGGCATCTAGCTGAAGGAGAGGAGTGGGCAGAAGAGGCCTTGGCCAGGCCCAGCAAGCAGGGCACGTGATGCGACGTGGTGGAAGATGCTGCTGCAGAAGGAGGCACATCCTGAGGGCAACTGCCCATCTCACTGGGCAGTCTCTGGCTTTCCAAGATCACATCCAGGAGCAAGGGCAGCCAGAGCCTGGGAGCAGCCACACCCGTGTGATCCACAGCTGGTCCTGCAAGCCTCATGATCAGCCTGTTCCCTTTCTGTCAAGAACCCACAAAGTTTATCACCTGTATCATCAAGACTGAATTCCAGAACCAGTTTGTAGGATCTTCTCACTAGTAAGACCCTGCCTGAGTAATTTCTCACTCACCCCCTCCCCTCCTCACACCTGATTCCCGATGTGCATCCTCCCAGTTCCATCCACAAGCCATGGCATTGAGACGTGGAGGTCTCCCTTCCTCCACCCACTTCACCAGCCGTCCAGGGTTCCTTGCTGGGCTCTTCACTCCAGTCTTCCTGCCTTCAGCATTTGGCAACGGGCAGTTACTTGTTTTCCAGGCAGCCTTCCCTGATGACTACATTTTGCTTTATGGCTGTTTGCGCTGCCTCATAAATCATCCTTCACCTTTGATTATTTAGGGTGTCAGACTGAACAGGGTTTGTGGCTGTGCAGCCCTAGTCTCCCAGAGGGCGGGGTCCTTTTCTATACACCCACGTAGCCCTCACAGATACGTGGGAAAGGGTGCAAGTGGGAAGGGGCTTTAGGAGAGAAGGGGGATTTGAAAAAAATTTTTAAGACCCTGAAGGCACAGCTATAGATAATGCCATTGCCTCTGTCCTGAGTAGGTATAGGCATGTGTGTGTATGAGAGAGAGAGAGACAGAGAGAGATTGAGGTGGTTCTTTCAGCAAGAGAGTTACAGGTTTGAGAATCCAATACAAATGATTTAACTCTTCAGATCTCAGTTTTCTCATCAGCAAAATGAGGGGGTTCATGAATGCACGCAATGTGCCTTTCAACTCTCTGATTTCATCTTCCAAGAATGCAGCTGGCCTGGGATGCCCACAGCCACGTGTAGGTGGCAGATGCACGTGTGATTCTTCTGTTGCCTACAACTTTAGCATCTCAATGACTTCATAAAAATGCTGTATTCATTTCCTGGGGCTGCTGTAATAAATCATCACAAACTGGGTGGCTTAAAACCACAAAAGTCTAGACTTTCATGGTTCTGGTGGTCAGGAGTCCAAGATCAAGGTGGCAGCAGGGCCACACTCCCTCTGAAGGTTCTAGGGAGGACCTTGCCTCTTTCCAGCTTCACTTGGTGGCCAGTGTTCCTTGGCCTTTCCTGATGTGCAGCTGTAGCACTCCAACCTCTGCCTCTGTCTTCACACGACTGTCTTCCTACTGTGTGCCCACCCCTCCTTGTAAGGACCATCAGTCATTGGACTTAGGGCCCACCCAGGTCCAGCATGACTTTATCTTAACTTGATTACATCTGTAAAGACCCTAAGCCATATTTTGAGGCTCTAGGTGGACACACATTTTTTAGAGAACACTATTTAACTCAGTACAAATAGCCGCTGTCATAAAAGCTCCCATCATGGCTCTGCCAGTGACACTGGCTCTACAGTTACCTGTGTGTTTTACCCTCTGGAGCAGTCCTGCTCTGATGGTGGCTCTCCTACCACCACCCTATCCACGACTTCCCAAATGACAACAAAGAATGGTTGTGTTCATAATATTGGCATTTTTAAGTCATGTAGAACTTACAACTTTTTAAACATGTTCCCATATACTGTTTCATTTGGTTCTCACACCAATCTCACGAAATAAACAAGATGAATTTTTTTGTTCTTGATGAATAGGTAGCAAAGCTAAGGCTCAGAGAGGTTAAGTAAATTTCCCAAAGTCACACAGCTTCGCTATATGGCAGAACCAATATCCTTGAGCTTTCTCCTCATTGTTCTTCTGGTTATTGTCCCTGAGGTCATAAATCTCTATCTGCAAACCCAGTAGCACCAGTACAAGGAATCTGAACTGGAGATACTTTATCCATGCCTACCACTGCCCCAAAAAGTAGAAGCTTCCCCTGTGATCCTAATGTACACATGGTACTCAGCCTGGGTTATAGTTCAAAAGCATTTTCTTACTGAGCTGCGTTTGGACTTCTGGTGGTTGAGCATGACACCCCACCTGATCAACCACAGATGAATCTGTGTCACCAGGAATAACACTTAATCAGAGTGAGTATTTGTGAAATCGTTGCTCATTATCTGAATTCTTATTATTTCATGCCCATCACTTTATGTGCAGTCACGAGATGTTTCCACCAAGCACGCACTAACAGGTGGGGTGTTTTGGCCAGTCACAGGGTTCACCAAGGAGGAGGGTTCTGGTATTTTCCCTCACAATAGGCTCTTCTTTACAGCTTTGGGTACAAGGACATTTGCTTATTATCTTATAGACAGAGTGGTGACTTCTTCACACATAGGTAACATTTTTCCACTGTGTGGAAAAATGCAGTGGAAAAAAAACTGCCTTACTTTCCTTTGTATTTTTCCAATGAGACCCAGCACAGCCTTGACACTGGGCTGCAGCCGGGCACACCTGACGGGACCCACATACTGTGCCCTCCACGTGGCCCTGCCCTCTCCATGGCCCCACCCCATGGCTGCTGAGACACGGCCCTTCTTGGCCAGCATCTGCAGAAGTGGGATCTGTGCCTCGGAGCACACATATTATGAGCCAAATTCCCTCATTAAAATGACCTATAGGCCTGGTATTTTAAGTACATGGGTGTGGAGAACGAAAGACTCTCAAGTGTTTTTCCCAGCGAGCTGCAGCCGGAATAGTGAGAAGTCGCAGGAGAGCAAGGGAGGGCAGATTGATTAAATAGCAACAGCTCCAAAATGGGCTTTTCGGGATCAAGCGCAGGGTTGGGAGGACGGGGCCGCTGCCGAGAGAACCAGTGCTCCTGTTGGTAGCCCAGAGCTACAAGGCTCCCCGAAGCATTCAGTGGCCTTGGTATGGTGAGGCCAGCAGAAGCCTTGGTCAGTGCACAGATGGCCCCGGCACTGTCCCTGCGTGTGCTGCTGGAAGTCGGCAGCTCTTGGCTCCCGAGGGGGCTGCCACAGGGTCACCAGTGGCCTTTATGGGAGGAAGCCAAGGAAAGAGGTAAACGCCACGTCCTTCCTTCTCCTGCTCACTGAACCCTGAGCACTGCAGCAGCCTCAGCTCCAGCCAGGGCCTGGGTTCCAGGAGGACCCTTCTTTAGAAAGAAGCACACACACTTACACTGAATAAGAAGGTGGGAACAAAAAACAGGGGTGATGAGGTTTGTCTTGACGTAGGCTTGGAAGCAGTGAGAGAGAATTCCATATAAAATCCCATGAAGGTGGAAACACACAGAGGTGATTCATTCAGTGCGGACTCTCAAGCCAACCTACTTAGGTGCAAAACCTCGCTCTGCCACTTGCTAGCTGTGTGACCCAGGCAAGTTACTTGACCTCTCTGGGGCCTCAGCTTTGTCATCTGTAAAAGGGAGTATTCCATCTCATAGCATTGTTCTGCAGCTTAAATGGAATACTGAATATAAAAGCAGAGCACAGGGAAAGGTCTCAGTAAATGTCAGTGGAATGATCATGAAAGACATGATAAAGGTGATTCCGTGAAGACCAGAGCTGTGAGAGACCCTGTGAGAAGGAGCCGGGCGAGAAGTGGCATTGACGTCTGATGTGGGGAGGGGTGTGTGTATGTGTGTGTGTGTGTATGTGTGTGTGTGTGTACGTGTGTGTGTGTATGTACGTGTGTGTGTGTGTTCAGCAGGTGATGCAGCTGCTACCAGGCCTAAGTGCAACTTGAACTTCAAGTTCAAGTTCACTCCTGCCCTGCCAGCTGGCGACCTTTATAAGGCACAACTGTGAGTGGCTGATACGCTGTGTAAACAAGCCAGGCCAGTGCTCCTCACAGCAACATGTGTCGTCTCCCTCGACGCCAGTGTGTCCATCCAAATGCCAGGACAAAATACTAACTGCTTTATTTAGTTGGGAAGAAGGTCATGGGGTGAGTCTTCCTGGACATCGCTGCCATGCCACACTCCCCAGGGCCAGGCAGCGGGGAGGCCCCAGGTTTAGGCTTGATTAGTCCTGACATTGACGGCCCTGGGGCTGCTGAACTCTGACAGCCAATTGTGGTCAAATAAAGCCACGGCTGGAACCTGCAGTTCCGCATGGCCCGGCGCACTCTCCACTTCCTCACCACATCTGGGAAGTGGCTAAACCTCAGGATTGCTGCAAATGTGCACACTGCTCCCGAAGAGCTGAGGGTGGCCAGGAGGTTACAAAGCAAAAAGACGCGTAGCTCTGGGTCACTGGCTGCCCAGGTGGGAAGGGCATATTAAAAAGTGCAGCGAGTTCACATCACAGCAGAATCCCTCTACACCACCCCATGTCTGACGGGGGAGCCGCCACTCCGGCCGCCTCTGGTCCGGTCTGCGGGTATCCCCAGTCTACCTGCCTTGGCTCTGCTGGGGCCTCTGTTCCTGTCACTCTCTTTAGTGTAGGTCTGGATGCATGAGTCATCTTCTCCTTTTTGGGACAGTTTCAGGGGATGTAAAACTTGCTGTTTGTCACGAAAAGGAAGGCTGCAGACACAAAGGAGCCCTCTGCCCTGGGGGCTCAGTGTCCTTAGGAAATGCAATCACAACATTTTTCACTCGCTTTTCTATGTCTGCGGGAAAGCCAGTTGTGCCCAGAGCCTTGAAACGCCCAAAGAGTGAGAAAGGAAAAATAAAAGAAAACACCGCAGCTTTTGAAAACCAAGAGAGTCAGTGAAACAGGCTTGAGTTCTGCTCTTTGCAAATTCAGGAAATCCCACAGATCCTGAAAGGTTGCAGGGAGATTTCTCCTTTCACAATAGATGGCTTTGGGTCTAATTTTAACGGTGGATAACTAAATATAAAAATTAACACGCTCTCAGATTCCGGGAGTCGTCTGCATTTGGAATATTTTTTATGAAGTATTTTTAATTTGGATTTCTCACTTTTCCACTGGAACTACCTAACAGCCAAATTCATGCTTACGCTCCTCTTCCATTTCCTTACTCAAACATTTACCACTATTTTTGACAGTGAAGCTGTATAATTAATTTATTTGGGGATTTCTGGATGGGGTACAAATCCTTCAACTTGCACATAATTTCCTGGTTCTCTAAACTGAATTGAATTAAGATGTCGGCGTATGGTATGCACTTCTGTGCGCAGGGCTGGTATTTGCAGATTGCTCCATCCAGCCACACTCACATCACACAGGCGCAGTGCAGGCCTGAGGCCTAAGCTACCAGCACCAGGGCTACCCTCAAAAGTCAAACTGAAAATCACGTCCTTAGAATACAGAACTCAGTTTTCCATGGAAACAGCATTTGTTTGGAATTACGGGTTGTTTGAAAAACAGCTGTTTTACTTGAAGAAAATCGAAGACATGCAAAGCATTTTCTCTGGAGATGTTCTATGAAAATGAGTTGTTTGAGGAAAGAAACTCACTCATCTTTGTATCTTCTATTCTGAGGCAATAAAGAAAAGTTTGATAAATGAGCCCAGTGTGGTGACACAGGCCTGTAATCCCAGCACTCAGGGAGGCCAAGATGGGAGGGTCCCTGGAGCTCAAGGATTCAAGACCAGTCCAGGCAACATGGTGAAACCCCATCTCTACCAAAAATACAAAAAAAAAAAATTAGCTGGGCTTGGTGTCACACACTTGTAGTCCCAGCTACTTCGGAGGCTTAGGCACAAGAATCACTTGAACCCAGGAGGTGGAGGTTGCAGTGAGCTGAGATTGTGCCACTGCACTCCAGCCTGGGTGACAGAGTGAGACCCTGTCTCAAAAAACCAATGAATCACTCTGTAAACTTTCAGTTTGATAGCTGGTCCTTTACAATATAAAGTTTCATTTGGAAGGCGTAGCTTCCCTTTTCCAAGTCACAGTGTGCTGGGCTCAACTTCAGGCAGGGAAGAGCTCAGGCTTGCAAAAGGGGTATGGGGGCAGGCCTCTTTCTTTGGCAGAATATCACCTATCCCACAAAGCACCATAGTGTTCTCATGCAATTTTGCATTTCCTTTCCCCAGACTTCATTTTCCCTTTCTAATCTTCCTTTTCCTTTTGTTGTCACAGTTCCCTAGGATCTCAGCCTGGGAACCAAGTTTTAACCCAAACACCCCAAGACCCTGAATTCACAGCCCCGAGACCAAGGTCACACCTGCTGGCCTGTGCTTCCCCCAAGAAGAGCCACCAGGTTCACCAGTCTCCACTCATCTATCAGCCTGTATCTTTGAGCCAGGGTCACACAGGGCAGGTGACCAGAGTGACCTCCTAGGCCTTGCCTCATCCTGACTCTGATAGTGCCCCTAGCCGGGTGCCTCAAACACACAGCCCAAGGCCACATGGAGCTGCAGCAGGGAGGCCTCAGGCATGGACATTCTTCAGGGAAGGCAGCCTTCGGGGGGCGTCAGCTCCTTCTCACTAGCTGTGCAGCACCTGGTGCTGCAGGTAGGAAGAAGGGCAGGTGTGTGTGGTCAGAGAGTGAAGACGGGGAAGCCTGTGGCGAGCTTGAGGTGAGAGCTGACTTCTAGGTACAGTGCCATCTACCAAATGGGGTATTTGCAAGCTGGATATACACGTGTCTGCAGCTGCCTGAAAGGAGAGCTTTCAGTCGCTGGATGGGTCTCTAAGCTCCCAATACACCCTCAAAATGTCCTTTCTGTTCTTTAAACTGCAAGCCCAAGTATCTTTCCACAATTTGTATCTGGAGTCAGTTATAAGTGGTTCTCCATTTCATTAGGATCAGACCAAATTCCCAGCGTGGATGTTAAGGCAATCCCTGCCCCATTTCTCTCTAAGGCTCCCCGCCATCACCCCCCAATCCTCGCCACTGGAGCATCTCTCAGCTCCCAACAGGCCAGGTGCGCCTTCCTCACTCTGCTTTCTCTGCTGAGACATGATTCTTCACACCTCCACTGGGATAGTCTCCTTGTCACCTGCAGGCCTCAGGTGAATGACAAGTGGTCCAGGTAGACCCTAGAACCTTCACTAGGTTCTGCACCGCTGTGCCTTGGCTCCAGCCACACACGCCTATCATGTGTTATCTAGTAAGAACAGGATGGCCTGCTTAATTGCCGTGTCCCTCACTAGCTCCCAAGGCTGTGGCTTTTCTCTGGCTGACCTTTGTATCTCTCCTGCTAGCCCAGTGCCTGGCACACAGTAGGTGCACAACGTATATCTGATGAATGAAATGAATGAATGAATGAAAGAAATGCCCTCAGTAAATGACCTTGGTGGGGCGGGGCAGAGGAAGAGTTCTAATAAAACAGGAATCGGTAGTATATTTCCATCACAGGGTCAGTGCCCAAGAAGGGTTTGTAATTATAGTATTATATGGGCATTTATTCGTGAATATTCATGGAATTCCTGCTGTCTCTCATGTACTCTCATTTTAGTAGGTCTTTAGTAGGACAAAGGAATATAAATTCCTTGCCATTGAGGAGTAGGTCTTGAAAAATAGCATCATTCCCAACTTTTCTAATTCAGAAAGACCCATGCTGCCTCTGGCCTGCTCTCTCCCCTCCTCCCTTAGGGATTCTCACTATAGAAGGAAGAACATCATCAAAAGGGGTCATAGCTCTTTTTCTTAAGTCTTGTTACACACACCCCAGCTTGCTTTTATCATCCTAACATAGATGATATGAGTCATAGATGAAAGGCATTGTTTTACCTATTGTACAGATGGGGAGACTGAGGCCAGCATATCTAAGCGAATCCTACAGGTGTCCCGCCTCTCATATTACATCATGCTACTTTCATAAGACTCACAGAATCATCGCTATAGGTGTGTGTGTTTTCTATGTCATGATTATGAATCAAAGGAATATTAAATGGGACACATGGGTTTGGTGTAATCTAGAGTTCAGGGATTTGGCCAGAATGCAAGACGATAGCGTAGTAAGAACCTTACCAAGTAACAGCTAGATTAACCAGGGATCACTTTATATGTGGCCGAAAGAGAAAAACATGCGTGGATGTTCACTTGCAATTTATGAAAATGCTGATACAACCTTAAGAATGGCTTCCAGAGGAACATCCCGGAAGTCCTCAAGTGCAGGCCAAGGCGAGCTGCCGTGGCACTGCTACAAAACCCCTTCAACTTGGGTGGAGGCAGCAGTGATCGCTCAGCAAGAATGCAATGCTGCCGGGTGCCAGCCTGTGTAGCCCAGTGACAGGACAAAGGGATTATTCTGCTTCATTATTACAGTGCAGTGTTTACTGTTAAAATACGATTGGGAATTAAAAGGGGCACATATGAATCATAAATATTTGCATGCCACTAATATTTGGACAAAAGAGTCGGAAAGGCTAAGTTGGGAGAACTTCTTTTCCCATGAAAAGCAGTGCTTCAAATTACAGTACATATTTAATTTCGCTTCTCCCATTGCTAACTGGAATCTCAGTGTCTGACGCATATAACCCTTTCGCGACCTCAGAACTGTATGGGGCCCTGAAATAGGATAAAGGTTGTGTTTTCTCCTCGGAAGCTCATCCATTTAGACAAACAAAAAAGCAGACCCCTGGTTGTTGTTGCTTTTTGCTGTTGTTGGCTATTCATTCACAGAGTCCCCACTGTCCATCCCATGGTGTGGGTGTCACAGCAAAAATTAACAACTCCTAACCTATGTCTTGTCTCAGGTAATCCTCACTGTCCCTCTGTCTTCCCATGGACAAGGTCAAAATTGGGCTCAGACAGGTCAAGTAACTTGTTCAAGGACACAGAGCTCCCAGACAGTGGTTCTCAACCAGGGGCAATTTGCCCCCGGGGGACATTAGGCAATGGCTGTAGACACTTCTGGTTGTCACAGCTGGGGGTGGGTGGGTGCTAGTGGCCAGAGGATAGAGGTCAGGGATGTTGTTAAATGTTCAACCATGCCCAGGAAAGCCCCTCACAGTGAAGCAAAACTGGCCCTAAATGTCAACAACATCCAAGTTGAAATATGGTGGGGAAGTTAGTAAAGTCCACGTACTGACCACTACGCTGCACTGCCTAACATCAAAACAGTCCTGAAAGTCATTCGTTCACAGACCCTGTGTCAGGCAGCATTTAGTCACTGATGATGCCACCTGGAGTTTTCTAGTTAAGGGCTGGATCTCTTGTTTTTGGAAAATTCCTGGGAGCCCACCTCCTCGAGCTCCTCAGCACAGCTTCATTTCCTTTCCACAGTGCTTGGGTCTCTGTTTCCACAAACCCTTGCATGCCAAAGCTGTTTACAAGCTTTTTCCCTGGTGACCTTCTCTCTAGAGCACACCTATGGCAAATCGTGAGCCCTGTGCAGACCCCAGCTCAGACGCCATCTATGAGCTCCCATTTGGATAGTTAATGTTTAATATCACAGCTTAGATGACACACAAGTGATTTCTATGTCAAATCTAGGAGCGTTGCTCTACTGTGGGGAGCTTAAAGGAAGCAGATGTATACACGGAGAAGGAAAGTTAGATGTGAGGGTTTCCGTGGAGCACAAAAGCAAGCAAACAGACAAACCAACAAAGCAGACACAACCAGAGTTATTCCAGAAACTGAACCTGCAGCCGGCTCTACCTCAATGTGCTGGGAACACCTAGGGGAGCCTCCCTGCGGATTTTGTTTTCAAATTACCGCCCCTGAACCTCAGTATAAAACTGAAAGAAAACTGACATGCTGGGGCAGGTGGGAGAAAGCTCTGGAGGAACTCAGCCAACTGTCTGCCGGTGGCATCTACAAACCCATCCTGTGGGTGGCAACCCACAAACCTTGGTCCTGTCTCACCTCCTGCCATGCAATGCCTTAATTTTTATTAAAGGTATGCAGACTGAGCCATTTTGGTGTCTGAGAGTTGTCTGTCAGTGACACACAGCAGGACCTTGCTTTTATCACTTTTTTTTTTTGAGACTGAGTCTTGGTCTGTCACCCTGGCTGGAGTGCAGTGGCACAATCTTGGCTGCAACCTCTGCTTCCCTGCCTGGTTCAAGCAATTCTCCTGCCTCAGCCTCCGGGGCAGCTGGGATTACAGGTGCCCACCACCACGCCAGGCTAATTTTTGTATTTTTAGTAGAGATGGGGCTTCACCATGTTGGCCAGGCTGGTCTCAAACTCCTACTGTCAAGTGATCCTCCTGCCTCAGCCTCCTAAAGTGCTGGGATTACAGGCAAGAGCCACTGTTCCTGACCCTTTATCACTTTTTTTAATACGAGTAGACACTGTCCATTGACATCAATTTCCATTCCTAGATCAGTGGCTCTGTGGCCTCTCCACTGAGGTGTTCAGGGAAAAGCAGGGAGCCTGTGGCAGAGGGCTTTCTAGTTTCTGCAGTCCTTGTGGACTTCACCGTGTGTGACATTCATGAGTGGGCGGCTACAGTGGGGAGTCATCCTGGAGAAGCTGCCCAGCTGTGTGCACCACCCCACCTGCAGCCGCTCCTCCAGCCACCATGCATCCCTCACCCAGGATGGCAGGCAGGGTCAGCAGAGCCATGGGAATGGTGCAATTCTATGCACAGAGAACATAGGTATGTTTTTCTTTTTAAAAAACTCTTAACATTCAGTGATGTTCTCTATTTCTTATCCTATAAGAAGTTTTAAACAGAAATTTGTCATAAGTTTTAAAATAAGTTTTTGTTTTGTTTTTTACATTTTGGTAAGTTTGTAGGGAGGCAGAATGTCAGAATAAAAGGGGTAAGGGAAACATTTTACAACTGTGGATGATCATGCACAACTCGAGCTAGATCAGTTTCTCAGTCGCAGCACTACTGACATTTGGGTCTTTGCTGGGGAGGCTGTTGGGTGCATGGTCAGATGTTTAGTAGATCCCTGGCCTCTGCTTACTAGGTGGCACTGGCACTCCCCCAAGCCAGTACGTGACCACCAAAAATATCTACATATATCACCAAATATCTTCTGGGGGTCAAAGTCACCCCAGTTGGGAACCACTGAGCAAAATTATCATTAAAATTGATAAGCAGGGAGATAAGATACTGATAATAAACTGCCCAGTGGTTTCAGATAGAATAGTAAAGGCAGGACATTTGTTGTAGGTACTAGAGACACGCCATTTAAAGAGGCAGCAAAGCCTTACTATGATGTGAGTTTAGACTAATTCCTTATTAATTATAGATAGATAGAAAGATAGATGATTGATACTGACTGTCCTCTATACAATAGTTTCAAATAGAATTATGGAAAA
This sequence comes from Cebus imitator, assembly GCF_001604975.1. Taxonomy (NCBI): domain Eukaryota; kingdom Metazoa; phylum Chordata; class Mammalia; order Primates; family Cebidae; genus Cebus; species Cebus imitator. The sequence goes on from NW_016107356.1 coordinate 4,999,251, forward strand.
AAATCTCCCCAAACCAATGCCTTGAGCGAGCTGGACTGTTTCCACCTCTAGAGATCTGATAAGCACACAGATGATCAATTATGCTCAATTGCCCATATTCCTGTGAGTTACCTTTGTTTGCATAAGATGATTCAACTAGGGCCACATGCCACCCCAGAGTGCTGGCCAGTCCTCCTATTAACTGGACAAGCACGTCCTTGGGTTAGGTGACAGGGGAGGTGGGGTAGTTCTGCAGTTGGCCCTGCCCATATATTCTTAATGATGGTCTTAAATATCAAGGTAAAAGCCTAAATTAATCCAAGGTGAAAAATAAACAGGAAATTTACTTTCATCTTCTTTGAGAAAAACACAGTTTAAATGACTGCTGAATGAATGCTTCCTCACTAAGGAAACCAGGGGAAGCGCATTTTCAGTCTAGCAGCAGAATGGCCATGAGCCTCTCAAAAGCAGTTGCTGGGATTCTTCTATGGCCCTCAATTACCTGACACCTTCCTTGGAAAGTTCAGTGACGTCAAATGGAGTTCCTGAGTGGGATATGCTGCCCATTATAGGCTAATAGGGGCTGGGCAATGTGCTGGAATCCCAACTCAGTGCAGTGCAAACTGAATACCATCAATAGCTCTGTCTTCAACACAGACCAAAACATATCTCTGTTGAATATGGAACTCACAGCAGAACCAATGATGGAGTGTAAGCGCTGCCTGAAGTCCATGAATGCGTGTTTATAAATACCAGCGTTGAAGTGCTGTAATCCGTCCCCATGCCCTGCCAGGGAGCCGACAAAATGAGCACAGGTAAAAGTATTCATAGGCAGCTCATTCAATCCACACTGCTCCTTATTAATCTCCATTAATTGCTTTATTTGGGCTTTAGAAGAGAAGATGTTATTAGCATGAATTTAGGTCCTCAAAGATAATTTGGCCCAAGAAGTCTCTCAATGGAAGTATGGACATTTTCTCTCTCTTTCTCCCTTTCTCTCTCTCTCTCTCTCACACACACACACACACACACACACACACACACACACACACACTCCACTGGCTAAGAATCCAACGGAGC
>NW_016107356.1:5000774-5046202 GCF_001604975.1 Cebus imitator
AAAAAAAAAAAAAAAAACCAGAAACACAGAATATGTTCTTTTTAGCCAGCCTTCTCCACCCTCTCTTGCCCCTTGCCAACCAGCACAAAAAAACGAAAATACAAAAGTGATTTATTAGAACCAGAGCAGGGTTGCAGCCGTTGGCTGGATCACTGTTTATGTCTATAATGCTTGTTGCTGAAACAGGAAGCTCTAAAAATCACTCAACCATTATTTCTCTTGCAGGCACTTTCTGATGGATAGTCTTCTGTCTGACCAAAAAGAAATGCCTCCACCAAACACAAGCTGGCTGGCAAGGAAGGGGTTGAGGGTGGGTGGAGAGAAGTGACGGTTTCTGCCCATCAAACTGTAAAATATTGTTCATACAAATAACCTCAATTTTAAAAAGCTGTGTGACACCATCAGCAATGCCTGGCACTTCATAAAATCAGCAAGAAAACTATGAAGGGAGCAACTGTGAAACTGTGAGTTGCAAGCACAAGCAGTTTTCAAGAAAGCTTTTCCTGCTGGTCCTTGCCATGCCTGGCCCACCCCAGGCTTTAAGCAGGGCAGGGAGCAACTTGCTTTAGGAAAGTGTTGCTACTCTTTTATTGGCAAATGTGAAACAGAATAAGAAGCCTGATCTCCAGAGATGAATTCTACATCAGACCATGGATGCAAGCTTTTGACCTGCCCATCGAAAGGCAATATCTGTCAGGGCTGGTGGAGGCTTGGTATTATCAGAGACTGGGTCTTTTTTTATCTGTATTTGCTCGCAGTGAGATCTGAAAACAGATTTCAGTATATATATTATTTTAAAGTGTAGATCAGTATGTAACAGAAAAAAGTGGGAAAATGGGAGAGTTGATTTTAACGTAACTCATGTCTTTTCCTTATATTCTCTCCAGATCTGACTGCCAGCTTATATCATGGACATTATCTGTGAAACAAGTCTGGGGTGTTCAGATGATTTTTCCTTCTTCTATTATATGAATCTGTGATAGAATAGAGAAGGACTTGGACCCTGCAATAATACTGTGAGTCATTCAGATCATCTCTTGGTAACAACCACTACCTAAAGCCACGTCTTTTTGTTTAGAATACCAGCACCGTTTATCCTTCCCTAAATGTACCTTCTCTTCCCCTCGGCCATAGTCTTCCGCTCACCTGAAAGGCAGCCTCCCACGCTGTTCCCCAAATCATGTAAAATAACTTAAGAATGAAAATGCCTTAAGTAACTAACATTACACAAATATGCAATAACGCAGATTGTGACAGGATAAATATTATGTCTGGGAAGATATTCACAGCAAGAACGTACTGAAGGAATTTCATTGTATAAATGTGTTGGGAAAGGGTGCTATTTTGAAAGTGGGCGAGATTAAAGCTGCCGGGGAGCTCAATGTAAATACAAATTCCGCCAAAAACTCAACCCCATCCTGACAGGCCACAGAACACTTGGCCTCACGGGGTTGGGTGTGGACACAGCAGGAGGGAAGCGACTACCCTTTCAGTGACAGAACGGGCCCCCTCCCCTTTACCAGTGATGACATGTGTGCATACCTGATGGCCGTCCAAAGGCCTGGCTAGTGGTTTCTAGGGAATCTACTTTCTTAATTATACAAACCAGAGCCCGGCTATAACAAAAACACAGGTGTTACTGAAACAGCACAGGTTCAAGAAAATGTCTAGCTCATTTGTTCATCTATTTATTCATTTTCAGGCATCTACTCTGTGTGGCATAGGGCTATGCTGGCCCTCCAGGACCAAGGTAAAGTTCCAGATTCACAGATTTTGGCCTGGGGTCCGTGGGTCCCCAGAACGTCCATAAATGGATTCTGGCAGCCTAGGAACTGAAATGATATATGAAATTCTATGTGTAAGTGAACCCGTGTGTTTTTTTTTATCCTTGGAAAAAGGCTTCTGAAGCATTCTCAAAAGTATCTATGATATTCTCAAAAGATTAAAAATCATATTCTAAGAAAACCTAGAAAGAAATGTGCAGTGGACTATCTTTCCTCCCCCATTATCAATGATGCAGCTGATAATGCAGCTGGAGAAATTTCTTCTTTGGTTCTGAAATGAAATTACTAAAGCTATATTTTCTGATTGTTCAGTTATTCTCTGACTGATTAAATACTCCAACAGGGATGAAGCAGTCACAGATTTCATTGCTAAAATTTCTTTTCTTTCTTTTTTTTTTTTTTTTTTTTTTTGAGACAGAGTTTTGCTCTTGTTGCCCGGGCTGGAGTGCAGTGGCATGTCTTCGGCTCACTGCAACCTCTGCCTCCCAGGTTCAAACGATTCCCTGCCTCAGCCTCATCCTCCTGGGTAGCTGGGATTACAGGCACCCACAACCATGTCTGGATTTTTTTTTCTATTTTTAGTAGAGATGTGGTGTCACCATGTTGGCCAAGCTGGTCTTGAACTCCTGACCTCAGGTGATCCACCCACTTCAGCCTCCCAAAGTGCTGGGATTACGGGTGTGAGCCACCACCCCCGGCCACCAATTGCTAAAATACCTTAAATGTCTCTCAGCTGAAGCCATGATACACTTTCTTGTCATTCTAAAGGTGGCAGGTGATGTAGCACCTGCCTCAACTGCAGATGTAAACTGATGTAAGCTGCTCAGTGAATTCGTTTCACCCAAGAGAATCCCCTTCGACCCTGAACTTTGATTTTTTGGGGGTGTCATGGAGTCCCAGTCCATTTGGCTAAAATGTGAATTGTTCTAAACAACAACCTCTGTGCTCACATGACCTGTGAGTTCAGCCTGATCCTCAGAGCTCCCTAACCCTCATCTCCCAGGGAGCTGCTATCTCTTCCTCCTTTGTAAAGGAGCGGTCGATTTACATAGAGATACTGAATCAAAGGGAGACACATTCCAAGGGTGAGATACACCCTGAACCAAGATTTAAACTGCCAGGGAGAAAAAGGAGGGAATGGAAGGAAAGAGAGAAGGTTCAGGCTTCTGTGGGGCCAGTGTAGCCAGCAAGGCCGTCAAAGCCGGACAGGCAGGTTTTCCCAGTTGCGGACTGAACCCGAGGTTAGGAGCTGTGATCCTGGATGGCAGCCAGCGCCCAGATAGATCCGTTTTGTAGAACATAGAAAAACCCTTCCATGTTCAACCTCTGGCAGTTTCTCTGAGGTTTACAATCCCCATGGACTGGCAGCTGGTAACAGAAAGAGAACTTCTTTTTCTACCTTTCATTTTGCACCACGTACAAGGCCCCTTGGAGAAACCATCAGACCGGTGGCTTTTGACAGAATTCAAAATTGGCATTGAAAGTGTGGATGAGCCAAGAGCCAGGGCCTTCTGAGCCACGGCGTGGTGTGTCCATGCCAAGGGTGTATTTTCAAGCACATTTTCAAAAACAGAAAATGAAACCATCGTCTTAAGATCACTTAATAAAATGCAATAAAACTTTTAAAGGATAAGATTCAGTGAAGAAGATTAAGACTAATTGTCAAAATTAGTGAGAATCATCTGCTCTCTTCCTAATGGGAAGCAAAAAAAAAAAAAAAAAAAAAAAAAAAAAGAAGGAAAAGAATCTGGCAGGCTTTGGTGTTGACACTTACACTTGAAAGAGAAAAATCAAATTATATTTTACGACTATGGAAAGAAATTATGAGACAGAGTCAAATCAGGCCTTCAGACAGCTCATTTAGTTTTGCAGCACTGACCAGAAAAAAAAAACATATGTATAATATATGTATATACATATAATTCAAGACCAACAATATTCACATCCATAGTAATTATGTTCCATTAGTGTTCCTATATTTTTTATTGCTTATTATCGATGGTGGGAAGGAGAGCCTGTTCAAAATATTGTCCGTTTATGGCATTTCAATTAATTTTCTCATTCCAGGGTATGGGAAGACGGCCCAGCCTTGGTTGCAGCTATTTTACTTTTTGGGGTTTATGCAAACTCAAGGGCATACTGGCGCGAATCCTGCAGCCAAATGCAAACACTCCACACCTTGGGGAAACAGTTCACTGTTACCCAAGTAAACACAAGCACCTATTAGTCACCCACTCAAAACAGAAATGGCCAATGAGGGATGCAAGATCAATCCTCAACACCAGAAAAGAAAGCACGCTGCTTTCAAAATCTCATTTTTTTATTATCACTGATTTACTGTGCATTGCCAGAAAGCCACTACTGAACTTCTTGTGGGAAAATGTCACTGGCATGGATCATTAAATAGTTTTAAAAACTTCTATAACCAAAACCTAACATGTAGACCTACACAGATGCATAGTATAATAATAACATATTCTCCAAAAAAGCAATTCAGTGATACTCAGCTATTGATTCCTAACAGCAGAAATCCACAAGAGCTGAATTAAGAGAGTTAGCTAGGCTGATGGGCATGGACTAGGCTGTGGGGCCTTTGTCTTTTATTGGCTTCGCACCCGCTCTGCCAATTACTCAACCAAAGCCTTTAAGATGTTTTCTGAACACACATCTCTGAATCATAATGCAAATTCCATTTACTGAAAGGTGGGGACTTTTAATATAACAAGGGAACCCATTTAATGATTTATGCTTTTATATCTTATAGCATCACTCATGCTTTCAAAAAGTGGATATAATTTTCTTTGCATTACCCTATTATTAATATAGTACTATGAACATATATTTTCAATCACATATATAAATTTTTTATTTTCTCCAGCTAAGATTCTATTATGAAAATGCTCCAGATAGCTAGGATAGCAAAAATAATCACCAAAATAGTCAACACACATTTACTCCTTTCTCCTTTCTGACTAATCAAATTCCCTGAGAACTGAGATTTTCTTGTTTTTAAATGTCTTTATAAACAGTAATAATTTCTCTTACTTTAAATGTTTGATTGGTGCTTCTATTACTGGAAGTGTTTTTATTATACTTGAAATAACTTATTTGTAAGCTTGTTCTGTACTATATTACAAAAATGAGTTAAAAAAACTATCTTAAATCCCTCAACTTTTAGTACTTGTTGCTGTTTATAAAATATGATTTAGTTTTTAAATATACAGAAAACATAGTACTTGAAAATAATTAGAAACCAGAAAAAATTACAATATGCCAAGATTCCTGTTTCTGCTCTAATACTTTGATAATGGGTTAAAGGCAACGAAAAATAAAACCACACATAGAGCTGAACTAATGCAACAATTTCTTGGATAGTGCAGTCTCTAATATTATTAGTATCTAAAATGTTAACCAGGCCCAACCCCTCCTCCTAAATAAGGCATTCAAAAGAAATACAACAGGAAGGTCACACTGCCATCAATGGTACTAACACTATTTCTTCATGTCTTTTCCTAAAAAGGTAAGCTTGCCGGAAACCATATTTCAACATCATACACTAGAGCTCCTAAAATTATTAGAAGTGATCATTTGAAACTCTGTCACTTGTCACAGATAGCCCACAGATCATACGTCAACAGTTTCCATTAAGTAGATTTTGTATTGTTATCAAAGAGAGAACCCTCGTTGTGTAATCCTAGTTTCCATTAAGGTACGTTTTATATTATTTGCATTTTAATAAAAATCTCAGGGTTTTCTTTGAAATTCACAATTCCTACTTTGCATGTTCCAAATCAGTCTTAAACCAACTCAGTAACAGAAAGCAAATAATGTAGAGTGAGATTCTGCTAAAAATATTAAACTTTAAATCAATATTTTTAAGAGCTTGACATAGCAATAAGAACATTAAGACAGAGTTTAATGTTTCTAGGAGTTCCATCACAGAAATCACTAGAATTCTGAAATATGGGTTTTTAGCATGAAACATGTTTCAAGCATAGTTTTGACAGATAACGTACCTCTTCCACTTCGACCGACAAACCTGAGGTCATTGAATCTTGCCACTTGGTTCTTCATGGCTGCGGTAGCATTTCTCAGCTCAGCAGAGTAGTTTTCATCATTGCCGGCCATCACAGTGACCAGGGTGCCATCTGGAACGTCCCCTAGGGCCACCACCTAAGCACCAGTCAAGAAACAAATGCAGACATCAGGAATGTTATACATACACTTTTAGGGCATTTGTGTAGTGATTATTCTAAAATTAAATATATATGTGATGATTTTTTTAGGTTGTAGAGGAATAGCAATCATAACTTAAGGAAAACAACAGAAAAGTTATAACGGGAAGACATTTTTTATTGTATTTTAGGTTGATGCAAAAGTAATTGTGGTTTTTGCATTTTTTTAATTCCAAAAAGCATAATTACTTTTGCACCAAACGAATACATTATGCATAACTACATGTAAATTTTCAAATAATGACACATTTACTAACTTCACCTAATAAAGCCAGATAAGGTCATATAGCACAGTTGGAACAAGACTAACCATAGCGAAGTATCAAGGATTTTGAGTAGCTATGCTGTCTCCTGCACACAATCATCTCTTTTTAATTCCTCCCACTTGAGAAACTGAACATCCTGTGTTCGTAAATTTATAATCTAACACATCTTTTACTCACTCAGACCTCCACTGACAGACTGAACAAGGCCCAGACTTTACTTTTAGAAAACAAACAAACAAAACCAAAATTTATTTCTGCTCAAATTAGATTTCATCTTGCTGACGATTCTTAAGTAATTTCAACTATCCCTCTACAGTTCATCTTTGATACCTCCTACTCACTCCTATTATCTTGAGTTTTACTAGCAATGAATTCTAGCACACAAGAAAAAAAAAATCAGAAATGTATCCTTTGTTTATTACTAATTACAAAATCAACAGACCTCAGAAAGATGGGCCATTCACTGCTATGCACTCCTCTCAATTCAGGGGTGAAACTGGGTTGCATTTTTATATCTGTCAGTCCCAAGGTGTGTCAACTCATGTCCTCACAGATGCCTGAGGTTTTCTGCTAGCCCAGCTGATCTTGACCAGGAATTTCTTTAATGTAACTGAATAGGTATGAAGTCTTATCAGGGCTATTGGAGAAAACTGGTAGATAAATATTTTTTATACTCAGGTAATCAAGAAAATGAATTTCAAAGTAAAATGCTCTGAAAAGCATGACTTAAAGACACTTCACACGATAGTAACAATTGCTTGGCTATCATTCAGACCTTCTAGAAACAATTTTCGAGGTCTAGATATTTATTAGCGCTATATTTCCATTGTTTCTGTTTTTCAAAGGAGTCATGCAATTTCAAATCGAAATGCCCCAAGCTGTAATTATTCTGATCAGTTCTGACATTCTTTATGGCACTTTCTTAGTCAGTAGTGACATTTATATTAACTCATTCCAATTACATCATCATTTTTGGTTGCTGTTTTTGAATTGGTAACAGTAAAGCATTCCTTAATCCGCTGTTATTATTCCTTCTTCTGACTCCTACTTTCTCATTTTTACCTTAATAATTGCTATGTAATTTTTTTGGTAGTATGTTTTTTCTGGCCTCTTTTTCTATATTTAAAAAAAGACTGCTATGGACTCACTTGTATGATATCAAAGTCATGTTTCTCAAGATTCCCATCTTCGTGATCTGTCTAGCCATCACCTTTCCCTGTGGCCTCCAGATGACCATCTATTGTTTTGATTCATTAGAACTGTTTCAGTCCTGTGGTTCTAAGAAGCATGGCACAGAACATGAACTAACTCACTATGAGAGATAAACATACTTCCAACCCCAAGACTACACAAGGATAATCTAGTCTCATGGAAACAGGGAGGCATTTTCCTCTATTTTACCCAACTTGCACTGTCAAGGTCTGGGCCTTTTATCTCTTGCTTTAATCCTTTCATTCCAATTGTTAGGCATGTTTTCCATATAGGAGATTTTAAAACACTGCTATTTATTCCCCAAGTACCCTCTAATTAGCTATTTAGTTCCCATTATAAGTGTGTTTGTTGCCATTTCATTAAGAGCAGTAATACAATTCCCTTTTTGTTTTAAAAAGATATCATTGAAATAAATCTCCCTGATCAGTTATTTGGTTATTGTTACTGTTTTTTTTTTTCTTCTATTCCCGAAAAATGGGCTTGCTTTATTTTGCTCTTTTTAGTCTCTTACAACAAATTTTCTCCCGTTTTTCACTATTTTCACTTCCCTTTGTAAAGTTAGCTCACAGTGTTGAAATGTCCTTTTTGAACACATATTTTTACTTCCTCATCTTCATCTCCCTGTGGTGACCCAGGCTTCTCAATTTTAACTCAACATTCAGAAGGTACACAGGGACTGCCTCGGCTACGTGGGTTTCAAACTGAATAACTCATTGTTGGGTCTGAATCTGTAAAAAGATTAAAATAAACAAATCCCTTTTTTATAACTACAGGAATGTATTCTGAATTATCTGCCTCCTACTGCTGGTTCCTCTCACAGTGCCCCACGCCTGTGCCTCTCTCATCTTTCCAATATTACCCTCATTAGTAATCTGGCAGATTCACGAGAACTTCGCCAAGTCGAAACAAACATAGGATAAAATTATCATGGAGGCTAAATAAGAAAAGATTGTCGATGTTGGAATTTAAGAATTAAAAGAAGTTTAACTCTCGCTCCTCTCTCTCTCTCTCTCTCTCTTTCTCTCTCAATAAAGCAAATCAAAGATATTTTGGCACCTACATATCATTTACTTGGCCTTGTATTGATCTCTGAGGAATTTTATTTTTTGGCAGGGGCGGGTTCAGGGAAATTATTAAATCCAGGGAAATTTCATTAATAACGCATATTGCCCAGTTGTTAACAAGCATACTGAAGCTAGGTTAAAAAAGTTTTTTAAATTTAAACCTAACATGTGTGCTAATTTGATACAGGTTTTGTCACTGATGGGCAATATGGGGAGAACGAAAAAATATCTGACTTCAAACAGAAAAAAGGAACAACTGGGATGAAACGCTATAAACAATAGGTAAGGAAACACAAACATTTACATTTTAACACAGACCAAACAGGCAAGAAGGGACTTGCTGGCCAAAGATATCTCATATTTTGTTTTACTTCTCTGTTTTTAAAGTATCAGGAAGTTGGGCAAAATATCAACTCTCTTCTATACTACATGGACTTCCCAATACTGTTCTTGGCTAGTCTGTTCACAGTTCAAACTGGCATTTTAAACCAGTTCTAATTAGGTTGAAATTACAGTTACAATTCATTTACTTCAAATCCCTTAATCTTCCAGTGCTTCAAAGAAGGCTGTGGAGTGGAACATAGAATTCAGCTGAGATGACATTTAAGGCATAGCTTGGGACCGTGATCTTGCCGACAGAAATATTACTTGTTTCCTTTTTATGAAAAGAATATTACCATGAGAATCCAAGGTCTCTGAACTTCCCTGCTGCAGGCATGTTTACGTCTTTGGACTCTGGTGTACCAGGACCTGAACAAGCTATAATACTATGGTATTACAAAATACATCCTAAGTGATCAAAACAGCTTTTTAGGCTACTTCTGTAAATACAGCAAAACACACAGCAAATGTAAGGTTTTCTTAGTAGTAAAAGCCATGTATATCTCATACTCTAAAGGTGTTCCATGGGAGGGAAGGAGTAGGAGGAGAACAGATTGGGGTCCAAAATAAGCAAGTAGGGTTATTCCAATCTATTTTAAAGAAAATTTGTAATTTTAATTCTTTCTTTAGTTTAGAAGATTGATGTAGAGGATTTACCTCTAGAACTTCAGAAGACTCCTAAGAAGCCCTTAAATGATATTTTCATTAATATCATCAGGCCTTATCATTGTTTCATATTTGCTTCTTTTATCATGGAGAATATAATAATTATTTACTGATTTACTTCCTAGGGAGATTCCCTTCGGCTTATTTCAGATCCAAATTTTAAAATAATAATTTCTGTAGAAACTGTTGGGGATGTGGTTGGGTGGGTGGATAAATAGAGTGAAGCCAGGGACATACAGTAAATGAGCCCGTGATGTAGGCAGGTTTGGATGTTTTGCTTCTTTTATCCCTGTTTTATCCCTTCACATTTACTGTCTCACTGAACATTGTGTCTACTCTTCTAGTTATGCAGAGAGCAGGTCTCCTAGAGAAGAAGTCTCTTTTTATGAGGATTGGGGTGGTGACAGATATTAATCAAATGGTCTGATTTCTCTGCTATGCTTTCCTTTCGCCCAAATGTTCTCAAGAGGCCTGCCTGAACTTTTTCAAGAGATCTATATTTTGATTTTTAGTAGCCTACAGATTATCACTCAATAAAATAAATTAATTGTTTTTAAGTGAATTGCCAAAAGTCATTTTAAAAAGGAAACTCTAGGGTTATTACGATTTCTGCTAAAAAGAGTCCTGATGGCTCATAAAAACAGTATGTAAGATTTTTCATTTTCTTTTTAGAAGAAAATAAATACTTTCACGTAATGGCTTGAGACTCTGAATTGCTCCAACTCCTGAAGATTCTTTATTAATCATTTAGTGTTTTGATATATTTGAGTGTGGGTTCCCTGGCAGAGGAGGGAGTTCAGAAGAGACCCTGATTTTCCCCCAAGGGAGGCCACAAATCTCTTGGAGCCCTGGTGCATTGGGGCAGCCAGGTTTAAATGGCCTTTGGTGGTTATCAGCCTGTCTTGCCTCTGCTCTTATCTGATAGTGACCCCATGACCCAACCCTGTTGGGTCCCCTCTCAATGCGGGTGCCCTAAAAATTCACCACTGAGTGCATTTATGCAAAGGGTTAGAATGATGTAAAAGTAAAATGGTCTCCCAAACCCAAATCTAAGTAAACGAAAGGAGGGAAAGAAGAGTCAAGCAAGTCGCTGCATTTCTTCTCCTCATTTCCACCCCCACTGAAAAACAAAACAAAACAAAAAACTACTTTTGGAAAAGTGAGTGGAAAAAGAGGCAAATCTATAGACAGACACAACTGAAAATTTCGTTGTTTTATAAATCACAGCCTAAGTGTTGAAAGTGTATAAAGCTTAAAAACAACTCTAACAATACTCTCTTAAAAAGTGAATATTATTCGATGTAATAAGATCAAGACCCAGCTGAGGCCTGGAACTATAAAAAACTTAAATTAATCTCCTCTTAAAGGGGACAATTATTTAAATATTTTTTTTTAAGTAGCTTATCTTTACACTTGGAACCACCTACCTTGATTAGCCCTTTAAATGAACAGGAAATGACCCGCACTGATTTTACTTAGTCGCATCTTTTTAAACCCACCAAAGACTAAACAGAATCTCCACTGCAGAAATTAAATTCCCACTGCAGGCTGTTAGGGTAGTAGGGTGGTTGTTTAGAAACGCCTGGGGTTGTTTTCATACCCCTGTTGAAGGCCAAGGTTTTTAAGGGCAGCTCAAAGCTAGGGGATGATCAAGGGTGAAAAGTGAAGGGAGATCTTTGGAGCCGCCGCACTGAAGTCTCGGGCTACGCGCCTCCCCCTCCTCTAACAGGAAAGCGGCCGCTGGGACCCCCGGCTCGCCGAATACAGCCTTGTCGCCTTTCGCTGCCCGGGGCTTAATCTAGGTGAGCTGATGATAGCATTCAGAATGGCTTCGGGAAAAGAAACAGGATTCGCTACTTGCAGCCTCTGGCAGCAGAAGGCTAAAAAGCTCAGAGAACTCTTCAGAAAACTTTTGCAAATTGAACTACGCCCGCTGTGGACTTTGGACATGCTAATTCCTATAGGGCGGTTAGAGAAGGGGGGAAAAAGTCTGTGACAGTTTCTCTTGTTAGTTTCTTTTCACTGACTCGAAGGTAGAAAAGTATCAATCACTATTTTATTTCCTGATGCCTTCATCTGAGGAAGACAAAATGGTTTGGGAGTTAAGCTAGCGGTAGGGGCAGCAGTAAGTTAGTTAGCAGACGGGCTGTCCCTGCCGGGCTGGGTTACAACTTTTCCTACTTTGTATCAAAGCTAACGCCCCTGCCAGGGAGGTCCCAACCGGCCCCGAGTGGATGTATTTGGGGTCATCCTGATGTGTTCAGCCCTCCCGGGAAGGCCGCCCCAAAAAGCGGAGACAAGTCCCTCTCGAGGGGTCGCCACGGCAACACAGCATCCCCCCGCATCCCAAACTAGGAAGACGGACCCGGGGCTGCCGGGGCCAGTTTCTAGAATCCAGCCCTGCCCGCCCGGCCGCTGCCCTTGCGGATCGCCCCGGGCCTCGCCGGCCTCCGCCTGTCCTCCCACCACCCGCGCCGGGCCAGTACCTTGAAAGCGATGGGCAGGGTCTTGTTGCAGCGCCAGTGCGTAGGCAGCACGGAGCAGAGAAAGTTGGGGCTGTCGGTGCGCACCAGCTCGCCCGGGTGGTCGGCCAGCACCTCCACCATGCTGCGGTCGCCGCTCCTCAGCTTGCCGGCCAGGGCAGCGCCAGCGTCCGGGGCGCCCAGCGGCAGCGCCTCGCTCATCTTGCCTGGGCTCAGCGCGGTGGAAGGCGGCGTGAAGCGGCGGCTCGTGCTGGCATCTACGGGGATACGCATCACAACAAGCCGATTGAGTTAGGACCCTGCAAACAGCTCCTACCAGACGGCGACTGGGGCGCGGATCTTCAGCAAGCAGCTCCCGGGAGACCAACATACAAGTTCAGAGGCCTTTATTACTGAGGGGGGAGGGGGGTACTGGTTAGGGGACCCGGGAGACTAAGTTACTAACAGTCCAGGGTGGGTTGGGGGGGGGCAGTTCTGGCTCTGCCGATCGGCCTCCGACCCAGGATGGGCTCCTAGCAACCGACCGCTTAGTGCATTAAAAAGTGGATACTATCTTCTTCGAGTCTTGCTTGCAGAATTTTAAGTTCAGTCTTTGGCTGTTACAAAAGGTCCTGAAGGCAAAATTCTCATACACTTCCTAAAATATTTATGCGGAGAGTAAAACGACCAGCAAACACATTATTTGGAAGTCCCAGTAGTTAGTGCCTGTCAGCTTTCTGCAGGTGAGTTTTGTCTAAAGTCCCAACAGAACACAAGTATCTCCCATAGGCAAGGCCACTTTTATCATGCAAAACTGGCTTCAGTCCTGAAAAGCAAGAGCTGCGACATTCAGAGGTCGTGCTCCTAATGTATGTGCACGTATATATAAATATATACATATGCTCTACTTCATAAAATATTTACAATACAATCTGTGGAGAATTTAAACACAACAGAAATCCATTAATGTACGCAGCAGATTTTTTTAAGTAGCCTTGAAAATCAGCTTCAGCAGTTGGAGCAGGGCTGAACTAGAAGTACTCATGTTCTCTGTTCTCTCAATGAATTCTGTCAAAATGCTCAGTGCAGAAAATTCAGCATTTCAAATATCTTCAGCTAATCTTAATAATAATAATAAAGGAAGAAGAAACAGGCCCAGTCGATGACACTCAGGGTACTACAGCTCTCCACATCTGCGAACTCGCGTTTGGGGATGTTGGCGAAGTTTGTGGCTGGTCCTGTGGTTTGGTGGGAGTTGAGCAGCCGCGGAGTCACACACACGCAAACACGCACTCTTCGGAAGCCAGCCGCTGTCTACATCAGCTGGGTGACTCAGCCTCGACTCGGGCAGCAGCGAGACGATCCTCCTCCACCTTCGCCCAGTGCCCCCCGGTTAGCTGTTCCGAGGCACGAACACCCACGAGCGCCGCGTAACCGCAGCAGGTGGAGCGGGCCTTGAGGGAGGGCTCTGCGGCGCAGATCGAAACAGACCGGGCGGCTCGGATTACACACGCACGCACACCCTGCCACGCACCCTGCCACGCACACGCAACTTCACGGCTCGCCTCGGACCACAGCGCACTTTCTCCCGCAGTTGTAAAAGGAACACAATCGGGGAAAAGTTCACAGCCAGGAAAGAAGTTGAAAACATCCAGCCAAGAAGCCAGTTAATTCAAAAGGAAGAAAGAGGGGAAAAACAAAAACAAAAAACAACAAAAAAAGGAAGGTCCAACGCAGTCCAAGGAGAAGCAGCAGAGGTTGACTTCCTTCTGGCGTCTCTAGGAGCCCCGGGAAGAAGTGCCTGGCAGCGCAGGGTCGGGCAGCGTGGTGCCCTGGCTGGGTCCGGCCGCGGGGCGCCCGTCCCGCCCGCGCCCGCTGGCTGTATGAATGAGAGTGCCTGGAAATGAACGTGCTTTTACTGTAAGCCCGGCCGGAGGAATTCCATTCCCTCAGCTCGTTTGCATAGGGGCGGCCGGCGGCCAATCACAGGCCTTTCCGGTATCAGCCAGGGCGCGGCTCGCGGCCGCCGGCTCCTGGAATTGGCCCGCGCGCCCCCGCCGCCGCGCCGCGCGCTACTGTACGCAGCCCCGGCGGGGAGTCGGCGGCTACCCCCGCGCCCCCGCACCCACGCCCGCATCCTGGCCCCGGGCCCCGCCCGAGTGCCGACCCCTTCCCGCAGCCACACGCGGGCTTCTGCGACTTCACGAGCGGCCGCGGTCCCGAGACCTGGGAAGAGAAAGGCAGGCCCGGGCGGCCCGAGGAGGACCCGGCCCGCGCGCCGCGCCCGGAGGGGCCGGGCCCCGAGACCAGCTGCTGGCAGGCCAGCGGCCGCCGCAAGGCTCCCGAACCGGGACTGAAGCCCGCCTGCGGCCCCAGATCCTGCGCGGCGCCCAGGGCCAGGCCTCCGCTTCCCGGGTGGGGGTGAGATTCGGCCGCGGGGCCCGGGGGAGTCGCTCCGCGTTCCTACACCGCCCGGCTGGCAGCTGCGGCGAAGCGGCGCTGATTCCCTGCATGAGGCCGGACGGCGTCCGCGCGTGTCGTTTACTTTCAGCGGCTTCCCTCGGGTCGGTTTCTGTAAAGGGTGTTTGTTTTTCACCGCTGCGTTGGGCCACGGCTCGATCCCGCCGCGCGCCTCACCCTGGCTGCGTGCGCCAGCGGCCCGCGAGGAGTTTCCTAGTCAGAGAAGACCCCAAAAACGCGCGGCTGGAAAGAAAGTTGAAAGCAGCCGCGCGGTTCGCTCCCGGGCCTCGCAGCGCCGGCCCCCGCAAAGGCGGGACAGCCCTCCCGGGCCCCGCGTCTCCCCTCCGGCTCCCCGGATACGGACCCCGCTCTTCTCCCCGCCCCGCGCGCGCGAGCCGCCCCAAGTGCGGAACCCACCCCGGCTTCGCGCGCGGACGGCCGGTTCCCCCTGCCTCGGTCGCCGCGGCGCCGCGGGCATTTTCGCGGAGCTCCGAGGGCCCCGCCCCCGGCCCGGCGCGCGCGGCCAACTCCGACCCCACCCGACGGGGCTCTGTGCCCGCGGAGGCTGCTCACATCTCCACGAGTCCCCCCACCGGGGCCTCTCCTCCATCCCTGGGATGTGACCCGGAGCCCAGCTCCACCGCGGGCTTCTTTGCAGTCCCCGCGGAGCCCCTCAATTCAGCTCCCCCGCGCAGGGGTCCCCCGCCCAACCCCACGGGGCCCCTGACGCCCGCTCCTCCCTCCCCCAGGGCTGCGGTGCTGGGGCCGCTGCCACGCAGGGACTGTCCCTGGGCGGGACAGTTGTTGCCGCGGGCCGGGACGCAGGAGGGGGCCGGGGCCGGGCGGCGTGGAGGCCTATCTCGAGCGGGCTGGGGCTGCGCGGAGCTGCCGGGACGCGCCGCGGGCTCGGGAGGACGCCAGGGGGCAGCAGCCGCCCTCGCTGGAAGCCGCGCGCAGTCCCCAGTGCGCCCGGAACACCCCCGACGGCGCGGGGCTCTGCGGCCCGCCTCGTGGCCTTCGAGTCGCCCAGGAAGAACCGGAGTTCGAGGAGAAACGACAGGAAGCGGCCGCCAGAGCCTACTTGAGCTTGAACGGCCGCGACACGTCTCCGAGGTTCCGAAGCCTCCACCGGGACTCTCCTGGCTGTGCGGCCCAGTCGAGTCTCTTCCCGAAGCCCCTGTACCTGGGGCCTGCCTCGGCCGGCTCGGGGCTGTCGATGCTCGCGGAGCCCCGATTCCCGTGGCTAAGGCTGGCGACCCGCGGCCTCCGCCCCCTCCGGTCTCCCCCTGCTCCTTTCTCGCAGGAAAACCCTGGGCATTGCCAGCACTCTAGTGCAGATTTGTTTCAATGGACCTGGGGTCTCAGAAAACTTCTTATTTTTAAAAATGATTTTTTAAGCCTAATTCCGGTTGTAACCAGCCCCCAGCCAAACGTCCACTTTCTAACTCTGTCCCTGGGCAGAATTCATCGTGCCCGCCAAGCCCGCCCGCCCGACCGTCCGTCGGGGCCGCTGCGCCTTTGCCTGCGGGCTCGGACGCGTCCCACTCTAGAGGCAAGTTCTGGGCAAGGGGAACTTTTCGCCTGGGCTCGAATGCATTTCCCCGAGATCCCACCCAGAACTCCTGGGGCCACCCCAAGTGTATACCCTGGACCCTCGAGATGTGGGAGGAAGCACGAGGGTGTGGCGGCTCCCAAAGTGGGCTTTGACTCCAAGGGAAATAGCAGACTCGGGAGATCTGCTTCTCGGAAAGGTGCAGGGAGGCTCGTCTGGATCTTGGGCCACTTGCCTAAAACCCTAAACCCTGCGAGGGGCTGCAAGTAGGACGTGGGCTGCCGTCTCCCGGGAGGGAGTCAAGTTCCCTTTTAGAGTAAGGAAAGTTGGTCCCAGCCGGGCATGCACCGCGTTTAGCCTTCAGAGGCTGCGTCGTGGGAGCTGCTCAGCTAGGAGTTTCAACTGATTCAACCGATAAATCCCGAGTTTGAAGCCCGACAAAAAGCTGATAGCTGCTAAAGCTTTAGCTCCTTGACTCGTTGGGATTGCCGGGCATTTGGGTTTCCCTGGAGCGGCGCGGGCTGTAAGTGCGCGCTGCGGCGCGCTCTTGAAAGCAAGAAACAGACGAACCACTGCCCCTCCTTACTGAGACTCTAAAATGAATTGAATAGAAAGAGGCTCGGGCTCGGGGGACAGGGAACCCCTTAGTCTGAAGGGCATTTCACGGAGCCTGCACTCTCAAGGCCAGCAACAGCGTGTGCGAAATGAGGAATTCCTTTCCACCAACAAGCTCTCACTTTAGCGGCAATATAGAATTCCCCTTCCTTTGCTTAAAGGAGAAAGGAAAGGAAGCATTACCAGGTTCATTCCCAGTGTTTCCTTGGAGTAATGCTAGAATTTACCTTTGTCATAATGCAAAATTACAAAAAAAAAAAAAAAAATGCAACGAAGCGATAGGTTGGGTGGATGCTACGTGACAGATTTTTCTAAATTTGTTTCGGGAAGAGGGAGGGAGGAGAATTGAAAAAGGCTCATAACAGAATGAAATGTAAATTTCTGCAGTATATTCGAAAAATAGTACTTGGTTAGTTGGAAGAAAAATAATTTCATTGGAAAACAGTAACAGTCATTGACGTTTTTCTCCAACTTTAGGAAAATAACTGTAGGTGGTCTCAGAAAAATAAATATTTTACATTTTTGCTCTTTCAAAAGCCTCCCGAAAATATGCATAAAGATGGAATTAGAATCTCAACAATTCTCTTAAAATGACCCTTTGCGAGTAATATGATATTTCCCAAATTACATTTGTAAAAATGTAATACCGCTAAAAGAATTATTTCTATTTTAAATGACCAATTTACATTTTTAAAAATAGAGAATGTATCTTGCTATGGTTTTGGACCAAATAGCTGCAATTTGTATTAATGTCACAGGGTTGGCAAACAATTTTGATGAAGAGTAACATGTATGTACAAATCACCTACCATACACACTATCCAGTTTTGAACATTGGAATTTAATTAAACATTTTTTTCTTCTGAAGTGGCTTTGAGATTACTTCACTTTTCAAATGTAATTACTATGGGGAGCAGAGCCCTTAGTTCTTCCATTACGTCCTTCCTCCATCTGAATGTTTCTGTGGGATGCTATGGTTAATGTGTCATTATTTCACTTTCACTTCATAAATCCATTGTGTACTTCACAAGTAGCAAGTTGACATTTTAAAATTAATCTTTTTTAAATTTAGGAATGCTTAGTAAACATTTTACTCTTATAAAAATTTTGCATTACCGCTGCTATAACAGAGGTAATAAACTGGGCTGCAACAGAAGCCAAGCTCTATTTTGTTTTTAGAGAGTTATATAGAGGCATTTAATAGCAGAAGGACCTGTGGTAAACGCTGTAGAACTGAGGGTATCATTTAAGCTTTCATTGAAATATTTTATATGGTATAACATCTACAACATGGAGAACTGGTTTTAAGTATTTTGGAATCAGCAAAAAGAGCCTTAATTACTTGGTTAAATTATATCACAGGTTATACATAGAGATACATAGATATAAAATCATAGAAACATATATGAATGTGCATATTTTATTTAAAAATATAACTTGGAATGAAACATACCGTGGACGTCTCTAGAAGGATTCATTCCAAGTATGCATTCTGAAATAATAGAAAGTAGGAAAATAAAAATAATGCAAGTTTAAAAATTCTCCCCCCACT
This sequence comes from Cebus imitator, assembly GCF_001604975.1. Taxonomy (NCBI): domain Eukaryota; kingdom Metazoa; phylum Chordata; class Mammalia; order Primates; family Cebidae; genus Cebus; species Cebus imitator. The sequence goes on from NW_016107356.1 coordinate 5,019,024, forward strand.
TTTTTTTTTCTAACTCATTTTTCACACTTTTTAGCACTGGAGATTTTTATAGCTTTGACACAAAAATGACTTAAAATAGTAAATCACCAAATTAAAAAACTATTACATATGCACGTGGTTTTATGTACCTTCAACCAATGATTTCCATTGCTAGCTAATACTGAATATCTGTCGTAGAATCACCTCTTTTAAGCTCTGTGTGTGATGAAAATGTGATTTATTTAGCGAAGATTTAAAATACATTTGGAAGGTGTAGGAATTCAAGGTGAAATTAAAACCAAACCCTAACTGAATGCAAAAACATTTATGACCATTTACTTCTAATGATAGGACATTTTGGAAACATTTTTCCCTGCTTACTCTCCTTCCTTTCCCTTTGCTAGGCAGGCAGATTATTTCCATCTAAACCTCTCACAAGTTATAATAGATTATATCAATTAAATAATAGATTATATCAATTATTATTAGAAATAATTGTTATAATTCCCAAATATGGATCACTTACTGTATACTGCTGCATTTACACTATAGGTAAACCTATTAAGCAAAGTCACATGAAGCTCTTTTTCCTTCTTTTGAATATCTACATATAATGTGAATTTGAAATTATCAGTCTTGTATATTGATAACAGCACTGAGTAATGAAGAGGAAATACTGTTTTTCAAAGACAGGATTTGAGCATTTCAAATGATGATCTAAAGCTTTCAACTCCACACCACAATATTTAGTATACTGTGTGTTTTTTAAAAAACCTTTTAAAATAAGAAAAGAGACAATTATTTCAGATTTCCAGATGCTGTTTAGGCAGAAAAACAAGATTTGCAGCTCCTTTGGTTTTATATTTTTGCCAAAGCAAAAGGAACAACTAAAATAAGAGGTTCTGAAGGACTACTCTATGATGAAATATTAAAGGAATTAAATATGTATAGTCTCAAAGGACCATCCTAAAAAAAAAAATCCCAAGATTGTGGTTTACAAGTAGATAAAATGATTCTATGAAGTTTTCTTCTTAAAGGGCAAGGCAGACAATCATTTGCACTAATTGTGAATGATAAGGTAAGAAACAGCAAATGTATCCTGAAGTCTTGTCAGCTCAGTTTTAATGGGTGTTGGGATAGTGGGGTGGGGGGTGTGGAATCCACAACAATAAGGCTGACCAGACAGCACAGCCAGTGGAACCATGCACCCTGGAAATCCTCTCCTGAGACCCAGAGAAGCTTTTCCTTGTCTGAGTCTAAGAAATTGGAATAGGAGAGCAAGAAAACACAGGTTCATTTACACACCTAATATTTCAGCAATTTTGAGGAAAAAGCCAAGATTTTTTAAAATCAAAAAGGGCAAAAATGAGTGGATTTTGAAATGATTGGTACTATTAAACTATTCTCAGTTCCTTGTGTATCAGCAGCCTTGAGAACACAGCAAATGTGGTTAAATTGGGGAGGGGGGGAGGGGCAGGGGATGAGAAACTGCTGCCCAGGTGAAGTAGCATCTGTGCAGGTTTGAAGTGATTTGCCCATGAAGCTGCTAAAGACGCCAGAACGCGAACTGCAAGAGAGGAGAGGTTGTGTGTGTTTATGACAGTGAACAGTGAATCTGGTAGCTCCTCCTCCAGTGTGCTCACTTGCATGCTGTCTCTCTCTTCCCTCCATTCGCCATTGAATGCAATTATATGCCAGGCAATGGGAGAAGTGCTTTTACATACTTTTCCTGATTTAATCCTTACAGCAACTTCATTGCTATCCCCATTTTACAGATAAGAAACCTCACCCTTGGAGAGTTCAGGAAACTTGCCCAAGTTCACATCAGTCTTGACCCCCCGCCCACACACACACACCACATATACACAGACAGACATTCATATCTACATATAGGTTCCACATGCATGGTAAGCTATGTTCCTTTTTTTTTTTTTTATCACAATTATTTATTTTTGTGCCCCATTCCTTGAATACTTCTTCTGTCCCAGGCAAGGTGCTAGCCTCACTGGTGACAAAGGACAAACATGAGAGTAAAGAAGTGTTATGGCTGTTGGGGGACACATGTCCAGGGCCCTGGGAACTGGTGGTAGGGAAAGTAGGAGGAAGAGGGGCCAGCAGCCCCTGGTGGGCTCAGGAAAGACTTCCTTCCTGGCAGAGGTGATGTTTGACTTGATTCTTGGAGGTTGGGTAGATTTTTAGGTGGTTCCAAGAACTAGAGGAGGGGTTTAGGGGCGTGACGGCGGGGTGGGGAGATGGTGTTCGGGGCAGAAGAAGCATCATGAGCAAGGACGTGAGTCTATGAAGCAGATCACTGTGTTAGTTCCAGTACAGTTGGGGCATAGGTTTGAGACCAGTTTCGGGGGGGTGGGTGATGGAGTGTGACAGTTCACAGATACATGGACATAGATAGGTCATTGGAAGCACATGCAACCTGAGGAAATGTCAACCTCAATGTGATGGAAATTGATCTATCAAAGCCAAACAGGGAAATAACAAAATTAATATATATTTTAGAAAAATAAATCTGTCAACAGTGGCTCGGTGAATTGGAGGGTGTAGAGATGAGGAGTGGGGAGCCACTGCAGTTGTCAGAGAAGAGGTCATGAGGATCTGGATTAAGGTAGAAGCAATAGAGATGGAAGAGGGGCTTGGGGTGAGGGAGGGGGAGGAGTCTCCCCAGCATCGGCCCATTAATAGTAGTAGAGAAGACCAGAAATAGTGGGTTTGCAGAGAGAGACATCGGGATGTCTCTCTGAGCTTTGGATGCCCAGAACAGAAGAGGAGGTGCTGGTGGGGAAAACAGAAATTCTGAGGAGAGCTTTCATGTAGAAATAATGAGCTGAACATCTTCAGACTATCTATGGTAGTTTCAGATTGTATCTATGGTACAATCAAACTATCTATGGTAGTTTCAGAGACTGTTTCCAGTGAGAAGAGACCATTCACAGGTCTGGGATTATCAACATGCCAGGGGTGGGCAGAATAGGGAGCAGCTAAGGAGGTGATGGAGCTAGGAAAAGAAAGAGGAGAGAGTAAGGAATAACAATAAAGGAAAACACTAGCTTTGGAAGGAAAGACATGTCCCAAAGGCCACAGAGGCACCATGGAAATAAGAACTGAAAAGATTCCACTGGACTTGTCTACAGAGAGAGCCATGTAACCTTTGCCAAAAGGGATTCAATTGAGTGGTAGCAGAAATGGAGCAGAGAGTAGAAAGTGAATGGGATGTAGGGAATGGGACATTGAAACTTGTTGGAGGTGGAAGGGAAACTGGGGGGTAGCAGGGGAAGGGAAAGACCAATGTTGAGAGGTGTATGTGTATGTATGTGTGTGCACGTGTGTACGGTGGAAGCAACCTGAGAAAACTAGTGTTTGCCATGTGTATTTTACTGAAGATCAAATTCATCGGCTTCCACTCAACCCAGGTCTTCCTTTCGTTTTCCCCACTGCACCATCATTCTCTCAGTTTCCAGACTTGGGTCCATGGGTTGATCTTTACCCTCATCCAGTCTTTTGCCAAGTGTTCTTTCTGGATTTCTTTGGTTGATAACAATTCAGCCCCCCTTTCAATTCCTATTGACGCCATTCTTGTTCAAGTTCTCATTAGCTCTCAGCAGATATCTTACAAAGATCTCCTAAAAATGGGGTTCCTATATAACTGTATACAGTACTTCCAGATTAGTCTCCCACACCACAGTTCTGCTGACTGTGTTCTCCTGGGTATCTGGAATTCAAAGGAAGGTTTTTAGCACAGTTCTGAAGGACTAAGAGCCACCTTTCCTGTCCTCATCTTGGAGAGGGGCAGATCCTTCTGCCTCAGGTGAAATTGCCTCTCAAAGACCAATCACATGCTTCATCATCATCTCCACATCTCCTGTGTGACTTGAACTATAATATATTTTGGGTTATAGCTATTTAAGTATATTGGGGGGTGGGGCGGGTGAGAGGAGGTGGTGGGACCACCCCTTCCTTGGCTTCAGGTTTCTATGGAACAGCATTCCTTAGTGTAAAACTCTTGACCTTTTTTACATCTTCATTCTTCCTCCACCATATACAATTGAATTGCCTGGTTAGTAGTGTTAGAAGCAGAAACCAGCTGTAGAAGGCAGAAGCATAAAAGGAACCCCTCAAACTTTCCACCCTCATCCCTGGGTCTGGGAATATGATGCGCTATTATGCTCTGGTTATAGTACGTGGAATAAAAGATATCTTTTGTATATGTAATTAAGGTTACTAATCAGTTGGCTTTGACTCAAGCAACAGAGAAATTTTCCTGGTAGCCCTAATCTAATCACAGGAGACCATTAAAAACTGTTTTCTCAGTCTAGGGCAGAAGTGAAGTCAGCATTGTAGTTAGAGCGGACATTTGCAAGAACTAGAGAGCAGTCTCTAGATGCTGAGGGCAACCTCTGGTCTACAGTCAGCAAGGAAATGAGGGCCGCCATGCTACAGCCACATGAGATTGTATTCTGCCAACCACCTGCATGAGCTTGGAGGTAAATTTCTCCCTAAAGCCTCCAGGTAAGGACTCAGGATGGCCAATTCCTAAATTTTTGGCCTTGTGAAACTCTGAGCAGAGAATCTAGTACAGTCCCACCAGATTTCTGACTTGCAGAACTGTGTGCTAAATTTGTTTAAGCTGCTAAGCTTGGTAATTTGCTCGTTTGACAGCAAAAAATAAAAAAGCGAGTACCCTGGGCATGCTCTTTCCCTCTCCTTATTCTTTTGGGGAGACACTGCTTGGGTATTGGTGAACGAGTCTCCCTATTTGTGGAGTTCAGTGGCAGGAAGCCACACACCTAAGCCATGCTCTCCAAAAGTTCTATCAGTGACAAAGCTGATATTTTTATCTCCATCTGCTTGACTCCTTTGTCATCTCACTGTCAATTCTGGATCACTGGAGAGTAGGGGTACCTTTTATTGAGTCTCCTCACAGCCCACTAGATAATTGCCTTATTTTCTCTAGATTCACTGTCACTCCACACAAACACACAACCAGTGGATTGTGAACACCTTGCCAGTGAGGCTGTGTTTTACTCACCTTTAAATTCCCTAGGCAGCACCACATAAAGTGAACATGTATCTGAGCCCCTGTGACTCTGGTTAACTACAGATTCTGCCTCAGCAGGTCTGGGAAGAAGCCTGAGATTCTCCATCTCCAATAAGCTCCCAGTGATGCTCCTGCTGCTGCAGGTTCAAGGTCTGCACTGAGTTGGCGAGGACCCAGTATCTCAGATAGGACTTTTATTTTATTTATTTCATTTTTTTATTTTTATTTTTTTGAGAAAGAGTCTCACTGTGTCACCCAGGCTGGAGTGAACTGGTGTAATCTCAGCTCACTACAACCTCTACCTCCCGGGTTCAAATGATTCTCCTGCCTTAGCCCCCCTCCCCCCCCCAAGTAGCTGAGACTACAGGCACGCACCACCATGCCCCAGTAATTTTAGTACTTTTTGTAAAGACGGGGTTTCACCATGTTGTCCATGTTGGTCTCAAACTCCTGACCTCAAGTGATTTGCCCACCTTAGCCTCGTAAAGTGTTGAGACTATAGGTGTGAGTCACTACACCCGGTGGAGATTAGACTTTTTAAGTTGTTGTTATGGCCTGAATGTTTGTATCCCTCCAAAATTCACACTGAAGCCCTAATCCTCTAGGTGCTGCTGTAAGTAGGGTCTGTGGGAGGTGATTAGATTTTGATGAGGTTGGGGTCTTCATGATGGGATTGATGCTCTTATAATAAAAGACCAGATTGGTCTCCCTCTCTCTCTTTCTCTCTCTCTCCCTCCCTCCACCAGAACCCAATCATGCTGGCACCCTGATCTCAGACTTCACAACCTCCAGAACTGTGAGAAAATAACTGTCTGCTGTTTAAGCCACCAGGTCTGTGGTATTTTGTGATAGCAGCCTGAGCTGACTAAGACAACTATGGTAATAGAAGTCACCAGTACATCTTCTAGCAGACCTCACAAGGAAGTCGCTTCACATACGTATCCCATTTAATTCTCGAGCAGTGAGTGTTCGATCATGAATCCCTTCACTTTACAGATGGAGACACTAAGATTTAGTAATTGTCCCGTTCAGAGCCTCTGCAGTTTGCCTGCAGCATGCCCAGGCATAGCCAGAGCCCGCAAAATGGTCAAAACATTATGATATTACCAGTCAAATTTCCTTGTTAGATCCTGACAAGTTGCCTTTAAACCATGAGGACAGGCTTAAGCTTTGTAACCCCAATGCTTGCTTTGGGAAGTCAAGGCTGGATGATCGGTTGAGCGCAGGAGTTTGAGACCCTCCTGGGCAACATAGCAAGACCCCATCTCTACAAAAACAAACAAAAATCATGTGGACATTCTTTCTTATTCCAGAGCAGCACATCCAATAGAAATATAATGAGAGCCATATACATAATTTAAGGTTTTCTAATAGCTACGTTAAAAAAGTAAAGAAATAGGCAAAATAAATTTTAATATGTTTTATTTAACTCAATCTATTTAAAACATTGTCATTTGAACATGTAATCAATACAAAAATTATTAATGAGCTTTTTTATGTTTTTCTTTTTTCTGTACTATGTCTTCAAAAGTCTCTGTGTATTTTACATGTACAGCGCATCTCAATTTGGTTTAGTCACATTGCAAGTGGTCAATACTCACTTGGAGCTAGTGGCTACCATATTGGACAGCACAGTTCTACAGGAACCACTCAAAACACAATTCACCTGGGATAGCGATTTTGGTACTAGTCTGCAGTGCTCAAGTGACACTGTTTTTAAACTGCTGTTAGTGAGGACCATTAAACAGTGCATCTTTCTTGACTCATGTTTTCCCTCTGAGCTGTCCTGAAGCAAAGTTTAGGGTTTTTATAACAGCATCACTTGGTTGACTTGAAGGCGGAAGGACACACACAGCAGCAGCAATAGCTGAGTTGCAAAGGCCTACTAACCACTAATACATTTTTATGGCCACGCATGGCCGCAAGTTAATCTCACACATTGTTTGTTTCCACCTAACGTTCACCACCCATGGATGGCTCAGCCTATAAAACAGTGCTTTGGTTTCTTTGAGCTCTGAAACAATATTACATAAGCATCTCCTGTCCCTTTCTTTTCCAGAAAAACTGGTTCCCTATAAAACACATCTGATAGATTTTTAAATATAAGCATTATGGATCAGAATTGGAGGTTCTATTTTTAACAAGCCATGATTTTAAATAGAATCTCCAACCAGTTAGACGATACTCACTCTCAAATAGGAATTCCTATAAACAGGTTTATTTTGAAAAATAGTGTATAGATTTTTCAAAAAACCACTCAATGTATTAGTTTTCTAGCAATCTACCAGTTGAAGCACAGTAATAGTTCAATTCGGGGAGGCAGCTATTGGTCTAAGCTATGGAATCCATCTGAATCAGAAGAAACAACCAAGGAGCGGGAACATGCGAGAGGTTAATAACAGAAACCACTGGCCCTGCTTTCCAGTGTTGATTCTCAAAGGCTGATGGAAACCCTTGAAGGTCCAGCTGTCTCTTTCAGGCAAACATACCAGTTTCTATCCGTTAGTCCTATGGGTTGAATATAGAGGTTAAGGAGCTGATGTGTGGACCCTTTTCCACATTTTAAGAGATACACTGAGAAGTCACTCCCCACATGAAGCCCATCTTCTCTTTGAGTGATATCCTTCAGCTAAGCATTATGGGAAAGTATCCAAGTGGAGCATCTGAAAATGGACTGTGCTCCAGGGATGGGAGTTTAGGGACTTTTCTGTGGCTTTGAGTTCTCTAATTGGTGAATGTCACACCAATAAGATTTTCTGGTGGATGATAGATGCGGAGTCTATAAAGCTGCTAATACTTCTGGAGTCTGCTTTCTTTTGTAATCTTCTTTATTTGAGGCACTTTAGTTAATATATTTAAAGCTCTTTCCACCACAATGAATTAGAAACATGACATGGTTTTTCTAAGTTGAGTAAAAAAGAAATGAATGAACGTATAAATTAAAAGCAGGGGTCCTGTTCCTCATGTGCCACATGCCATCCCACAGCAAATGCTCCTTCCCAAATGGAATAGTTTATTCAGATTCCTTGTGTTTACAATTTACTCTTTCACTAGCAGAATTATGAAATGGGAAGGTATTATTTTTCCTTATGCAACTTTTGTGTTTAAAAATAACTGAGTCATTTTAACTGGCTCTTGAAGGAAGGAGGGTAGTAGATTGACTGCAGACCAGTTTGATAAGAGGACCCTTTGTGAGCTGGTAGAGCAGTGGGCAGGTCTATGTTAAAGCTTAAATGTGGACAATGGTGGGTACAGGACAGGCAAAGGAAATTCCCCAAGGCTGGCTGAAACAGCAAATTTCTACATGGGCAACTAATTCTTAGCTACTTGGAGTAAAGACATTAATATATATTATAAAGACATAAATACATCTATATTCTATATAAATATATATTTGAAATCCACATACACACATATTATGTTCAAATAGTAGCTAGGTAATCATTCACTCAGATTCCAAAGTCAAAATTTAAGTTTTAGAGTTATTGATGACTGTATTCATTCATGCAATTAACATGAACCCCAGTATATTTGAGTGCACGAGTACTCACTATCTCATAAGGTAGAGGAAACTGTAGGAAGTTTACTAGCCATGCAAGCAAGTTAGTTAATTACCTTGCCCCAGCCTCAGGCTCCTCATCCACAAAACAAGAGGCTTGGACAAGGTGGGCTTTCCAGCTCCTGCAACATTTATGCAAATGCCACTTGGAATTGTGGGAAATCTATGTGGGTCTGGTGCTTACCCACCTTAGCATATGGCTGGAGTGAGCTTGGGTTTCGAGTGGAAAGGGGCCAGGAAGGAAAAAGAGGGCCCAGAATCAACTAGAGACATTACATTTTAAGGACTTTACCATTTCACATAGGGTTTCTCTAATTTCAAGTAGGTATTGCCTATTTTAAAAAGCAGATTCAAGGAGATACGATTTAAAACAAGTATACAAAAAAAATAACTCTGAGTTTCTGCATCTTCTAGAAAATCACAGACACATGGCTATTGTGTTCTATAATTTACATGACAATTGAGAAGAGACACACAGTTACTCAGCGTTATCCATAATAATTTATTATAATCATTAAAAATATTAAAATTAAGCTCTTTCATTAATTCTGTTTACTCCACACCTACCAAATTAGTGAAGTTTCACTATGTATGATATTATAAAATAATACCTTAAGAAATAATATGGAATGTACAATATAGTTTAATTCCTATACAATAAACAGATAAGGTTCATTATTATTATTACAACTGTTACTACCTCAAATTTGTGACTTTTTTAGTAAAGTAATTTTTTCTCTATTTGTGATTCCATACAGACTATAGAGAAATTTTCCATAAACATAGCAGAAATCCTTAGAAAAGGACTATAGAAGCTTTCACTAAATTATGGGTGCTGAATCACCTATTTGTTTTGGGACATAGAAAGTCTACTCAAGAATCAAGAGTAAGACCGTGATCTGACATTTGGTCTTAGTCTTACTTACAAGGTCTTGATCTGTGAAGGAATTACTGATATATCTACATTTGTCAATTAAATAATAAATTTTGCCAAATATCAACCTTAAAGTATTCTATAGGCATTCAGATAAGAGGGCAAATACTTTCATATTAATCCTGTTATCTTCAAATTTGGAAAACAGACTTTTATATGAAAAGAATCCCACTATGCTGTTTTTTTATGGGGTCATGAAATTACCATAGTCTACAAAAACTTTAAAATTTTATGTTGTAATCGGAAATAATAAACAGCTGGAAAAAGTCAGCAACAACAGAAGCAATAATCCCATTCTCTGATTACATAATTACATTTTCTAAATTTCACAAAACTGTTAAGATCTGTATTGTAATGGTTATATATTTTCAGATTACATTATTAATATTATGTAATTGATATCTAATAAATGATAGAATTTTAATGGATAATACATTAAAATGGAATAGCAAACATTTTTGTGGAGACTTCTCATAAAAAATCTTTGTCTACTTCTTAAGCAATAGTTCAGTGAGATTTAAACTTTTTTAACACGACTGTTTTGGACTTGCTTAGAAAAATGCTACCATTTAAATCTATTTTCTAAAACGGCAAATTTCGCTACAATTTTTAATAAAAAATGGTGCTATTTTTGTAGATTTCTCTTTCTGAAAGGTAGAGAGAAAAAGTGAAAAAGACTTCTAATAAAATTAAACTAAAACATCTGAAAATAGATATGACTTGATAGCTAATTTTTAATTTATATTTACACGTGCAATGAAAGCTATATTCAGAGATCATCCAAAAATTATTAGAAACATACAAACAACACTAGAAAAATTTTATCACATATTTTTGCAGAGTAGTTTGTTTTTTTAAAAAAGAGCCAGAGCAAAGGAACAGTTGATCAAAATATACCACAAATTAGCCAAAAAATAAATTGTAAGTCATTTCAAGTTGAACCACTCACCAATTAGCTCACTGATCTTGAGTGACTATAACACACTCCCAATTTTTTCTTTTCTAGTTATCTTAACAATTGCATGTGAAGATACTGATTTTGAGGAGAATTTCAAATGCATTATTGGTTGATATAGCACTTTTAGGTAAGTTCTCAAGGGAGGCCTGCAGCAAATATTTATATAAATGTGAGTTTTAAGATTTTTTTTCAAAAGCATTCTGTTTTAGGAAGTTCATAATTGACAACTTCTCAATTTAGGAAGCATCTCACATTTTAGAGAAAAAATATTCTCGATCAAGTCTTTTTCCTTAATGCAGAAAATGTAAAGCTTCTAAAATAGAAATCATTTTGTTTAGCCTTCTCTTTAACTAAAGACACCAAATAATGAAGTGGACTTCTAAGGAGGAAAGAGAAAAGTTTACCAAATATGCCAGTGGGGGCTCCACTTTTAGTCAGCAAACATCTGCACCTGGGAGCTGAGCTGTCAAATTGAGTTGGGTCCTGATTGAGCTGAATGATGGACACACAGTGCCCGGACACAGTACACAGTGAACTCACTCTAGGAGACCTGCACACCCGCTTCTCCTGATTCACGTACTGCTCTGGAGGTCATTAATTAATACTGGCAAATTAAACAACGACATGAAATGAAGTGCAAGATGTAGATATTTCTTCCCCCTCACTAATCAAGCTCACAAGAGAATTCATTTCTTTTCTTTTTGCCTCAGGCGTATCCAGGCTAGCAATTTTCATTTTGCTACTGAAATGATTTCCCCACCACCCATCTTTCCCAATTAGAGTGGAAATGGATTAAGACTTCAGGTTAACCCCTCTGTTACTGGGAATGAGAAGGAAATAAAGTTATATGTAAGCTTTATTTTCACCTTTGTGTATGATGTTCTTTTCTGATCATGGTAAACATAGATTTAATTAATCACACTTCCCCCAAAAGACATTCCTTTAGTGAAGACATGATACTGCCTTAAGGTAAAGCAGCAAGAGAAAAAGTTCTTTAGCCAGAATGTTATTCTGTTAACTTATCTTTAAAGTGTTCTAGAATGCTTATGAATAAAATTAGGAAGTTTGGATACAAAGTAGGAAGTTACACGAAAGCATAAAAGCACATTGATTCTTCAATTATAGAGAATGGATACAACAAAAGTGAATACTTCCTTGGTTTTTACTGAACTTGAAATATCTGGATCTAAAAAAATTAAGTGCGGATAGATATCTAGAAAATGCTTGATCATCTGAAACTTATCAAGTAGATTTTCTCCCTACAGAACCTAAAAATAAAAACTTCTCTAGAAAAAAGCATCCTCTCTTTACTGATCTTTAAAATTGTAAATGTTGATGTCCTAAGTAAGTATACCTTACGTAACTCCTCTATAGCAACCTATAAAACAAGAATCCTCTCTCCTGGTGGTCTGTTTATTTTGATATGAACAAAAGAGAAGGAGATTCAGTATTTATGAAAAATAACCTGAGTTCCCCTTTGAGACAAAGTTTTGGAATTTCAAAAGTAAATATGGTACTTTTCTATTTTTTTAAAATAATATATAAGTTTATACACTATTGGCTCTGTTGGTCAAGAAAATAGTTTATCATACCAGGAAGAGCCTGGATAGCAGAACAGCAGCCTATGAATGCATTAGATTTGGGTTATGCTTGGTTTTGACAGGTTTAGGGGTTTATGAAAACATGAGATCTGCTTGGTTGATCTCAAGGGATCCATTAAGTGTTGCTAGTCCATGAGGACCGAGAAAGCTGTGGAATTGATTCCTCAAAAGCAAAAGCCTCATTTATACTAATAGGGTTATAATGACCGAGCAAATTTTAGTGGACAAATAGTAGAGGTCCTTAACATTTACTGAGCTATTCTGAGTTTCAGACATTGTGGCAAGGGCTTTCTGTGCATTATCTCATTTAATCCTTTTGCTAATACTGTTAAGTTAGGAACTATTATCCCCTAAGGCTTAAAGAGGTTCTGCAACTTGCCCAAGGCCACATAGAGATGGAATGAAAGTCAGAATTTTACCCACTCAGTGCACAGCATAGACCATCTTTGAATTACACATCCCCCCTTCCCCCCAAAAAAAGCCTGTTCTTCACAGTTCTCATTGAATACATTTCATAGACAATGACTTTCCTAAAGGACTCCTTTAACTTCTGAAGCGCAGTCACTTCCCAGTTAAAGGGGATTTGCAAACAGGCCCACTCTAGAGTGTAGCACAAGGAAATGAACTGCTTTAGAAACACAGAACCCAGACAGATGGATAAACATTTCACTGCTTTTTCCAGAATAGTACTTAAGGAGCAGAGCCCATCTCAGTTTGGGTTTGAGCCCATGGCTTTATGGTTTAAATATAAAATGCATTAAAGCTCTTTATTTAGAGAGTCACATGCCCTTTTGCAGGAGCAGCCCCAATTCTCCTTCTGACTTTAGTGAAGGTACAATGCAAATAGGTGTTTTGATATTGTCATTAGTGTTCATTATTTATGAGGACTTGACCATGTATTCAAAGCCAGCCAGGAAGGTCATGTGCCCCCTTCAGCAAAAACCTTGACTCTAAGGACAGCACTTTCCTTGTGTACAGGCTTCAGAGGTTCTTGACGGCAAGAAAACCTAAACAGGAGAATCCCACTTAGCATTTGTCCACAGGTAAGGGGCACGGAGAAGTAGATCTCGACTTCCAATTTAGCAAAAATAAGTATGCTGCCATGTGAAAATTTCTCAAAAGTGACTTCTAAACCACAGGTTGTGACCCATAGATTGGTTGTTAATAATAATAATAACAAAAGAAAAATAATAAGAAGAAATAGAACAGAATAACTAGAAAACAGAGTGCTTCATAAGCAGTAAGGGTGAATACTGCTTCCTGAAGCTCTTTTTTTGATTGATGTATCTCCCCTGAGCCCCAGCATGCAATTTGCTTCTTACTGTTTCTTGCTATTCAAAAAGTTCGAAAGCCTCTAGCCTAAAATGTCTTATTTTCTTAGTATTCAATTTGTTACTTGACTTGATGTTTGGCTCCCTGTGGCTCTCTGAAGTTCTCCTGACCTTTCTGTGCTTCAGTTTCCTCCTTTGCCAAGTCTAAAATCATGTCATTTAAAAAAAGTTATCAAGAAAACCAAATTAAATCGTAACTGCCAAAGCACTTTGCCAAGCTCAACTTGGTCATCAGAAGTGAACGATTATTATGAAATAAAACAGAGTGAAGCTGTTTTGAAGGCCGTCCTTCTGTGGAATGGCATTGAGTCATTTTGTTTAGAGGTGAAAAGATTCTTAGCAAACATTTTGTACAATCCACTTATTTTATAGAGGGAAAAGAAGGCTCTGAAAATTGAGTGGCTTTTCTAAGCTCCCAAAACAGTGGCTGATCTGGGACCCCCTGATCTGTAAATCAGTGGTTCACCCCCATGCCCTGCCACTCCTCCAACAGCCGTTTTGCTACTTCTTTAAAAAAAGGGAGGGTCTTGTGAAATTTTATTTACGGAAAATTTACAGCTCATGAAAAGCTAAATGGATTTCTTCCCTTTCAAAGTGGTTTCCTGATTGCAATCACATAAATTAAACTCCAGCCCTAAAAAAGTCATTTGGACTGAGAAATGCTGCATCTCCAAGAAGAGATACAGAGAATTCTTTGAAATTCTCAAGAAGTAATGCAATAAGGTGCCAAAAAGTAAATACTATTAATCTACTGCCTGAAATGTCAATCAGGAAGATATTTTTTAGTTATATGGGAAAGGAAGAAGAGACAAAGTTTCTTCCTATTAATGATATGAACTGAAAGTAAGGGAAGAACCAAAAAATGTGCAAAATGTACTCAGGGAAAAAAAGTGTAAAACATAGTCTTGGATGATACAGCAAGGCCGTTGCTCAATTTTATGTTGTAACACTATTCTAACTGTCACCAAGGGCTGGGATAGCAAATATTGCATCAACTCCGCAAGGTGTTTCCTGGGTTTTGTGGACAGTGGGGTCGGGGGAGGTGCAATCTCCATTCTTGTGAAGGCCAGATAAAGACTTCTGCTCCAAGCCACTATCTTTTCATGCTGAAGCTGTAGATAACACAGTTTCACACCCTGCTGCCCAAGTCCTGCTTTCCCAATTTGTAGGCCTTTATTGCTAAAGCTTTTGTGTTTGTTTTATCAGACACATTTTATCATCCTTCTCCAAACACCCTTTGTCAAAGTCAACCTTTGAACTTCTTTTGCATATACATAGAATGGGATCGATGATTTAAGATATGTAACAGGCTTATCTTATAATTCTAAAGAAAAAGGAACAGAAGCATTGAGCTTTCTTCTATGTTTTCTTGGGGGTGGTATGTGTGTATGTGTGTGTGCTAGAGGTAAGATGTACAATCTCTCTACCTTTAGAAGATAATGCAATAGATTATCCTATACCAATATTTTATGCCTGTTAGTTTTGCACAAATTAAACCTGAATCTTAAGAGTCAGCTTGTCTTGGATTGTACTAAAGGCTGCATTGCAGGTAGGGCTAATTTCGGGGTCTGATCTGCGTGGCTCCCCATGCTCCTGACATTTCATCCGGCCCACTCTGTGCTCCCTTCTGTGTGCAGTTGCCATGCTCCTGACCAGGCCCCAAGACTCCTGCTTTGCTTGTCTTTGATATGATGATCTCTGGAACTGAGTATCAAACTTTGCGTCAGGAATTAATGCTTGCCCATACCACTTAAATCTTTTAAATGCGGAAAACAGAGAGAATCCACTTGGAGCACATCAGATAGGTTTATAACTTTGTCCCTCCCTTGTCATTTTTTGCATATCTCACATCAAACCCTACTCTACAACTGTGAAAAGAAGGACGGGATAGATGAAGAAGGTGGTACTTCTTCCTTCCCTGGGCACAGGAGCAATTTCTCAATGTAGCTACAAACACAGAGTATCACTTTCTCATAGAGACCAGGTCAGCGTTCCTTGAAAAAAAAAATGGTGTTCTGTTTGATGACCTGCGCTTCTCCAGAGTGACCTCTTCCGCTGAGTCTGGAAGTCTTGCCTTAGGAAGGTGCCCCAGGCCTCTGTCTCCAGCAGGCCATCCTCCATGAGAGATGAGTTTGTTTCATTGTTGCGAAGCATAGCAGCAGAGCTGATACATTTTAGCAAGATTAAAACTTAATCTTTAGGGTTCTGGGTCCTTTCACCAAATTTCCTCTGCTCACACCATGATCCATGTTTTCTCCTTCTCCTCCTCCTCCTGCTCCTCCAGTTCCTCTTTCTTTCCTTTCTTCTTCTTTTTCTCTTCCCTCCATCCTTCCTTCCTTCTGCCTCTCCTTCCTCCTCCTTCTTTTCAACTATTACCTACCAAGTTGTGCCTGGCTGCCCCAGTGTTTTCAGTGTGAGGAACTCCCACAGGCCAGCTTGACCACTGAAACAAGCCAGTGATTAATGTAGTTTTAAACAAATCAAGATTTGCATAAATTGGCTCTGCAGTCAGCTTCCACAAACTAGCTGGAACAGTCGCCATATGCCTAGTTCAGTGCTCTCATTCCAATGGGTTCTCAGACCTCTTAGCTCACTTAGCCTGCCGTCGCAGGGAAACCGCAGCTGTGTGGTTCCCAGTCTCTGGCAAGCCAGCAAGGGACTCTCACTTCTCTTGCTTTCTCCACCTTCTTCCCACCAGCTGGGACACTCAGGACTCCCCCAGGTCCTATTTTTCTCCTTTTGGTAATTTTTGTCTGGTACAGAATTCATTTTGGCTTCTGGGAATTAAGAACAAATGAACCGTCCTTCTGAAGTCAAGAACTGTATAATCAAAGCTAAATGCAGGCAGAAGCCACTGTCGGTTGCCCTTTGTCCTCTCTGCTACCAGCCCTGGATGTGACAGTGAGAGAGGGAGCCTCACTCTTCCCCAGTGAAAGAAACCCTGTAATTCTGTGCCAGATAAAGCCCTCTTCAGATGCTGGACAGACTCCAGGTCCTGCCCTCTGAGTGGATGGCATCCTAAGTGCTCATCCAGGCCAGCCTCATGTCCGGAGTGGGCTTGCTCTTGAATCACATGCTGCTGGTCAAGACCCCGAATTCAAATGCTGGTTTTTTTTTTTTTTATTGTTATGCTATTGATTTGTTTTGTTTTGTTTTTTGAAACAAGGTCTTGCTCTGTTGCCCAGGCTCGAGAACAGTGGCTTACTACATGCTCCAACTCCTGGGTTCAAGAGCTCCTCCCACCTCAGCCTCCTGAATAGCTAAGACTACAGATACACATCACCATTAATTTTTAAACATTTTTAGAGATGAGGTCTCCTTATTTGTCCCCGCTGGCCATGAACTCCTGGCTTCAAGGTGATCCTCCAGCCTCAGCCTTCCAATGAGCTCATGCTGCCGTTTTATTTACATATTGCATAATATTTCAGTAAAAGACCTGCAGAGAGGGCACAGAAAGCATTTGCTGGAGTTCACTGGGGCAGGACAAGCGATCCCATTAGGTGGGAAGGGGTCCCTTTCTGGTTCATTGCACATAGCTGCTCCTAGTGGTGGTACAGGACCCAGGAGAAGAAAGTAGGTACTTAGCAAGTATTTGCTGAATAAAGCTTGATGAAAATCAATGTCGACAATACATTTATGGGGATCATGTGAGGAATCAAGGTAATAACAACAGCAGCCACCTGTGTCTATTCCAGACATCTCATATACAGCAACCCTGGGAGGGAGATCTTGCATACAGGAGGACAGAGGAACGGGAGATCCACCAAGGTTATGTGCCTGACAGTTGCATTTGAACCCATACTTGGATAGAGGAACCCTCTGCAGTCTTCTCAGGGTTGGAGTTTGTAGCTGGGAGAAAAGAGGAAGAGCCTCTCCAGCCCTCCTGGGCAGCTCACATCTCCTCGTCACACTGCAGTGCACCTCTGGCCATCCTTCTAGCTCTGCCCTTGCCCACTACAGTCAATTAGCCAGCGAGTGATAAACATTAGATTGTGTCTCTTCTCCATCCAAACACTTTGACGGCTTTCCAGGGCCCTCAAAATTCCAGGCCCTGGGGGAAACCGACCCAGCCCATCACCTAGACCTGGGAGCACCTGTCTCCCTCGGCTTGCTCTGCCATGGCCTCTGTCTGTCCCACAGATGTGCCAAGCTCTTCCTGCCTCAGGACTGTTTCACAGGCTTTCCTTTGCCTGGACCACTTCCCTCTCTCTGACTGCCCCCAGTTTTTCTCACGGCTCTGTCATCTACTAAAGTAGGGGCTAAAGTAACCTCACTCCCTACCCCTGCACCATCACAGCTATCATGCCATATGCATGGGTTTCTTTTCACCACTGCATTTGTCTTACTTAATTTCTGTGTTTATGTATTTGTTGTCCATCCTCCAAATGACAGAGGGAGTGGATGGAATAAAGAAGAGGTTTTGTCCTGTTCACTGTCCAGCATCAAGAAAAGTGCTTGGAGCTGAGTAGACAGTCAAAAAGACTTCTTAAGAAGTCTTATTCTTAAGAATGAATGAATCAACCGATGACAATGAACTGTAGCTGCCACCTCCTCCGGCCTAGGTACCCTGAGGCATCCCAGATCTCAGAGCAAGGAAATGATGACTGCCAGGCATTGAGCACTGAAAAAAAATTTTCCTTTGCTACTTGCTCTTTTATCACTGGGTGGCAGTAAGGCTAGAAGGCTGGGAAATCTCCTTCACCCGTCCTCTCTGTTTTGCGATACTTTTGAGTGCCTTGAGGGCTTCGGAGGTTGATGCGGCCAACAACCTAAGCAACCACTTCTGAGTTTTGGGCACAGTGACAACCACAACTGGCCAGCAGGTCAAGGAGGCCTCTGCTTAACACATTGCACTAATGTTTTGGTTATGCAAATATATGGTTTTTCTCATTCAGTTGGCAAACACTTCTGGCCAAGTCAAAACTACAGAAACACAGCAAGGAAGACTCATTTATGTAGTCCCTTCAGTCTTGTTGCCCCATCCTGGGTCTCTCTTTTTACAACCTCAGAAGACTGTTCCCATTGCTTCCTAGTCTTTGGGATGCAGGCATTTGGAAAGCACACATCTGATGCATACCTGAAACTCCAGACCAGTCATGTAATTGTTTCCAGATATATAGGACATGAGTGATGACAGATAGGATATGTATAGATGAGTGGTGACTGGATCTGAGCTCAATATTCCAAGTTGACGCAAATGAGGGTATGGGGAGAAGCCCCTGGCCTTTCACCTGGGGTGGGGGTGGGAGGCCTTTACCTGGTCTAGTTTAATCTAGAAGCAGGCATAGAAATGGCAGGAGAGGCTGGCACGGTGGATCACGCCTATAATCCCAGTACTTTGGAAGGCCGAGGCACATGAATCACCTGAGATTAGGAATTTGAGACTGGCCTGGCCAACGTGGTGAAACCCCGTCTTTACTAAAAATACAAAAAAACAAAATTAGCTGAGAGTGGTGGCAGGCACTTGTTATCCCAGCTGCTTGGGAGGCTGAGGCAGGAAGAATCGCTTGAACCCGGGAGGTGGAGGTTGCAGTGGGCTGAGACTGTGCTATTGCACTACAGCCTGGGCAACAGAGGGATACTCCATCTCAAAAAGAAAGAGAGAGGGAGAGAGAGAGAGAAAGAGAGAGGGGGAGAAAGAGGGGGGGAGGGAGAGAGAGGAAAGAGAGAGAGAGAGAAAGAAAGAAAGAAAGAAAAAGAAAGAAAGAAAGAAAGAAAGAAAGAAAGAAAGAAAGAAAGAAAGAAAGAAAGAAAGAAAGAAAGCAGGCAAGCAAGCAAAGAAGGAAGGGAGGGCAGGCAGAGAAGGAGGAGCAGTGGCTTTGTGTGAACTTTTCTCTGGGATGAACAGGGCTCAGGAAAGGAAGAAACCTGTTGGGTTCTGATGCTGGCTGTCCATCCACTAAAGAATGGAGGCCAGTCCTGGTGGCTCATGCCTGTAATCCCAGAACTTTGGGTGGCTGAGGCAGGTGGATTGCCTGAGGTCAGGAGTTCGAGACCAGCCTGACCAACATGGAGAAATCCCATCTCTACTAAAAATACAAAACTAGCTGGGTGTGTTGGCATATGTCTGTAATCCCAGCTACTCGGGAGGCTGAGGCAGGAGAATCACTTCAACCAGGGAGGCAGGGGCTGCAATGGGCCAAGATCACGCCATTGCACTTCAGCCTGGACAACAAGAGCAAAACTCTGTCTAAAAAAAAAGAGAGAGAGAGAGAGAGAATGGAGAGGTGCAGATGGAAACCCAGGCCGGGAATGTCAGCTTTGGGAACAGTGCTTAGCAGAATCTGCAGCCTCCCGCATCAGCCGGACACCACACGTCTTAAGCCTCGTCACCTTCTCTTTACTTTTTTGTCCCTTCAACCTTACACTAATTTCAGTTGAGACTCAGGGCAGAATGCACACTTTGTACCACCCTAGGCCACAGGATTTCAGTCTGGGGTGGGCACGGGGACCCTTTACATTGTATTCTTTAATAATTCACATGGCAACATCGTAGGGCTACTTTTAACTGCTTCATAAAAGTAATTAATTGATTTTCTGACATATCAGTTAACTATGTATTACACTGACACAAAGTTGTGTTTTGGCTCTTGATTGAACCAAGGGCTATACGGATTAAATTCGGCCCAGAGTTTAGCACAGGAGACTCTAAAAATATGCCTCTATAAAAGGAAAGGCTTTTTACATGGAGTGCTGTCTAAAAATCTAAACCATATGTCCTTTCTGGGCTGTCAGTAGGGTAAAATATGGGTTCCAGTGTGTGTAGCTGCTCAGACTTCGAACATTCAAGAGGCATAAAATAACCTACTGTTACTCAGTATAGCCAAAACGCTAGATTAAAGTCACTCAGGCTATGCCGAGGGAATTCTCGCTCAGTCAGTGTGAAGCAGGAGCCAGTTCATCAAAACATGGTTTGCTGAGGACTCTTGGAAGAAGGCAAATATGAGCTTTGTACGGAGGGTGGCTGTCCCCTGGCAGGAGCTGAGTTTGTTTGTAGCTGAGTTTGCAAGATCCATTTATTGACACTCCATGATGAAAGAATTATACACTGGGAGGGTTCCCGTCAACAATGCAGCCATTATTAATGGGGACGTTAAGACCCAGATGAGTTAAGTGGCTTGCCCTGGGTCATGCACTGAGCATTGGGAACAAGGACCCCCTGACATTTTGGCTTCTGTAGAGATTTGTGTGGCAATTCTGTGATGAGAATGGTATTGTACCTGCCAGGAAGTCACCATGTATATTTCAACACCTACTGTGCCCACAATATGAAACTCTTGACAGGGTCATTTCACGGGGGCAGCATTTCTTCCCCACTCTGGGGAGCCATCACTCTGGCCTTTCTCCCCTTCATATGGTCAGCTGGACTAAGGGAGAAGGAAGTGGCAGCTCAGGGAGCTCA
This sequence comes from Cebus imitator, assembly GCF_001604975.1. NCBI lineage: Eukaryota > Metazoa > Chordata > Mammalia > Primates > Cebidae > Cebus > Cebus imitator. Next base: position 5,039,838 of record NW_016107356.1, read on the forward strand.
GTCCCCTCCTCCCTCCTTCTTCTTGTAGCTAGGGCCTGCAGGAAGCGCATATTCTGGTCAGTGTCTTCGTATGGCATGGTTTACACTGGTTCAATTGTGGCTGTGACAGGTGGGAGAATTCAGGATCAGGAAGCTGTACTTGTGTTGCTGTACTTCAGAGCCCCATTCTGCAACTTGGCCTTGAGCTGGCATTTCTATCTGCATGTGTCCCACTTCTTTTTGTCTGTGTCCTAATCGATTTGGAACTCAAGAAGGCTGCCATTCATTGCACATCCTTCAATCTGAGCACAAAGCCAGGACACATAAGGATGGCAGAACAAGCCCACTTAAACCTGACGCACAGTGAGCTGAGGCCTTGCTTCTCAGCCGTGTTCCTTCCCTTGGCCTGGTCATTTCCTTTCAGCTTCCTAAATTACAGAATAGGATAATTATTCCTCCTTTATAGCACTGTGATGAGAACTAAAGGAGATATTCAATGAGACCGCTTTTAGACTGTGTTTACCCTAGCAGTTGCCCAGTTAATGGGACTTGAATTATTATTATTATTATTATTACTATTATTATTTTGAGATGAAGTCTTGCTCTGTTGCCAGGCTGGAGTGCAGTGGTGTGATCTCGGCTCACTGCAACCTCTGACTCCCTGGTTCAAGTGATTCTCTTGCCTCAGCCTCCCAAGTAGCTAAGATTACAGACACATGCCACCATGGGCAGCTAATTTTTGTATTTTTAGTAGAAATGGGGTTTAGCCATGTTGGCCAGGATGGTCTCGATCTCTTGACCTCATGATCTGCCCTCTACAGCCTCCCAAAGTGATGGGATTACAGGAATGAGCCACTGCACCCAGCCCTTGAACTATTTTTTATTGCGTAGTAACAGAAGAAAGAAGTAGAAAAAGTGTTAAAAACATTAACGTATTTCCATGTTGTGCTATTTTACTCTTCAAGTTTACTGACCAAAACTTACAGGAGGAAAATTTAAGGGAAGAATTAATGACTATGTGGAGAGAAAGGAGGGCAGCCTTTACGAGGAAGAAGAGGTATATGTAGAAAGCACTTCATGGGTAAAGCCAAGCTCATCACTGGTCTGGTCCTGCTGAGCTGAGGACAATACTTGACATTCCTCTGGTAACTGTTGACATCACCATTCATTCTTCCTTGCTTAGCCTAAACCCAAATGGGCAAAAAGACTCATGTTCATGGAATCTGCTTTAATTGCAGAGAAGGGTGGTTTTATGAGCCTCGAGGGAGAAAAGCATTTTAAAAGCACATGAAGAAGCATTCTATGCAAATGTAAAATATTAATAATCACATGACTACTTTGATCATGTGGTTTAAACTATTTGCTGTTTCTTTGCAAAGTGGAAGCTGTTGTCAGACCAGAGGAAAAAGTGCAAGAGATCAATAATGTTTGGGTGAGTCATTTTAGAATTAGCTTCAAAGTTTAAGCCTTGCAAATTCCATTTTTTTCTAGGTCAGTGTTATTTTGCTGAGACAGAGAACAAATTTAACATTATACAAATATGAAAAAAGTATTCTCCAGGGTCTGAAGTGTTGAATATCAACAACCTCTTCACATTCCTCATTTTGGAAGTGAAAAGCTTTTACCCAGAGATATAGGTTGTCTTCTTAACTCTTTAAAACTACAGTAACAAGAGATCCAAGTAGATTCAATAATGCATACTCTGAAAGTTATTTGGGTTAAGAATAGAAGAGTTATTTTGTGTGTGTGCGGGGAAGAGGAGTCAGGGAAGAGTCATGAATTATTTACTGTGATTCTAGTGATGGCAGAAAGCCTCAAGATTTTGCTGAAGTCACTGATTGATTTTCTGACACAACAAGTGAAAGGAAACTCAAGTGGCTCGTTGGTGTTGCGTGTCAGACACACGATCTCCTGTTAAATGTAGGGCTGCATTACAGCTGCTATAAGTTTGTGTTTCATGGGTGAGAGAAAGGGATGATTTCTGTTACCTGATCATTAATATACTCTAAAGGGTTCTGGGAAAAAACAAACAGGAACCCCATGTTCCACGAACATAATGTGGGCCCTTCCCATGAGCAAAGTCCTGTCCTGGAGAATTTTGGGGGTAACATTTGATGAAGGCATGATCCCTTGCCATTAATAAATGTATAGTCTAGTGGGAGTAGCAGTTTGGTCACCAAATACTGAGAGTTCGATGTAGAATGCAATGAATGAGATTACAGGAGTATAAGGCAAGTGTTATAGCAGCACAGGAAAGGGGAGAAATGAGTTCCATCTGAAAGGGCGGAGGAGGGAGGCTCAGAGGAGGAGCTGATGAGAAGATTGAATCAGGAAGGAGTGCAGGGTTTAGACAAGCAAAAATGGAAAGGAATTTGAGATCGTTCACATGACATAAGCAAAGTCAAGGAAGAGGGAAAGTACAGGGGATGTCACGGAATGGCACATGTTGGATGCAGCTGTGGCACACATCAGCTTGGGAAGAGAGGGCCCAGGCAGAACAGAAGGCTGGGAAAGGAGGCCGGCCCCAATGTGGCGGCATTTTCTGAGCTGCCAGGTCTTTACGTGTGTTATCTAATTTAATGCTCACAATATCCGTTTGGGAAAGGAACCACAATTGCTCTAATTTTATAAATAAAATAGCAGGTTTAGGCAGGGTCAGTAATACCCAAGGACACCCAGTTTGTAAGTGGCAGAACCAGGACCTAGACTCAGGTCTGAAAACAGCAGAGGCCATGCTGTGACCCCATGCTGTTCCTATATAAGAGAGGGCCTATCACTAGCTCAGTGGCTAAGATTTGGAGACTTCTTTCCCATGGGCAGGTAGGCATCACAGAAAGATTCTGAGCAGCAGAAAAACCTAAACAATCATGCTTCAGGAAGAGCCTGAGGAATCGGTGAAAAGGGTGAATAAGTAGCGGCTGGAAGCCCATAGGCCAACTGGGAGATATAACAAATGTCTTGGTGAGGGGCTGTGGTAGCCAAGGAATGAGAAAGCAGATGAAGACAGAGAGAAAGAGGACACTCAGAACTTTGGAGCTAGACATTGGGGTGAGGCTAGGGCACCCACAAATGAAGATGTCCAGGTGTTTAGCCTGGGAGACTGGATGATCGCAAATCATCAGGCGGTTTTCAGTTGAAAGAAAAAGAACTGGAATTCAGCATTAGCATTCTACATCCTAAATCTAAATGCATGACTGGCTATTAGGCAGTAAGAGAAATGCTGACCAGAGTTTTAGTACAAAATCAACCAGAGACATTTCTGCTGGGTATGAAATTTAATAAAATGGCAACACCCCTTGACATCTCTCTCGTTCTTGGCAGAAATATCTCAAAGAAATTAGACAGATGGAAAGATGGGCAAACACCTAGAGAAAGCAAGCGAGAAAGCCTGGAATGTTGAGCTCTCATACGAGTGTTGAAATGAATGTGGGGCTTGGTGGGTATGAAAGGCAACTCAATTATCATCACTGGAAGTTTGAATCAATTTGTAAGATGGCTTGACAGGACCCCAGATGCATAAACAGAAGAATAAGAGGTTGTTATAAAGTCCTTGGCTTAGCCGGGCATGGTGGCTCACACCTGTAATCCCAGCACTACGGGAGGCCAAGGCGGGTGGATCACGAGGTTGGGAGTTCAAGACCAGCCTGGTCAAGATGGCGAAACCCTGTCTCTACTAAAAATACAAAAATTAGCTGGGCATGGTGGCAGGCGCCTGTAATTCCAGTTACTGGGGAGGCTGAAGCAGATAATTGCTTGAACCGGGGGTGGAGAGGTTGCGGTGAGCCAAGATCCAGCCACTGCTCTCCAGCCTGGGTGACAGAGCGAGACTCTGTCTCAAAAAAAGAAGTCCTTGGCATTTACCCAAGTGATGATGCTGCGTTAAGGTCAGGTTGATCTGAGAAGTCACTGTGCAATAATCCAAGTTCTTCCCTTGGGGGTGCTCATGAGATGAGAGATGCAGGGGCATGACAATACTCTCACCTTAAAAACCTCTTGAGAAGACTTCTCAACATAGGTTCATGATAATTGTCCCCTGGCCTGAGTTGAAAAAATTCAGCTGATCATCATCAGCATTGCCATATTAACACTGTACCCAGTGAAATAGTCATCCCAGTGGCAAGGGTTATGTGGAAGAAAGGATCTATGTTTAACAGATTATTTTATTTTAAAAATTTTCTTATCTTATATATCGTGCTACCATGGATGCCCTTGATTTTATTCTTTGTTGAGAAGGAATATCATGGCTTTGAAATCCCGAGGGTTGTACTGTAAACCTTTCACAAATTTAATAAAGTAAATGAAATAAGATACATGAAATATATGTGCAAAATGACAGTAGAATGTATTTTGAGATGTATCATAATACTTAGTGTATGCCAGACACTGCTATAATAAATCAATTCATTATAAATAAACATACAAAGGGCTTTCACTTTCACATCGATGATATGAGGTAGGTATGGTGCTTATTATGCAAATTTTAGAGATGATGAAACTGAGGCACACAGTTGTTGATTAACTTGCCTAAGGTCACACAGCTGGCAGAGCTAGGAATGAACCTAGACAATTTGGCTCCTAAGTGCATGCTCTTTTTTTTTTTTTTTTTTTTAAATAAAATCTTACTCTGTTGCTAGGCTGGAGTACAGTGGTGCCATCTCAGCTCACTGCAACCTCTGCCTCTCGGGTTCAAGTGATTCTGCTGCCTCAGCCTCCCGAGTAGCTGGGACTACAGGCACCTGCCACCGTGCCCAGCTAATTTTTGTATTTTTAGCAGAGACAGGGTTTCACCATGTTGGCCAGGATGGTCTTGATCTCTTGACCTTGTGATCTGCCTGCCCTAGTCTCCCAAAGTGCTGGATTACAGGTGTGAGCCACTGTGCCTGGCTGAGAAGGGACTTTTTAGAGGGATCTCTGACCGACTGACCAATGAGAACCAAGACAACTACGGTCATTCAAGACCATATTTTATATTTGAGCCCTGTTATTGGAGAACAGATAAGGGACCCATCCCCATGTTTTTGACTGCTTGACCTACTGGCTTATTACGTGACAGTATCGATGTGAAACCCACATCTCTGAGGGTTTCAGCAGGCACCATTGGCCTGCCCTTCGCTACAGTAAGTCTGGGGGCTTCACTCACTCCTCAGTGGCTTATTCTCACCACATATTTGGCTCACACCCAGCAAAGCCTGACTCTTCCGGGGGAAAAAATGATTTACCAAATTAGCATGAAGATAAAAATACTTTCTTCTTCGATTGAGTGATCTCCTTACAGAATTGAAACAAAATTAGATTCAGGAAGTGGCATGCATTTTGGTAACTGATGCTTGATAATTGAGTATTATTAGATTTAGGGTTTTGCCCAAAATAATGATTGTAGGACTTTAGAACAAGCTATTTGAGATGAAACTTTTCCGATGTGAATCAAATTGTGAAAGGAACAAGCACATTCTGAATTAGTGCTGTATTTTTGAAACACACTGGAGTAGGTTGAAGCATTCCTTCCTTCTTCATAGTCATTGAGCAGATGCTCCTTGCCAGGCTCTGCGTTAGGTACTTGGACTTAAGCAGCGGATCAGACAGCAAAAGCCTCTTCCTTTTGGGAGCTGACCTTCCAGGCGCAGATGGAAAAATCGAAATGAATTCAAATTCCATGTGTGATGTATGGACATAGCAAAATAACCATCATCAAGGAAAAAAGTAGTCTTCATATTTAGAAACTTGGCTTCATACTAGTTTACCAATTTTGAGAATCACTATTATTTTTTTTCCCCAAAGGTATATTTTATCACCTAGGTACATTTTGAGGCTTTACTCCTACTCCCTTTTATTTGTTTCTTTTACTATATTTTATTCCACAACTGAAGTGTTTCCCAAGACGCCAGACTTCCCTCCTCCTGATGGCAGTTTATGGCCAAGTCATTAGCGACGGTGATTGTCCCATTTCTGGACAATGAGGTGAAGCAAGAATGGAAACACCTGTGGCTTTTGGTACAACCTACTGGGGGAAGCTTCCAACCAGAAACACACCAAGAAATGTACCAGTTTCAGACCAAATTAGATAGTCAGTTAAAAATCTCACATGTGCATTTGTACCTTAGTTTTTATTTAAGCTGTATGTACTTCATACCTGGAAACACCTGGAAAGATCTTTTGGTATGACTCTGGAGAAGGTTTTAATCTTTTAGATTGTTAAGGGATTTTTCAGTTCCCTACATAAAACCTAGAGTTAAAAACTTGGGTTCTGAGGCCATCCCTATTTCTTTTGTGATGTGGTATGTTGAATAGTTATATACACACATCCACTTGGGCAAGCCATATACTCACTAAGAAGATCCTTTTGTGTAAATACCAAGAGTTAAATAAATGTTTTTTCCTTTTTTTTT
>NW_016107356.1:5047327-5081794 GCF_001604975.1 Cebus imitator
AGCCTCCCAAAGTGCTGGGATTACAGGCGTGAGCCATCATGCCCAGCCTACATAATCAATTTTTAAAAATTATGACAGGCTCAACTATGATCAACACCTTTTGAAAATCTGTGACAGGATAGGATAGTCTTAATTAATTGATCTTGAATACTTCCAACCCTCCTGATAGATTCATCTATGTTTTCAGTAGATACTTGATGACTGCTCAGCATGTACTGAGGAGCCTGCTGGATCTGGAGGATTCCACTATGTACCAGGAGGGGCCCCTGCACCCTTCAAGTGTTTCTAACAGAGGAGTCAGGCCTGTAAGTGAGGGGCTCAAGGCTGGTGCTCTGTGTGCCATAAGCAAGGTGTGTGCTGGTTCTAGAGGAGACAGCAGTGGTGTGTTGCCCTTCCTGGATTATCAGGAGGGGTTTCATAGCCATGGTGAGACCAGAACTGAAGAGAAATACATGCAATGTGCCATCCCTGGGCTAGGACCTTGATCTCTCTTAGTTTGTGTCATTCTCTTAATGGTTTTATGAGGTAGGTACTTTATTGTCCTTAAATCAAAGACAAGGAATTGAGATTTGGTGAGATTCTTACCAAGGCCAAGGTCACACACCTAGTAAGGAGCGCATCATTTTATAGCTCTTAACTACTCTGTTATACTGATGTTCTAAGCTGGTATTAACAGGGTAAAGGAGAGAAGGGGTGAAGAGTATTCCAGAAGGAGAGAAAGAGTGATCTAGATCACCTGGGCTGATGAAGGAGCAGTGGGAATTTGGACAACTGCAAGGTGCCCTTACAATAGGGTCACTACAATTGCCTGCTGGAGTCCCCCCCAGTGGTGAGGCCTGGGGAAGTCCCCATTCCCTCATCTCTTCCTCATTGTCCTTCTGGTAGGATAGCACCAGTGACACCTGGAGAGACTGGATACTAGGAAACCACAGGATATTTTCTGCTCAATTTGTGTTTCTGCTGCCTGGAAATTTCTGACATAAACAGATGGAAAACATCAGAATCATTTTTACTTAATAAGTACCTACCATTGATTGAGTGCTTATACTAAGCCAGACACTATTCTAAGTACTTCACTTGCGTTATCATTCTAAATCTTCACAACAACACTTAGATTGTAGGTCCTATGATTATCCTATTTTATAGAGGGAGAAAATAGCTAGCAATTGGCATGGCTATGATTAGAATGACAGGTAAGCCCAAAAAACTACAGATGGTCATTACCAATGTCCTACTTATGTATTAGACCATAAAGGCCAACTTTCTCGCCTTAGCATGATACAGTTATGCCTTGATTACCTCTGTTACAGTATGGCTTATCCTTGGCCGTTAGGACAGGTGGTTGTACAGCTCAGTGTGCCCAAAAAGAAAAATAATTACTATCAAGCACCACCCAGGGGCTGTTGAGTCCCTTTCATCTTGTGCAACAGTAAAGATGAAATATCTATATTTAAATTGTGCTCCTTAAGAGGTGGGCTGTCACTGTCAGTTAGCTTTGTGGTTTTCATTTCTTTCCAGTTCACAATTGGATTTGTGAAGAAACCGAGTAGTGATGAGATTGGCCCTGTTCACCCCGATGACAGGATGACAGTTATGTACATTTTTAAGTTGTGACGTCATGAAAACTTGTGGCACATTTCATTTCAAACAAAACTCTAATTATAGTTGTTACTTAAAAAAAAAATCCAAACTCTAAAAACCATAACCTAGTTGTTGACCTAGTTTTATAAAGTCTAGGCATCCTGTGGGAATTCAAGGTGCACAAAGGCCAACCTGAACTTGTGGCTGACCCCATACCTTCTACTAATTATATTTCCCATTTCAGTGAACAGCAATTTAAAAAAGGCAAATGTCTTATGTACTTAATATGAAAAGACAGGCTGCATGCAATGGCTCACACCTGTAATCCTGGCATTTTGGGAGGTTGAGGTAGATGGATTGACTTGAGCCCAAAAGTTCAAGAACAGCTTGGGCTACATAGTGGGGCCCTATCTCTACAAAAAAAATCACGAAAGTTAGCCCTGATGGTTGCAAATTCCTGTCAGCTACTCAAGAGACTGAGGCAGGAGGATCCCTTGAACCCAGTAGGCAGTGGTTTCAGTGAGCCGTGATCACACCCTTGCACTCCAACCTGGGTGACAGAGTGAGACCTAGTTTAAAAAAAAAAAGACAAAAAGACAGCTCATATTTATTACTGACCGACTAAATCTGTCAGCATTTTGATCTACAACAAATACAAATTGTTTTTCTAAAGCTCTTTGGGGTTTCTCATAAAGCAGGCTTTTTAACCAATGTTTTGAACATATCAGGTTAAGGTATGTGAAATAGTCTCTCCAAGTGGGATTTGGCATAATGCAATAAGCGCTGAAGATTTAATAGAGGATTTCTTTCCTACACAGGAAGAATCAGGTAGTTGTTTATCATTCTTTGTATGGAGCCTTTAGCTTTCACCATTGGCCAGACAGATAAAACAGACGTTCCTAAAGACATCAGCACCTTAGACAGAAAATCAACACTACTCAACAGAAAAGTGTGAGGTGAGGAAGAGCTGCAGATAGTGTCTACGAAGGGTGGCTCAGCAGTTCTGGAGTGGTTTCTCTCACTACATTTCCTTTCCCTAGAGGTCCCTTTGGCTAAAGTGCTGTCCAAAGGTCAGTTGCTAGAATGAGTCGTTTACCGCTGAGGAACCAGTTGCCTGCCCAAAGAGTTGCTCAGTCAGCAGTAGGAAAAAAAAAGGTGTGAATTCAAGCATTTCAGAAAATTTGACTCCTACTTTATAAGAGCAGGGGGAAAATTCATAAAGAAATTGAGCCAATTAAAGAGTTTGAGTTTACAGGACTGTGAAGCAGGAAAAGAAGTCAGTCTTGGGAGGTGCCACTAATAAATTTAATAATAGGCTGGGCTTCAGCCTCCTCTTCCCTTGCCACGCTCCCTGTAACACGGAATGCACAGGACACCAAGCCACATGTGTGGTTTCTTTGGACACACGTGTAGGGCAAGCTGATGTTCATTTGTGAACTGGATTTCTCATTTAGGGACTCTTAGCTACGATGCAACTAGTTTCCCCGACATTATGCTTTATCTTGGACAGACAGTGGTGGGTGCCATGCAAGTACCTTAGGTCAAAAATGGTTTCTCTTCTCATCTGTTCCTTGGGTGGATATAGGGGACAACTCATTTCTCCTGAGCCTTTTCCTTTGACTATAGATGACTTAGTTGTATATTCAGACTCTGAATTCAGTAAGATTCTCTTGCCTCAAATTTGCCGTTTGCTTTTGACATTGATGGAAGCTTGCAAGCACATAGTACCATACAATGAATATTTAGAGCACATTAGTGGTGCTGTTAGTATAGACAAAGGGCCTGTCACATAGTAGGCTTTTGAAACCTGTTGTCTGAAAAGAACTTACTTTGGGGATACAAGTCAAACTGTATATTGTGTTGATAATGCTCAGGGATGTGAATCCATCCATAGCTAATGGACAGACTAGCTGGTTAGCTCTGGCAATGTCTCTTCTAAAACAGTGGTTCTCAAAATGCATTGCATATTATAATTTCCTGTAGAGTTGTAAAACATTATAATGCCCAGGCTATTTATCATGCCAAATGAAATCAGAATCCTTGAGGGGTGGAACCCTGTCTTTGGTGTTAAAAAAATTTCTCCAAGTAATTTCAATAAGCAGCCACAATTGTGAATTAGTCCTTACTGCAGAGTGACAAGATCAAAAATAGCACTAGTCTTATGTGATAGTTTAAATTTAAGCTGATATCAATTAAAATTAGTTCTTAGTTGCAATAGCCAAATTTCAAGTGCTCTCAGCCATATGTGGCTAGTGGCCACCATACTGGAGAGTGTAGAGTTATGGAACATTTACGTCATTGTGGAAATTTCTGTTGCACTACTTACTGTCTAGAGCTCCTGGTTCATATTGAGTTCTTCCAGATGAATGAATACTGAATGGCCACACTACCAAAAAGAATGTGAAGTAAAATATTCTTGCCACGGATTCTTTATCTTGATACTCATCTCTAAAAGGGCCAAGTAACAATTAGAAGGTTGATTTAAATTTTTTGGCCAAAGTTGTATCTTTCTTGAGATAACGATCTGATGCACACGTCAAAACAGTAGTGTTTTTTCCTTGAGCCCACAGCTGTGGTCAGTGCCCATGGATTGTCCCATAATGACTATTTCCACCTCATTGCCAAGCTCATCAAAAAAGGACAGTCTCCACACAATGCAATAAGTTCCGGGGCTCAGAAAATCCCCTAGAGTCTTGCAAGCTTATTTCAACAGATTTTTTTTTGTTCACTTTGTGAACAAATCCACTTTAGAAATCCCCATTCTCTGTTTTAAATTCTTGAACCTCTAGAAAGCATCTAGGCATGCCCTCTTTATCTCAACTCTGTATATCAGCCTGGAGCAACTTGTCTCCAAAAAGTAGAAATTGAGAAGCAGATTACCTTTCAAACTTAGTAATGCAAATTATTAGGTGTAGCCCTTCCCTGGAAAATCAGATACACATTAGGGCTCTCAACAGGCTGTTTGACTTCATCACAGTGTATTTATTTAGGGATTTGGTTATAAAACACTTCTATAGCAATACTATAGAATGGACCACCTTAAGGAAGAACACAAAAGCTGGGGCTAGTGGTTTATCACCCATAAATAGCATGGCTTTGACAATTATGACTCATTATAAACTCACAGAAATAGATCTAGTCCCAGGAATACATTTTCAGAGGTGGTGGGTGAGGGACAACAGAGATAGAGGACATCGAGGGAGGATGCTGATCTCTCTGCTCTTTATCTAAGAGAGATTCTCAAACGTTTGACTTTTTATAGATTTTACAATTGAGTTTCATGATTGCCAAGATGCCCAGATCAATACCTTGAGGAAATACGTTTTGGCTGAACAACATGACACCAGTGGAAACTGGCACTGGTTTTGATAAAATACCAATGAGGAACGATTTTTAAAATACTCAATATATAATTCATCACAGAATAACAAATGACATGAACAAATATTGGCTCTTTAAGAGATGAGGCTAAGCACCAGCTTACAGCCCCTCAAGAGGCCTTACTTGAATATTCTTTACCCAAGTCACTTGTGCTGTCACGGTCTAACCTTTTTAACACACACATACAACTCCTTATGTTACAGCAAGTTCTTCAGAGCTCCTAAGGGTGTCATACATGCACTTCTCCAACTGTTGTCATCCTGGAAAATTCTGTAACTTTCCTCATATTTAAGAATTCATATATCCCCTTTTAAGTATTAGTCCCTATAGTAGATACAAAACAATAAGATACAACTCTTTATTTTTTAAGGAAAAATGAATGACAGGCTCTTTAAGAATAAATTCTTTCTCTGTTTCTCTCTCTCTTTCTATATGTATTTAAATTTAAATTAATGTCATTTAATATTAGTTTCTTAATTGCAATAACCAAATTTCAAGTGCTTAATGGGCACATGTGGCTAGTGGCCACCATATTAGACTATAAAATTATGGACTATTTACATCATTGTGGAAATTTTTGTTGCACTACATAGAGTCCAGAGTGCTAGACTTCATATTGAGTTCTCCAATCTGAATGAACGCTGGGTGGCCACACTGACACATGCGCGCGCGCGCGCACACACACACACACACACACACACACACACATTCATTCTCTCTCTCTCTCTCTCTCTCTCTTTCTCTCTCTCTCTCTCCACCCAATTCCTTTCAGAGATTACAGTTTGAGACTTGAGAAAAGAAAGACAAGGAAAAAAACTGCAAGTGAACCACATCTAGAAGTAGTTGCCCAATTCTAAGGTCATGCCCATTTCTTCCCAGAATTTTTTTTTTTTTTTTTTTTAAAGATGATACTTCCTCCTCCTAACCTGCCAAACTTTCCTGGTTGAATCGGCCAGGCAACTCCCATCCAGTATCCTAAGAGATCATAAGCAGTCATGGTGGTAGCATACAGAGCTGGCTGGAATTGGCAAGAGAGGCCCTATCACTGCCATCCATTTCTCATTTGGGCTCAGATTAGATAGGTTTTTTTTTTGTCTAGTAGAAGGATTATCTAATTTACCTCTGAGTTCTTCTGTATGATTCTTGGAGCCCAGCATTCTGATGAATGCATAAAAGAAATTTTGACTTGGGCTGTGGTAATTGTCCTTACACACCTGTGCTGCCTGGTGGTGATTCACTTCTTTAGAATCCCTCCAATAATATTATTATTTTTCTAAGTGTCTGGAAGGTAGTGCCTTTGTTTGCTAGGGATTGTCTGTCTGCGTTTGAAAACAAGTTAATCAACTTGTATTATATACATAATTTTATACCTATATAATATAAATTTTATATATAAAATATAATTATATATATATATTATAAAAGCTTACAACTAACATTAGCCATTGAATAGTATGCACCTAAGTAGACTCTGGTTCTTTTATCTGATGAGATGACTAGAGGAGGGATGGCCAAATAAGGTTCATCTGGAGTCCCAACTCTGATTGATTGGTATTGGCTGAAGGAAGGACTCCAAGACCACAACTGAGCACAGCAAGAAGGAGCGCTGTGACTAATTACTGATGTCTGCAACAGGCAAGAGGGTAAGATGTGGCTGGCAATCTGCATACCAGATAGTCCCCATCTCAAATAAAGAATGAAGCATGTGGAGGGAACCGTGGGAGATGGGGTAGAATAGAGTGCTTGGGTTTGTGTTCAAAGGCCCTTGAGAAGTCTGTACTGAATTCCTTAGGCAGTGGGGAATGGAAGTAGTGTTTTCTCTTGAGCCCACAGCTGTAGTCACTGCCCATGGATTGTCCCCTAATGATTATTTCCACCTCATTGCCAAGCTCATCCAAAAAGGACAGTCTCCACACAATGCAATGATAAGTTCTGGGGCTCAGAAAATCCCCTAGAGTCTTGCAAGCTTATTTCAACAGATTTTTTGAGCAGATAGCAATATGACCAGATCTGAACTTTTAGGAAACCAATTTGGCCATGTGTAAGATGGACTGAAGTGGGAGAGGAGAACCAATAAACTGGAAGCTAAAATAAGAAAAGGCAAGGACAGAGCAGATGTGGGAAATTAGAACTGCCTTAGAGCAAATGATAACCATGAGATTCCCATTTTGGATGATTGAGAGGGTATATTAATATTATAAAGAGGGTAATTAATTTATAGAAAGGTTTATTCTTTTTATCTGTTTTCACGTAGAATTTGAATGCTTATTACACTATAGACATAAATATGTTTATTAAATAATAGATAAGGAATGAATGAATGAAAGTTGGGAGGAGGAGCTGGTTGAGGAAAAGAGGACAAGTTATATTTTATACATTCTGAGTTTCTGGTGTTGATAGGGCCCTCTTTAGAGATGTCCACAGTCCAGACGTAACTTTCCAGTCCTCTGCAAACCTACCATTATACCATTGATGGGTTGCGGTTTCTTCCCTCTAAACAACTACTTTCCATGTAACTGATTTATGATTCTTTTATAGAAAACCATGCCAGCAGTCTTTGCCCACATAAAACAGTTAAAATTTATTGAGGAGTTCATTATGTGTATCATTTGTGATACAATGTATCATTCAATCTTTATGGTTCCTGGATACTGGGGACAATATTATCCCCATTCTACTGAGGTTAGAGTTGAGATTCACGTAGCAGAGTGGAGATTCAAATCCAAGTTACCTTCCTTCTAAATTTTACCCCTGTTTATTTCCCCACACTGTTTCTCACTACTAAGTGATACATTCTAGAAAATGCCCACCCCATGCTTCTGATTTAATGTTAACTGATGGTGCTTAGTGGACCCTTCATCACCCCTGACATTTCCTATACTCCTTTCCCACTTACGCATTTCTATCATCCGTGATCCTCTGACCAATTATCGAGTCTTTCCTACATTATATCCATCCCTCTTCCTATTGCACGTGTGTCCTCTTTTATGCACTCACCTCTACTCCTATTTCTCACTCTAGTACATACATGTACATGTGCATAACGATCACATGCATTTGAAGTGGTATTAAGATAGTTTACATAAAAAAAGTGGGACAGATACGGGGGTAGTGTGGTGTGCGTTCACCAAAGCTGTCGGCTTTAATCAGGATTGTAAAGCCAAACACTCAGGACATAACTGTTTATCCTGGAAAATCAGAAGTTGGGAACATCTCGATGGTGGCCTTGTTTCAAATGAAACACCTCTTCCCCAACCTTCAATGCCCTTCTGCAGAGCTGTCAGTGCATGAGTGCTGTGAGACACATCCTTGTTACATGCTACAAAGAGCCCTGTGGGTAGGAACCAGCGTTTCCAAATGTCTACCTAACTAGGTCAAATTACATCCAGAGCTAGGCTGTGTTGCTCTGATGCTGTTTACACTTATTTTCCATTGAATCTAAGTTTCTAATGTTTTAGGTCACTAACAATGTATCCAACATCTGACATTTTATGAGCGGTGGGATGTTATCAATCCTTCAACAAGTTTCGATGTGTTTTTTTAAGACTTCTGGCAAGTTGGAGTCATTAAGATTTATTACCAAAAAAGGGAACAAATACTGTTGTTTTACTATGTTGGATGTATAGTGAGGTGAACGTAGAGTGTTTTCAAGACCTATGCTCCTTTTGAAATAAAAAGTTTCTAGGTCTTGCCTTGGTCTTTGGATTGGCTAGGCATGCAGTGCACTGCATGGAATTCACTGCTGTGATGGGCCCCGTTCACGCACCACTCCAGACCTTCTTGGCTCAGTGCCTTGGAGCTTGTCTTGCTTTTGGGTCTGGGTGGCCTTGGAAATGGGGCAAAGGACACTGTCATAAAGCCGCAGCTGCTGCTATTGCCATCACAGACCAAATAATTCCCATGTGTGACGCTCACCGAAGAGCGGAGTCAGCTGTACCTATGTGCTGCTTGGCCAGAACTTACAGATGCTTGAATTTCCTAGTGGCTAACTGGAGGTTCCAGGTAAAAACTTGCAAGTGCCGGGGTCGGGGACTTAATACCGTACTGGTGAATTTTTGACCAATGAGAGACAGTAGATGGGGAGAATCCAGCAGATAAGTTGTTCACCTTTGTTCTAAGACACAGCAGAGTCATACAGCTTTTCTGGGTATTTCCTGAGAGACCAAGGGCTTAGCTAAGTTTCTTATAAGCTGTGACTAGCCCTGTGCCTTTTCTTTTGCTTTCACTTTTACTTCCTTGGGACTGTACACCCCGTCACCCCACCCCAATAAAGGTTTAGCATATAAGGTTTTGACTCAAGTTCTGTTTTTTGTCATCTTAGGCTAAGACACTTTTTGTCCCTTCCACTAGACTTTGAACTCTTGGAGGACTGGGGCCATGTCATTTTCATGTTTCTCTTGATAGCATCTTGATATTTATTTACCCTATGTTGGCTGAATGACAACGTCTGGCTGGCCAGCCAAAGGAATTTCAACAAAGGGGATCAGAATCTCTCAGTTCAGGGTGGCTTTGACATTCATGTCACACCAAACATGCCACACATATATTGGTCCACTTGCTACGTCTTGGCAGATGGTGGAAGCTTGGCCTTGGGGACACTAAGGAGCTAAGAGGACTCCATGAGATGAACACACAAGTTGATTCACATGCTGGTGCTTTAGGGGGCATTAAAGCCATTCCAGAGAAGCAGAAGTGAATAATATAGGAGCATCTTTGTGGCCACGTGGTCTGCAGGTCTGGCAGTAACAGAGGAGGGCATGATGGACTCATGAGGTCAAAGCTGTGGTGGACGTTGACTGTCATGGAAAGAGGCCATGAGGGTGTGAATCAGGGAAAGAGGATGAAGGCAGGGGTGGGAGTTGGGTTGAAGAATTGGCGATGATCCAGGAGGTCTCATAAGTTGAAGACTTTCAGCTATCCATTAGGAAACAGCAGGCATATTCTTTCATTTTCCCCCTTTTCGTTTTTTTAGACTTTCCTGTATTTATTTTCCCTCTATCTCCATTACTGCTATTATCTTTTCATACTTTTGATTCTGTCTTTATTCAACATTTGATGTTTCAAAATGTGATCTCTTTACATTTAATGAATTCTTAACCCAGTGGTATATTTTTTGAAGAGTAAAATTAATAAAGAGGCTTAGAGAGCAAATAGAAATACACTTCCATAATGAAAATAATGTGTCGCACATGTTTTAGCCGATTCTAGTTAAGGTGTTCTTGGGGAGCCTGAAGACAACTGAGAAATGGATCCCACAGCTGTGAGCTCTCCTTCCACCGCCATGATTTCCTTCACGGAGTCATAGCATTGGTGATTCCTAACTGGGATGTGGTGGGACTTAAACCTTGGTTTAAATCCTGACTCTGATATTCAGACAACATATGAGTCAAATGCTTGGTTTCTGACTTTCTCATTTTTCATATGGACAACACCTTCACAAACACATGTGGTATGGAAGTTGAAGGAAGAAATGAAACAATGGCTAAATATGATTTTGAACATATTCAGCAGAACTCTGGGTTCAGACATTTTAGTATTGGTGGAAATAATATGATTGCTGTGAATGATATTAATAATTAGCTAGCCCTTCAGTGAACTAGTTGAGACATTTTTTTTGTAACCTGGTTAACAGAGAGTTTCTCAACCTTAGAACTCTTGACATTGTGGGCTGGATGAATCATTGCTGTGGAGCGCCGTGCTGTGCATTGTAGGATGTTTCGGCTTATCCCTAACCCCTGCCTATTAGATGCCAGTAGCCTCCCTACTCCTGATGTCACATCCAAAAATGTCTCCTGACATTGCCAAATCTTCCTGGGGAAAAAATCTCTCCCAGGTGAGAACCAATGGGATATAGCATGTCTGCTAGAGCTATCCGTAGTTTTCCTCCTTATATTAACAGGTTGAATAAAACTTAAAAAGCAAACATAATAGATATCCCCAAACAGCAAATGGGCTAATGCAGTTGGTATACACAATAGTACATTTGCCAATGTTTATACATAGCACATGGCTATACTTAGCCGCAGCCAGCGACAAACAGAATTCAGAGTTTACTTTCAGTCCACACTGAGAGGAGACTAACACGGCAGGCTAAGAAGCCAGGAGACCCCCTTCCCAGAAGCCCCGCTTTGAATCACAACACATATGTGAGTAATGACTGTGAACTGAATTTATGACTCAAGTACTGTTTGTCCACATACATCAAATAAAATCTGAGACTTAAAGACACAAGCTGCCATGTTCGTTTCCTCCTTATATTCATTTGTGATAACCATTTAGAATCCAGCCTCTCTCTCTTTTTTAAACAATAGCACTCTGTCATTTCCAGAAAATGTTTTAAATTAGCATAAAACTTGGCTAAATTTAGCTTTTATAGAAGAAAGAATCAAACATAATTAACTGTTTAAAGAAGTAAACAGAAAACACATGAAGGAATGAGACTTGCTGGCGAGAAATCTAACAGTAGTGCTTGGTAGCTAACCCATCTCCTGTGTAACAGATGTTCACGAATTTAAATGGAAACAGGATGGGTGTCCACATAGAAGACATTTGTAATAAAAAGCTGCTAACTGCGTAAATGTATGAGGCGGTTACAGGTGTGGCATTTCATCTAATTGTCCAGGGATGTGACTGCAAGAATACTTGAATGCGCAAAGGAAAAGAAAGTCTCAGAATGGCAAGAAATATTGACAGATAGGACGCTTAGCAGTGTCCTGGCTGGGAGGCCCCGTGAGTGCAGTCTGCTTGCTATAACTGCCAGCCGGAGTGGAAAAGAAAAGACTCTGTTTTAAGGCTCTCAAAGCATTAGTCTCAGGTTTTAGCAGAACATATAATATCTTCTGTAATTTCTATCAACTGTAAATACTTGACAGTTGAAAAGAATTTTTTTTCTTCCCATCCAGACTACAACTTATGGTGGTTTAGTGGGAAAAGGGGTTAATTTGATTTAAATACTGAAAATGATTCTCTGTTTGGCTTTTAAAAACGTATTTATTTTAAAAATTCTGTGCGGAACAGAGGAGAGACAAAGGATTCTATTGTATGACTGACCTAGGTGTGCCATGTCTCTTTGCTCCCTACACAGACAGAAAGGCCTGGCCTGAAGCATGCAAGATTATACACACGTGGGTCCAATCTTTGTCACCTAATAAAGCCTCATTGAATTAAAGACCAGGTTATCATTTATTCTGCTGGGCTGACTAATGCAACATTCTCTCTTTAATGTCGTCTTTTCTTAATACTCAAACAATTATTATTATTGTTGTTGTTGTTACTGTAATATTTTAAAAACACAGGTGGACCTGGGAACCCACCATTATAACATTGCGGCTGTCAGCCAGAAAAACAAAACAAAACAAAAAAACAATCATCTATTGTTGAGTAGGAACTCCTCCAGTGACTCATAGGCTCTGGGGATAATGTCTCTGAAATCATCCCAATAAGTTCATCAATGAAGTTTTCTTTTATTCCTCAGTTTCTACATTTTATCTCCTTTGCAAGACACAAATTAATAGTAAATTAAATAGCCATCAAGCATATTGCAAGAGTATCTAGTTTTCTTCCACTGGAAAAAATTCTGAAAAATTGGATCAGAAAACTTTTTGATACTCAATGTGGGGTTCTGGGCTCATCTTTTGTATTATACCTGCTTCCATCAGGTGATGCAGTTTCTCACCGAAAAAACAAAAAGAAAAGATACAATACTCTGTTCCCTGGGTGCAGGAAGAAACATCCCTGCCGACTCAGTGATCCCACCTTTCACTTGCCTTTCTAGAGATTTCCAACAGAAAATGCCAGGTGAGGTTGACCTTTCTTTTTCTAAAATTGTTTTCTCTTTGACTTACGGGTTTAATGGTAACACAAAAGGTCCCTATCTCTAGAAGAAATGGGAAGTTAAGTTTATCATCTCTTCTTTTGCATATTTTCCCCAACATGCCAAATCATAGTTCACTGACCTTTGACAATGCAGGCAGTCCTGCATTTCAGATATGCATAGCACTGTGCTGTTTACTGATGTTTATGGCTTCTGAGTTTACATTTTGATGAAAAGGAGCAATTAATAAATCATGAGTTATATGATCTTCACACAGGGAAAAGCCTCAGCGTTAACATGAAATGATTGAGATATTAAATGCCTAGGTATATTGTATGTGATTTTTTTGAAGTAGTCTCATGCCACTTATCTTCACAGGAGAAGTAAAGTTGTTCTGTTTATATTCTTTCACTGAGTCATATCCATCAAAACAACAAGTAAGTGAATCCTCCTCAGAACTTAATATTTAACTAAACTATTCCAGTTACTAATTTAGGGCTAAATTAGGTTCCTATTACAATGAAAAATTGGAATGGCTTTATTCTCTCTTAAGCTTAGATACATTCTCTTAGTCTAATATCTTACTCAGGGTCTAATGCAGACAAGTTTTATTTTCTAGTTCTCTCGTTTTCTTTCTGCTCTGCAATCCTCCACCTTCTTCTTCTCTTCCCCCCTTCACTCTTCTTCCACTTCTTCTTCCATCTCCTCCTCCTCCTCCCTCTCTCCCTTTTCCTCCTCCTCCTTCTTCTTTTATTCTTGGAAATTAATGCTTTCCTATAGCGGACATATTTCTGACCTACGGAATGCTACCAGATCTGTCTGAAAATGCTGAACACATATTGTTTAAAACTAAGGCTGGAAACTTGGCCCTTCATTAAAATCCACGTAAGAAATACCATTCTGTTTCTTCTCAATATTTTGTTGTGCTTGATATGATCATTTATAACAATCCCTTATTATGTCTTTGCTTGCACATGTGTAGCAGAAGGAATAACCTTCTGAAAATAACTCGTCAACAGATAGGCTCCTGAGAATAATCTGACGGCAAAATATGATTTTGATTTTCTTACCTATTGTCAAAGTGTTGGGATCAAGGGACCTTAGCTTTCCACAAGCAAAAGTCCTTCTAAACAAAACTCATACAATGTTTTTTTAGATTTGGCTCATACAAAGGTAAATTTCTTATTTTAAATGTTTATTTCACAAGAGTTTTATAGATGAAATTTATAAATAAATCAGATGACTAGTTCATGAATATACTCTGCCAGTATCAGATACTTAGTAAAAACAAGTAAATGATTGCTATATCCAATATGTGCTTTCTACATTAGAGAATCCAAACGGATCCAATGTTGGGCTTTCCAGAAAAAATTATCCCCTGGAACAAAACCATTCAAGAAATAGAATGTGATACGTTGCTAGGCTCAACAGCTACACTTTCTTATTCTAACAGCTGCTTCTGCAGACAACAGCATCAGGTGAAAACACATTATTTTCATAGCAGACATGGTCATGTCTGTTGGGCTGACGATGATGCAGTCAGTTTGTCTCAATGTTGTTCATCAATGGCTTTCCCTACTGCTAAATTAGACTTTGATTCTTCTGTTGGAGAAGAAGACAACGATCAGGTGTGATATGTAGGACAGTTTACAAGCTCATAGCAGAAAACATGTAAGACAGAGATTGACCAGGCAAATCAGGGTTCACCTGCTATATCAGAATGAGAGAAGAAAGAGGGGCCCTCTAGTCTCAGTCTTGAGCACCTTAAACAAATACCAGCGCTTGGACCCCAGGGAGGTTTGGAACATAAGCACCAAGAATCCTTCACCACAACAGGGGCTAAGTAGAGAGGGCCTAAAAAAACCTTTCCATCCAGGGAGTCTAAACATATCTGCAAAAACAACAGCCTATGGAAGCTGTTGTTTTTGCAAAGATGTGTTAGGGAAGATCCCAACCAGCTTCTACAAGAGTGGTTTGGAAAGCTCTGAGACATTTCAAATGCTGTGATTGTTGCATCACTTTGTTTCCAGGTTTTTTTATTTTTATTTTTTCTTCCTTCCAGACAAGACCTCTCAGGTTAGCCCAACAATTGTGCAACATATAACTAAGCATGCCTCTCCCCTTCCTATTTTCTTTTGTTTCTAATTTAAAGGGAAATCAACAGCCACCACCCATTTCATGACTGCAATGACGAGGCTGGAGCATTTCAACCTCATAACTTTTCTGGATTCTTTTCCGTGTTCAAACAGATTTTTGTAAAAAGTCATGTTAATTTCTTCTGGTACACAGTAAATTCCTATGGCTTTTGCTGTGCATGCCTCATGGGTGGTATGAGGTGAGAAAAAATGCCAGAAAGTGGCTACTGAGAATCTTGTGGAATGGAAGCTGTCAATGGGATGGCGAAACATTAATGATTTATGAGGAAAATTAATGATGACAGTTTCTACATGAGCCCCAGCCCAGAATTCTTGGACCCTAAGTAAATGGTTGCATGTGGTCTACCAAGTGGTACACATTCATTCGTTCTTTAATGTCCCAGTTAAATGTGTTTTATATTAATCATCAACATCTAGAATTTCTCAAGCCAAGTTCTAAACACACAGAAAAATAATAAATGGCACCAGGCAGGAATAATTTTCCTCACGTGTTTTAACATCAGTTCTTTGATAGTGCAATGCTCATATTCCTATGTGTTTGGGTACAGGTGGATATACATATATCCATATATATACTCTAACCCAGACATGGGTTAAAAAGGAGAGTTTTCATCCTATGTGCTCAATGCCCTAAGTCAGAGTTGAGGGAAGAAACAAGATCAGCTACATTGAGTTTTTTTCTAGGAGCAAAAGGCTTGTAAGCGCTCCAGAAGTCTCTCCACTAACCAGTTCCACTTAGTCTTAAACCTTGCTCCCCACATGAGGTAAGAAGATGCTTTACCTAGAACTGTCAGAAGTGGTGCAGGAATTTAGGCACACTTAGGGAATAATAGGCATCTCCTCTACTGATCTCAGAAACCTCTGATTTATGCTTTTGTCTCTTTCAAAAATATTTGCTTTCTTCAATTTGAACTCAAATAAATGCAGGTCTGGGTTGCCTTCTTGATGGCAGCAATGACCCAGTACTATTAAAATATCAGCACAGAGAACTGGAAATGTCTGAACTTGTCACTGTCATAGAAGAAGTGTGGCTACCCCTGCATTGCAGAGTATGAAATGGTCCTTCCTCAGGTTCCTGTATGCTAAAGGTCTGGACAGAGTTACTCTGTCCGTTTCCATAGCCTCAGTCATCTGACCAGTGTATGAACAACAAGAATATCCTCTGATAGGTCTTCATCCACAGTTGTGACAACCACTGTGTTCCCTCTAATGTCCGGGAGGGAACTTTAGCCTACCTAACGTCCTGGCTCCCTTTAGCCTCTGTGCCTCCAGGGTGACTGTGGTAGGAACAGAGGGAGCGTGTTGCTCACTGCTAATGTTGAATATATTTTAAAATACTAGTGTAAAGTCTCCCTCCTCCTTTCCTCCTGGAATTTCTCTGTTTCTGCAGCAACTCCTGGATCTCCTCCCGAATACAATCCACTTGCTGTTTTTTAAGAATAGGTATCTGTTCTTCCATGTGGGTTCAGATTTTTGCCCAATTCAACACATCCTGAGCAGGGCATCTAACTTTACTAACTTCACAGAGGGCCTGACTATGAGACACAGAGACCTACACAAACATGGGACCGAAGAAACATACTTTGATTTGTGGGTCTTAACATAATCTACCAATCAGTCTTTCAAAATTCTTGTCTTCTCATGTATGACATGTTAAGACTCTTACTAAAGAACTCACTTAAATGTCAGCCCATATACTCGGCAAAAAAATTTTTTTTCTCTATTAACCTGCATTCTTTTTGAAGGTGATTTTACTAAAGCCAGCTAACTGAAAGATTAATGTATAGAATCTAATTTCTTAATGGTATGGAAGGCTGATAATAGTTTTATTGTTTGATGTTGAGCTATAGATGATGATTTCTTTTTCTTTTCTTTCCTTTTTTTTTTTTTTTTAAGTTTGGAAGATTCTTTAATGAGAGACATATGCAGCAAGTTAAAGCTTGTAAGCTTACTCCATCTCAGTAATGCAGAAAACTCCTTAAACTGTTGATTTTCTTTTGGAGGGCACTCTGACCATGCAAAATATCATCTAATTCCTCATGGAAAACTAGGAAACAATGAAGAAAAAGTACCTTCAAACTTTATGAACGTCTTCCCTATCCCCTGCTGCACCCATCAAATACCAGATTGACTTAGTGAGATTCAAATACCAGAGATTTTATGGTAATGGGATATTTAGAAATCATTCCCTGAGGCTCTGCCTATGTTGGAGTGAGCCTCTGTGCTCATAGATATAGAATTTGGGGCCAGATCCCAGTGTTGGTTCAATTATTAGGCTAGGTGACCTTCCATAGCTTATTTTATATTTCAGTTTTCCAAGATTTCTAAGACTGCATTTTTGGACTTTCTCTAATGCACTCTAGCAAAAATACTCATTTTCCTGTACACTGATGACTATATCTGGCAAGACTATACAATTGAATACAAATTTGTACCAGTGCTTTAACTTTATTGGTCCACTTGCAGGTTTCAAAATCACGTGACCATCATTCACCAGCTACCTCAAGATGCCTTTCTTCCCTCTGCTTTGAGTCCAGGTACAAGTGTCCATTATTGCTCTAAGAGCCAGTCTTGACTGGGCTTAATTGATATTTCCATTAGTCTGATGAATACAAATGGTATTAAATGCCAGGATCAGACACAAATTGAATATGAGTGACCCTTTGCAGCCACCTGGGGAGGGTAAGTGGGGATTTTTAAGGCAGAGTGGTGAGGACAATTAGCAGAGCTAATGGACCCTTTCTTGGGTGAGATGACACCAGATGCCCCTCTCTTGCTGGTGCTCAGTGCACACTGAAGTCTGAATTGATTCAGATGGTAAATCACACTGGTTTCAGGGCTAGGAGGCTCCACTCAGCATGGCACACATTTGTGTTGTGAGAGGAAAAGAGTGAGGCAGCAGGTGGGCTGAGATCCTTGGGTCAGGTTGAAGGTGTTTCCCTCCTTCTCCCTGAACCAGATGCACGTATCAACTGTGAACCCTGAAGTTGGGGCAAGCTCCTAGGACTGCCTCCCTGTGTTGGGCTGAGGGCAGCGAGTACACCTTGGCAGCTTTTAACTCGTGTCCCTTCTGCCTGCATTGGCACATGGTCCATCTCTGAGCAGTTGGGGGATATGAAAAGCATAAAGGGGAAGGGTCCACAGGGACAATCAATCATGTCATCAAAATCAGCTTCCGAAGGAAACAAGCACAAATGCTTCAGTGAAAACAAACTAATTTCATTCTGACTCTTCCACTGTTCTGGGTTTTTATGACTGTGTTTTTCACCCCGTGTGGAAAAATACAAAGAACTGCCCAGGAACTAAAAAACAGAAAAGAATCTGTCTAGAGGAACAGTTCCCCCTTTAACTTCTTTGCTGTCTTTACCAGATGTACCCATCCAGGCTCCAGCAAGAACCACACAATGGACCTTACGCCGGTTCCAGCACACAATAACTCAACAAAGCATGCTTAAAACATTAAAAGCATCTTTACTACCCTCTTGGCAAAGTGCTTCATGTGAATTGCCAGTTTTCCAGTTGTTACACCAAAGAAAGATAAGGGGATCAACCGATCAAAATCCTTTTTACTTTATACAAAGAGAGAAGTCGTTCTAGAAAGCCAATATGGCTTGGGGAGGGCATATGGAGAGTCCCGGTGTGGGGTCAATGATTTTACCAGGAGATATTCCTTCAGTTGTTTATGTTGATGTTTTCTCACCACTTAAAGAGGCTCAGAGATAAATAAGATTCAGTCTTTGGGGTTGCTCTAATGCGCTCAAGTAAAAATTATCTGTACACTGATTGGCAACTGGATTTTGCAAAGCTGAGGGGAGAAAACTTGGAATCCTTGCAAATCCACCCACGTAAATGTGGTTGAGCTAAATATTTTCACTTTATAGTCACTTGAAAGAGATGGCAGTGGTGGAAGTTATAGAGAGATTTGCCTAATGAGCATTTGCTTATATCACACCTTTTCTCTTTTCCCCCCAATTTTTTTTTGAGATGGAGTCTCACTCTGTCACCAGGCTGTAGTGTAGTGGTGCGATCTTGGCTCGCTGCAACCTCCACCTCCTGGGTTCAAGTGATTCTCCTACCTCAGCCTCCTAGATAGCTGAGACTATAGGCACATGCCACCACACCCAGCTAATTTTTGCATTTTTAGTAGAGACGGGATTTCACCATGTTGGCCAGGATGATCTCGATCTCTTGACCTTGTGATCTGCCTGCCTCAGCCTCCCAAAGTGCTGGGATTACAGACGTGAGCCACTGCACCCAGCCTAATCTTTGCTTTTTTAATAGTGTAGGAAGAAAAAAAGGAGTTTTAGAAAATAATTTCTTGTGCTTACTATAGCCCTCAAGACATTTTTACTTTTTAAAGATGAGGTCTTGCTCTGTTACCCAGACTGGAGTGCAGCGTTATGATCATAGCTCACTGTAGCCTCAAACTCCTGGGTCAAGTGATCCACCTGCCTCAGCCTCTCAAGTAGCTGGGACTATAAATGCATGCCACTGGGCCTCACTAATTACTTTTGTCTTTTGTAAAGGTGTGTCTCACTATGTTGCCCAGTCTTGTCTCAAACTCCTGGCCCCAAGCAATCCTCCGGCTGGCCTCCTAACGTGCTGGGATTATAGGCATGAGCCACTGTGCCTGGCCTCAACAATTTTCTTATTCTTTGAGTTTCTCACCCTTACTGAATAAAACTAGAGGATTCCCCCAAATTACACAGGAATCACGGTAAAGTTGTGTAGATTCAGACCATGTGATACTTCTTCAGCCATTCTTCTGAGAAATCGGCAGGGAGACAATAAGTTTGGATTGGTTAATATTTGTGTGGGCACAAATGCCAGCACTGAAATATGTGGTTAAATATTGTCTTGTTTTGGATGGTTGGCCTGATGTGAGTGCTTCCTCTAGCACAAACGTCATTTGGCAAATTTGGTTCTCATAGTTCAAATGAAATCTATGGAGGGAAAGGAGAGGCTGTTTTCTTCTCTTAGATCAGAAGGCACATGGTGCAGTGTGAATGGCAGAACCGGGGAGGTTTAGGTCTGTATTTAGGTGACTAGATAATTTACTAACCATTAGAATCATGTTGTGGCCATTAGTAGATTATACTATCTGTTATATGAGAGACAGATAGTATGATAACTAACTATATGAGAGACAGTTTCAATGTTAATACCGCACTCTGAATGAATTGTTTAACAAATGGCTTCTGACTTATCGGGAAGTTGTTAGAACATCAAAGCGCAGCGTATGAGGCCTGGCAAATTATGTACTTGAGTTTAGTTTTTTTGTTTCCAATGTTACTTTCTAAATGATCTGTTTCATAACTAAGAGTAATATGAGCACAGTTAAATAAGTTGTTTCATGGAGAACAGGCATGCCAACATAGATATTATCAAGAAGTGTAATTTGCCAAAAGTATTTGTGGAGTATCTGTGATGTGCCAGCCATACAGTGTAAACACTTATTGATCACTTACAGATATGAACTATAATATGTACATAGCTACAGTTTCAGATGGATTATAATATCATAGTTACGTAAAATACAGTCAAAGACACCCTAGACTTTTTCTTTTTCAAAAATAAAATAATTCTACAATCTCACAAACATATTCGGGTCCATTTGTCTGTGCTTATAAACATGCTCAGGCTTGCCCAGTGGGTGGAACCCACCATCCCTTGACCTTGACCTTGAACTTGCAGCCTACTTTCTTTGAGAATACATTTTCCCCTACCCACTCCTCTGCCACATACCCTACAAAAAGCAGCCCCATTTTCCACCTCCAAATTCTCACTATCTTCCACTCCTCAGCCCCAGGAACCTGCTTTTTACTCCCACTGCTCTCCTGAAATTGCTTTCTCAAATGTCACAGCATCACCAGTTGATTCAATTCTTCCCTCCCAGACTTCTCTGCAACCCACTTGAAAATGCCTTCCTTGAAAAGCTCTCTACCCTGCTATGTTCTCCACACTGTGGCAATTCTTCACCTCTCTGACAGTTCCTTTCATCTTCTTCTTCTTCCCTAAAGTAAGATTCTTTAAGGCTTTCTTTGCTCTCTGTGTACAACCTTCTTGTAGAAGTTGGGTATTTCCTGGGCTTTGACTATTGCCTCTATGAATGTGAACTATTAAAGCTCTTTCTCCAGATCTGGCTTCTCTTTGAACTTCAGTCCCATGTCCTCATTTCTTACCTGGACACCCCACCTCTTGGTGAGTTTTGAAACTCAACATATCCCAAAACAAACTCATTGACTGCTTCTCACCAAGAATCTTCTCTTCCTGGTTTTCCAGGTTTGGACACGTTCTCCTGCTCTCCCAGCCACCATGTAGTCACAAACGTGGGTCTTCCCTCTTAATTAGTTGCCCAGTTCTGTCCATTCTACCTTCACTGTAGCAAGTGACGGTCACACTTTAAGTTAGTCCTGCCACCTCCTCCCTCAGTTCTTCATGAATTCCCTCTCTGAACTGCTCTCCCTCAGGCCAGCCTCTTTCCCCTCTCCCTTCTATGTCTCACGTATTCTCCAGATGAAGCTTGCCAAAGAAATGATATCACTGTGACATTTCTGTCTTTCAAAATGCTTTATTCCATCGTGACCCTCCAAATTAATGTTTTTAACCTTTTCTCCTGCTCTTTCTCAAGCACGTAGCCAAGGTCCGGCAGATACCATGGGCTTGGTGGGAGGTTCAGATCACATAGCACATTTCCCTCTCCACCCCCTTGTATAGGCCCCTAGAACTGCGTGGGCTCTCCTCCTTCACACCTCTGCACTTGCCATCCTTCAAGGCCCAGTTCTGCTGACATGGTCTCCATGAAGACTTCCTCTTTTGGTGATGTTTGGAAAGTTACAATAAGATGCTATACTTTTCCATGGCTTGGCTTGATTAATGTGCTATATAAAAAAAGATTGTAGAGGGTCTCATATCAATATAGCAACACGTGGTTGATGAATCAACTTAGGAAGTGGCTGCTAGGAGCAGAGCTGTATTTATCAAAGGGTACAGCTCTGCAGGCTGAGTGTACAAGAGCTTCCTGGGTCAGGGCTGTCTGGTGATGTACAGACAAGGATGAGGTGGCAGTCATAAATGAGTTTGGGCTGTGACATTTTGGCTCTCTCTAGGTGTTCTCATTCATCACAAAGGGGCCGGTTATTCCTGTGACTCCACATGTAGGCATCACATGTCACTGAGCTCCAGAGAAAAGGCAAGCTCGTCCACCTTGAAACTCACCCACATGCTTCCCACTAGGTCCCCCCTTGGCTCTGTAATTAGTTACTACTCCTCACCTTGGCTAAGCAGTGCTCTTCTTTGAAGACCACCTTGGCCAGTTGCGATGGCTCATTCCTATAATCCCAGCGCTTTGGGAGGCCAAGGCAGGTAGAGCAAAACCATCTTGAGGTCAAGAGATCAAGACCATCCTGGCCAACAGGGTGAAATCCTGTCTCTACTAAAAATACAAAAATTAGCTGGGCATGGTGGTGCATGCCTGTAGTCTCAGCTACTTGGGAAGCTGAGGCAGGAGAATCACTTGAACCCGGGAGACAGAGATTGCAGTGAGCCGAGATTGCACCACTGCACTCCAGCCTGGTGACAGAGCAAGACTCAAAATAATAATAATAATACAAATAATAAATAAAAGACCCCTTCAAAGGCCCACTCCTCCACGGTGTTTCTTCAACCCATGGTCAGAACACTGCCTCTCTCTTCTGACCACACATGGCCCTCTATTTGTCCTCAAGTGGCTCAATGACTATTCTCCCTGGCTTTGCATGTGTCATCTTACCAAATGGATTATAAGACTTTTGAGTCTAGAGATTACATTTTATTTATTATTATAATGCACAACATAGCCCTCTATTCATAGTTGGGATTTAATACCTGTTAGTTGAATAAACATTGAAGGATGAATTTTCAGATTTTTTTGGCCACCATTACTCTCAGCTATGTTGATGTAACGATACAGGTATGCCATACAAACATGTATCTATTTACCAATCTGCTGCTCAAATTGATGACTTTTTACAAGCCTTCTTTAGGTGGGGTAGCTTTTAGAATAAAGATGAACACTCATGCACACACTCTCACACGAGTGACTGAACAATCTCACATTTTATTATTTATAGAAATACATGTGCATATGCTATGACTCCATTTATTTCCTGCAAGCAGAAAGCCTCATCATTATACGGAAGTCCCTGTGTTTTGTTTTTGTCCATTTTTTACCCTGATGTGTTCATAAATATGTCCCATGGATGGCAGGAATCCACAGCTCTTTCCCTGGTAGTATAAATGCTTCTCACAGAAGCCCTGTCTACCATGGTAAATGGCACAAAGGACTTTTTTCCTCCACAGAAGCCTTTATTTTTCTCCCTATATTTCCCTCAGAGTCCTGCCACACTTCACAGCTGTGCTGTCCATGAACCCACCCTAACTTCCAACCTTGCCCCAAAGCGTTTCCTCCAAGGTCCTTAGAGAAGTGCTTCTGGACAATGTGGCACGTTGCTAACATTTGGAAATTGTCACGCTTCTAGGAAGCATCTGAGACCTCTGAGTTCAGTTCTCCAAGGACACTTCACCTTCTTTGCTCATGTCCAAGCCTTAGACCCTAGCACCCAGGCAGCTCCCCTCATGTGGGTTTTCCAGGATGCTGTTTCATCTCTCTCTCCATTACTCTCTTCATCCCCACTCACACCCAGACATTAATTCAAAATAAATCTATTTTTTTTTGTTTCACTTTCAAAATGAAGGCTTTTATTTCAGCTCTAGATTTAGAATAGGTGCATATTTAAAAAAAAATCATTTCTTCATATGAAGGCCACTATAAGCCAGACAACAATAACAGCAACACCTCTCCAACAGCAGCTGCAGAAACTGCCGATGTGCACCTAACCTGACCTCAGGGGGCCATGCCAGGGGCCTTGTGGAAAAGGATCAGTCCATCTGTGCCCCAGCTCGAGCAAGAGCGACTTGCGTTTCATTCCTCTGTATTCATTCTCTCGGGGTTTCCAGCCACAACAGTACTTTTAAAAAGTTCTGGGTAGGGATAGTCTCTGAGCAGGGAATTTCTCAGAAGAGGTCCAAGGTGCTCTGCGTAAATTACTCAAGGCCCAGGCTCTCAGGGACAGGGCCACAGTGCACAGGTATTCCCTCTGGGTCAGTGAGAATGTGGGAGGGGAATGAGGTGGTATCATTTCTGGATATGGAAGTCTACCCTTCCCTAATTTGGAAATGACTTATTGACAAGGATGGGGCTACCTGGAGGGCTGCGATGGTACAGAGCAGACCACTTCCAGCCATCTCCAGGGTGTCTAAACCCTGTGATGTGCAGAATTTCTTGCCTGGAGATGTGCACTTATTTCCTTCCCTACCCCATCCCCCAAAACAGCTCTACAGCCTGGAGATTTGGAAGAAAGGGATGAACAGATGTTTGTCATGTTTTAGTTACATTTGACCTAGAAGTGGGGGAATGAGCTAAATGACACACCAAAGTCCTTTTCATTAAACAACCAGTATCAGTAGAGCAAGTAGTTTAAATATTGCCATTAGCTCACTTTTGGGGCTTACTGGGGAGTTTTACTAATGGCAGGATTCAAAAACAGTAACCTCGGTCTTTTTGAATAGATGCTCCCCAGCTGCTGAACTGTAAAGTTAATTTCTGGAAAGCGAATGGTGTTTATCATTTTTTAAAAAACACAATTTTCTGTAATAAAAGCAGAGATGCAACCTTCAGCAGAGAAACAGTCCAATGTGGCTGGGCTGAATGCTTTGTTCGGCCAAGGAAGGGTTAAGGCGATGTTTTGAAAATGTAACCTACCTATGGAATGAGGCAAGAGAACTTGTCTTACTACATTGGCCTGCCCTAGGTGTGCTTGTTCATTAAGAGTAAAACCACAAAGGTGGATCCAACCCCAACCCCAGTGGCTGTGGATGAGACACCCATGCCAGCGAGGGCAGGCGGATAAAGCCTGTGCTGAGATTGCCGTCCTGTGACAGCATGGAGTGGGAGTGGGAAGGGGGGCCTCCTCCTTTCATCGTTAGCCAACACAAAGCAAACGTTCATTAGTCATAGCCTTTCTGACAAGCAAGGAGCTAGGTCCTGGGAGTATACGGATGAATAATACACAAGGTTCTTTTTAAAGGAATTTGTAGATCCTACAAGTAAACCAGGCGATGTCCCTCTGAACTCACTGGCATAAAGTGGATGACAGTGGCCTTGAGAGCTTGTGCTGAGAATAACAAAATCACTGTTGAACCAACATCACAGGATCATAGATTTTATAACGCGAAGCAGCCTTGGAGATTTTCAGCAAATTGCGTTAAAATTAAAGAATTGTTATAGTTCCCTATAAACTGCCAAATGCCAAATAAACATTATTATCTAGTGGAAGCCCCTCAGTTTGGGAAGGAGAGAGACTGATACAAAGTTAAGTCATTGCCAAGGTCTCATAGCTACATTGCTACAGGAATAGTTACGTTGTTACATAGCTACATTGTTTAACGTTCATAAGCTGTATCTTATTTTGTTGTTTAGTACACATAACTAATATTTTATTTTTCAAATTATATTATAAATAACAGAAATGATGAGAAAAAAATGTATTGAGGAAATATTGGAAACTAATTTTGTACTGCAGATTTAAAGTATCATGAACAAGAATAGCCTATAATCAAAAATATTCAAGCTCCTACAAGGAAGCACTTAAGTAGTAATTAATTGCACATATAGACTGGGCTTGATGGCTCATGCCTATAATCCCTGCACTTTGGGAGGCCGAGAAAGGAAGATCGCTTGAGGTCAGGAGTTTGAGACCAGCCTGGCCAACATGGTGAAAACCCGTCTCTATTAAAAATACAAAAATTAGGTGTGTGTGGTGGTAGGTGCCTGTAGTCCCAGCTATTTGGGAGGCTGAGGTAGGAGAATCCATTGAAACTGAAGGTGGAGGTTGCAGTGAGCTGAGATCGTGCCACTGCACTCTGGCATGGGCAACAGCAAGACTTTTTCTCAGAAAAAATCGCACATATAGTCAGGTAATGATTTAGTTAATAGGCAGAGTACCTGTGGATGGCCCCCCGAGATTTCCCACCATAAGATCCACAGGTGTCCATTTCTGTGCTGACTTTAGCATGGTTTAGGGGAGGTACTGACATTCTGCAGAATCCCAGAGAATATAGTTGAAGTTCTGTTTATAAATCCTTTATTGACATTTAGTGAAAGATTGCAGTGCTACATGATGCTGTGCTCTTTCATTGCTCATTACGAAGTTTGTTAGAAGAGACATTAGCAGCAATTTGTCAACAGCCTCTGGAAGTCAACTGACAAGATATTACAGTGTTGCCAAGTGTTAGACATATCTTTGCAGGTGGGTAATCTTCATCTACTCATTTGCCCAAGGGACAATCATGTGGGTGATTCAGACGTTTTGAAGCCATACCATAATGAATTCAAAAAGTCATTGAGAGGTGACACGACAGCAATCCCACCAAAGCGGCCCTTGTCACTTGAACTTGAGAAGCTGCATAGAATTTCTTTTGTGTCATTCTAAAGAACTGTAATTTTTTGAAAAGGAGAATTTCTTTTAAAAATAGTATGGAATTGGCTTGTCATTATACTGGGTACCTGAGATGGCAATTTGGCATCAGTTGGTACTTTTTATTCATACATAATAATGTCTGGCATGGAATAAAGTCAATATATGTGCTTTGACAGAGTGAATTTGTCTTTAAGTTTGCAATGGCTTTATGATTTGACAGCTCTCTTATTTAATTATTTCATTTAATCATCTCGTCATCACCTCTCTAGAAGGTAAAAAATAATGTTCTCATTTTACAGAAAAAGAAATTGATATCTGGGAGATTTAATATGTCCAAGATGCATAGTCCTGTGCAGCTGCTCTTTCTTCTCATTTTCAGGTCACAATTACCGTTTGCTGGGAACATACTGGGTGCTGGTGTTGGGCAGGTCTTTTGTTCCTCATTAATTACCTCCTCACACCAGGAGGTAGGTAGGTCTTTTCATCTCCAGTTTTCAGATAAAGCCTCAATGAGGTTATGTAATTTGAGCTGAATCACACAGGCTATGTCTGATCAAGCTGGCATCTAATTGCAGGGCTTGCCACTCAAGAGGATGTGACCTTCCTGCCATCACCCAGCTGCCCTTCCAACTAAAGTAGAAGTCTATTGCTATTTCCATTTTTAAAAGTCTGGCAGGCACAAAGCACAGACTTAAGGCATGGTTACAGCTATGATAACTCAGTGAAGAAGTCTCTGTTTGGGGGAGTTTTTTTTTTTTTATTAAATCTACATTTTGTAGCATTATTATGCATTCACATGAACTTAACATAGTGCAACAAGCTTTGACAAGTGCCTGCTTTGTGCAAATTCTGTGCCATACCCAATGTCCATTTTCCCTTCTTCCTTTGGAAAAGTGGCCAAAAACAGAATCCTGATTTTGTTGAGGAGAACAATGGGCTTAGGTAAGAGATGCCATTTCCCACCGTTGCATACAGCTTGGCACAGTCATGTGAACACCTTCTGCATGAAACCTCCAGGAACGTTTTCTAAAGGGCCTTTTCCTTCCCTTTCCCTCTGACTGGAACATGGACATGATGTCCGGAGCTCAGGCAGCCATCCTCGGCCACAAAGCATCATTATGAATGGATGCCAAGTGTTGGGGATGATGGAGAAGAAAAAAATAAGGAGTCTAGACTTTTATGACGTGGTGGAGCTGCTCAGCCAGCCTTGGGCTACTTACATCTGGAATTACCATATGAAAGAAATAAACTTTTATTTTGTTTAAATGACTACTTTCTTCTGATCTCTGATTGCAACTTCTAACTTATGGAGTTACTGGAAAGCTGGACAAGATATATTTATTGGTCTGTAGGAAAGACAAGTCCACTACTCACTACAGTATAGTCTGAATGTGACTTTTAGGCCTGGGTTAAAAAATCTGTCTTTGACTGAAGTGGGAGGAGAAAAGAAGGGAAATCTGGGATCCCTTCTGGGAGAGCTTTTACATCTGACTCCCTGTGGCAGGAGTCATTGTCTGATTGTTTTTATTGCAGGGGTCAGGCTACAGAGGAGCCTCAAAGGCAGGAGGGTAAAGAATTAGGGCTCAATCCCCAGGAGTTAACAACGCTAGAAAACTTCAGGAGCTTATGCCATGTGCCAGACTTCTCCCTCTGGTGCTCAACAAATATCCATGCAATCCTAACCTTTCCTTGGCCTCTCTTACCGTTAGGGCAGGACCAGCTAATTAGATTGTGGTTAATGGAATGTAAGTGGGAATGAGCTAACCTCTTCCAGGTTGAGACTTAAAGGTGTCCTATAGTATATGCCACCCTCTCTCCCCTCACTGCAGTGACATTAGATCTTGAATTACAGATGCCATAGCTACAAGGTGGGAGCAGCCTGGGACCCTGAATCACTGCATGGAAGAGATTCTCAAAGAGGGGGGGTGTTTTCAAAGCATCTGTCTTTGTGTGAGCAGGAAATAAGCATTGGTGGTATGAAGACATTGGAACTTGGGAATATTTGTGACGGCAGCTAGCATTAATTACTCTGATTTTGACATTACTTCTTGGCAAGGAAAATAAGTGAGAGGTGGTGTACCTTTGATTAGAAGCATGGGATTTGGAGTTGGAAAATACAGCCTTCAGTTTGATTCCTAGGTGAGTTTGGGCAAGTTTCTTAACCTCTTCAGCCCCGGATTTTTTTCTATAAATACGGGAATAGTGGCTATGCCTCCTTCCTAGGGCAGTTTTTTTTTTTTTTTTTTCAAAGTGTGGTTGCACAGACCACCTGCATCAGAAATACCCACAGGACTATTACGTTGCAAATCACTGTATGCCCATCTGGAAGCTACTAAACCCAGATCTTTGTGGATAAGAGGAAGTCTTTTTTTTTTTTTTTTAAGTTACCCAGGTGACTCTTATGCTTACTAAAGTTGTAGGATGATCATTCTAAGCAGTTGTGAGGTTTACATGAGACAATATGAGTGAAGACTTCAGGACCATATCTGGCCCATGGTAAGTGCTCCGTATGTGGAAGCAATTATTTTTATCATTAGAGCACCCTGTTGTGTAGACTAACTTGCTCAGGAAAGCTAGGCAAGTCCATGAAGGGAAAAAAGGGAGACGGCATTACTCTTTCTCAGGATTATAACTCTGACCTCAGTGGGAGCCAAGAGGGCAGGCACACTGAATGTAACCTGATTTGACTTAAATGGAAGATTGAGGCAAATCACTGTGATGTGTTGAGTATTCAGCAACAAAATAACAACCTGAAAACAGATGAAGGAGAAGGTTGCTCTCCTAACAGCAAAATCCCTTAAGACTCCCAGGCTTTCCAAAGGTGAATTTTTAAGCATTGATGGAAATGCATTAATGAGCATATAAAAATGTGGTTGAATGGTGACCACCATGCCTGAAGCTCTGTTGAAAATTATTGACAGCTATATTGCTTATTCCTGTAGTGGTTAGGAAATGAAATGCCTTTCTCTAATCAAGTAATTGCATTAAGGCGCTACTGGGAACATTTGGTTGCTTTTCTGGAATAGGCAAGAAGTCAACTGTACTTCAACTGGGTTAACTGTCAAAAGGAGTTTGGCTCAAATTTCTTTTAGTTCAACTAACATCTTTTTTTTTTTCTCTTGCATATGCAAGCAAAAGTATAAAAATAAAGTCAATGAATAGTCAAAACAAAACAGCACATTTGTAATAAATCCTGCCTTTTTCTGAAATGAAATTCAGCAAAAGATGTGTTTTTGTTTTCTCTTTTTAAGGGAGGGATGGTGGAGATGTGGAATGAGCTGCAACAGAGGTGGAGTGAGATGGATTTCTGTTGACTCACGCAGACAGCTTAATGCCCAGCTTTAACTGTGGGAAGAGTCATTGTGCATTTTGCTACAGCCCAAAGAGAAAGGTACATTTTCTGAATGGAATAGTTTCAGCTGGCAGAATTTACCTGAAAATTCAGTCAAAAAAGTCTCTCATTTGAAAGATGAACTGGTAGAGAATTGTGAGCACATATAACAAGGACACAAGTAGACAGAAAGTGGTCATTTTTTGTTGACATTGTTATTGTGAAATTTCAAGCCCCTTGGGTCTTTGAAAGGCCATTTATACATCTGTACTTCCATAGAGATATAACCATTGGAAAAAAACCACAATAACTGGATCATTTTGTCTACACAGTGTCACATTCTTGGCCAGTCTTGTCACCAAATTGCCTGATGAATGCTGTTTTGATGCCATGCCCTGGATACAAGTTTGTGTCTTCGTGCTTTTGGGCACAAACAGGTGACTAGCTCACTCATGGGCTGTGGTTCTAAGGCCCCTGGTTACTGAGCAAAGTTGGTCTGAGTTGCTAGAGCATTTGAGCCCATTTGCCCCCATCCTGCTCATTCTCTTCCTCTTCCTCCTTTTCTCTCCCATACATACAGTGATATGCAGGGTGTACCACCACAACATATATCGCAGTCCTCAAAGCTTACAAAGTTACTGCCATTTGTGAGGTAAACTTGCTCTTGTTCCTCAGTCTTGAATTTACCCACCAGGTTTGCTGCAAAGAATGAGCTTAAAAATAACCTAACGATTTCCACATGGCGGGGCCGTGGGTTACAGAGCACAGTCTGCGCCCTCAGGACAGGCACCCACGTTGTTCATGTTGGAAAAAGTGGATCTGATGCCTGGGAAAGGTGACCCAAGAAAGAAGCTGGCCACCACGCCTCTGAGCTCTGTGACCTGATGCTTGCCTGACCCATGACCAGGCTGTCTCCTCGCTGCCAAATAGGGAGATAAACTTTGACTTGGCCGACGTTGTGGGTGTGTTTGCTAATATTTGCCAACTGCTTTGAAGATGAAAAGCATTATGGGGCACTAAATATGGTAATTATCAATTATAAAACCTCACACAACTCCCTGGAACACTAGGGGTGAACGAGCAGGAAATATAAATGTTTGTGTCAGGAAGCCAGGAGCCAGGGTGGCTGGTGAAATGGGAAAAGTTCAACACACAGCGTCCTTACCTGGGGCAAGCCAGGAACTCATTTGTCTTTGAAGGTAAATGCTTCCTTGAGCTAACAAGGAGGCCCCTGAGAGACTGCCTTCTGAAACACTCATAGAATTCTGGGCAAGGGGTGCCTATGCACCTCCCCAGTGCCACATGTGTGCCATGACAGAAATGGCTCACTTGGAGTTTGGCCTGGGCTTTTCCCTCATCCTTTCTCTATTATCTGAGGATAATAGGGTGATAGACTGAAGACCTCTGGGCCATTCAGATATTCACACATCCTAAACGTGCATCATAATGATATTCACACATTAGAGTCATTGTGTTTTTGCAAGGATCTTGGAATGAGAGCCCACCTCCTCTGGCCATTTGATTGTACTTATAAACTTAAGCATTCTTGTCTTAGAAACCTTTAGCCTTTTCAGGGTCATCTGGAATTCCTAGGCTGATGTCGAGTCCAGCTATCGGCACATGTCGTGTAGGCAGCTGACTCTACGACTTCATCTGAGGGGTGTGAGGCAGGATGTGTGTGCCAGTAGTTAACCCTTTTGCTCATCAGGCCACCAATGGGAATTACTCTTGTCAGTGGTTTGTCTGTACAAGTCTCCCACCAAATGCATCCTTGCAGAGGATAGTGGCAAAATAATAACTCCTTCTAGTTTATCTTTTTTGAAAGACAGAAGAATCTGGGGGCACTCAGAAGAATTACAATATATTTACATATATGTGACACCGGGCTGTCTAACAGGCTGAGGTGTGGCCAAGACAAAACAGAGCAGAAACAGTGCTCCTTACTGAGTGAGCAGACAACATGCGACTCCAAGTCTAAACCCTGCCAGCACCCAGCTGTGTGGTCATGGTGAAACTCTTCCCCTCCCCTACAGAGGCTCAGTGAACATTTGTAAAATGAAGCCCGGTTAGGCAAATGATTTTAAGTCCTTTCCTGCTCTAAAGACTCAATGTCTTTTAAGCTAGGTCTCCAATGGTATTGTTAGGGGATTGAAAAAGAGCACTGTGACTTTCCTGGGAGAAACTACTAGCTGCATGACCCTGAGCAAGGCATGCAAGGTCTCTGTCCTTCAGTTCCTTCACCTCAAAATGGGGATAACAATGTACCTATCTCACAGGATTCTGAGGATTACACAAGCTAATACTACAGCATGTAGAACAGTGCCTAGCACATCATAAATGCAATATGGATGTCCCTGAATAAATAGAAAATAATCTATAGATTCCTTTGGCAGTTAGAGAGAGAGAGACAGAGTTAAGGCCCACAAGTGTATTAAAAATAAGACCAGAGTGAGCTGCATATATAAATTTGACAGATAACTATTTACATAGCCTTCTAAGTAAAGGAAGTAAATTCTCCATTTCCTACTGGAGGATTTATTTAAATAAAATATGCTTATTAAACACAATGGCAAAGATAGTTTTATTAGTATCCTGGTCATCTTGTTCAAGGAAGGGTTATATTGCATTCTCTTGTGAAACATAAAAAGCAAGTCCTGTCCCCCCCAAAAAATAAAATAAAAAATAAGACCAGAGGAAAGAAGACCTGAATGTATTAAAGAAGCAAATGTTTAGAAAAAGTTAAGGAGCTGGAAGCAGCTCATCCCGGTTGGGATGAATGGTGGTGGGTGATTCATTTCTTTAGGAACCGGAGTACCTGGGAGAGAAAGCTCAGCTAGGGACTGGAGTTAGAAGGAAAAAGTATCAAGAGCAATGAGTGCCTCTGGCTGGTACAAGAGTTGATAGGCCTAGGCTTCCAGGGAGAGGCTGATCCATGCTGGGAACCCATCAGTACTGAGGAAGAATAGTGGGTACTAGAGAAGGGGCAATTTTGCAGTGTTGGCAACCTAGTAACAGGTGCAAAGTGGCTACCTGGATGGGGAGGGGAGGACCAGGAGTGTAGGAATGGGCTGGCAGGTGAGGTTAAGTTCAGAGGGCTCCAGTGAGAAATTTGGCATGAGAAAGTCGGCTTACACAGGTTAGCGAGCAGAGACACAGAAAAGCAGGACTCAGTAACACAGGCAGGGGTCCAGCACAAGATTGGGGCCTTGGTCTCAAGAGAGAAGCTTGGGACAAAATCATGGAATCTCTGGGAACAGAGCTGTTGTGCGCGTGGTAAAGACTCAACCATGTGTTCATCAAATCCATTTCCTGTCCTTCCTGGGTTCATGATTACAGAAATGTCCCGGATCCCCCAGCTCCCAATAGGTAGAAGCTGGCTTGTGACTGAGTCTGACCAGTGGACTATGAATGGAACTGGGGAGTATCCCAGGCTTGGCCCCAAAGGCTCCCCTGTAAGATCCTCCATTCTCACCCTTTCCTGCTGGCTGGGTGCAGATCAACAGGACACCCTTGGGAGATGGAAGAGCCATGGATGGAAAAAACTTGGGTCACTGAATCTGATTTGGAACACCTATTTTTGGAACTTATTGCAATAAACTACCTAGATTTCTCGAATTTGTTGTTACATCTGTCAGTGTTATTAAATTTAAGCCAGTAAACTGAGGCTCCCATGGATAGAGTTTATCCAAGGTTAAGGTCAAAGACATCCTGAAACTTGCCCAGCCTTAGGATGAGGCAACAGAGGGTCCTTCAGTGCTTGGTGGCTGCAATGTGGCTGAGTTCTAGGAGGGAGTTTATTTTTTGTTGCCTATGTATAACTTTTACCCCAAGAATCCCTTATGTTGCTGGCTGTGACTGATGAACAAACTCTTAGTGTTTAACGTGTCTGTAAACATGCGGAGAAGGTGGGAGAAGGGAATGCTGCCTGAAGATTGGACAAAAAGCCTTATAAATGTCTTGAGGTGAATGACAATGGGAAGGTTAGGGGGATTCTGCTGGGGTCCTGCAGACTGCAAAGGTCCCCTCTTACTCCGGAATCCTATCATCAGCTGAGTCCTTTGGAATTAGCAGACAATTGTGAAGATAAAATAGTCTTACAGCCTAAGAAGCCATAAATAGTATGGTAGCCATAAAAGCTCCTCATTAGTGACAAGATTTTAACAAAACTGGATATATTTTAAGAAACAAAGATATTAATACATTTTCTATTATTTTGACTCACTACATGAGAGAGTGACAAATTGTGATATCTGAAGAAAAGTCTGGGTAAAATTTTGACAACAGACTTTGCAACTTAGTGATTCTGCTCATCTGAACTTCACTTTCTGGTAGCTTGTGAGGACCCTGTCACTTTCCTTAACAATGTATTAGCAGGACAGAGGTAAGTGACTTCAAGGCAAGCAGTGGCAGCTCGTATGTTTTACTAATAATAACATTTGGCCCTAAGTCAGGTTATTACAGTTCCTAGGTGAGCAACAATTTTAGTCATGACACACAGACAATATTCTTTGCCAAATAAATGCTGTAAGAAGAAGGAGGACTAATGGAACAGAACAGAGGTCTCGGAGGCAACACAACATATCTACAAGCATCTGATCTTTGACAAACCCGAGAAAAACAAGCAATGGGGAAAGGATTCCCTGTTCAATAAATGGTGTTGGGAAAGCTGGCTAGCCATGTGCAGAA
>NW_016107356.1:5083124-5140564 GCF_001604975.1 Cebus imitator
GAGTACAGTGGCATAATTATGGCTCACTGTACCTCAATCTCCTGGGCTCAAGTGATCCTTCCACTTCAGCCTCCTGTATTGCTGGGACTACAGGTGCACAACACCTTGCCTAATTAATTTAAAAACAATTTTTTTTTGGTAGAGACTCGCTATATTGCCCAGGCTGGTCTCAAACTCCTGGGCTCAAATGATCGTCTTGCCTTGCACTCCCAAAGTGCTGAGATTATAAGCACATGTCATCACGTCCAGCTGTAAGTTGTATTTAAATTCTTCTTTTTTTTCCATTTATAGATTTTATTTTTTAATATTTGAGAAGTTCATTGCACTGTTTGCTTCCACTAAACATTTTTAAACATTTAGGAAGAAGAGGCTGTGTTTCGCCTGAGGCAAAGGACTGAGAACGCCACAACTTAAGAGTTTGTTTAGAACTCAAAACAGGATGTTCTGTTTGACCAGAAGAAAGTTTCTTTCTCTGCTTTTCATTCTTCTGTTAACGCTTCCTTTTTGCTAGCATATAAAAGATAGTATCACCAGACAGCCAGTAAAGAAATGACTTATAAAAATTTGTAGTAATCTGGCAAGATTTTTCCCTTCTATTTTGTTAAATCTTAAGATTGCTCAACGATTGATGTGATTGTTGTTTGTGTGTTTTTCCTTTACCACGTCACCCTGGCTATGCTTGGGCTTAAAAAGTTAAGCCAAAAGATCTCAGTCATCCAGTCCAAGTCCAGATTTATGCACCATGCAAGTTTCCACTCCCTCGTTCACAGATATACACATTCACGTTGCAATCATTTTGCAAAGAGTGATTAAGGGATGGGGAACATGGTGTTTCTTCTGAGAAGCAAATGAATAAATTGACCCACGGTCCTCACTTTCCTGCCTCACTGTTGTCACTGTCCTGACAACCTTGGCGAGCTGGGCTATGGGAATAAAATTTGAATATGCATTCTTGAACTTTGCCAGTCAAATCACGTGCCTGGCTTATGATCCTCTAACAGAACCCCGGTGAATGGAGGGAAGGAGGAAACAGCCCTCCCCAACATCCGCGCTTTGTTCTTGGTGAGTTTTAAAAGCTTCCAAGGTGGTTCTAAGGAGCAGTCAAGGCTGAGAGCTCTGTTACAGAGCACAGGTTGGACTGTGGTCCTGTTGGGGTGGGGCTGGGACTCTGGTGTTTGTGTCTCTCGATGCTGAGCGCAGCACACAGCCCAGAAGAAACGCCCACCAAACGCCGAGGGTGTGGAGGAGCACACTCCTTGGTTTCCAAAGGCCAGTCCCAGCTTCCCTGAACCCTCAGCCACTGCTCTGTGTTTGTGGCCAACTGGGACAGAGGTGCTGAGTCCAAGGGGAAGATGACATCCCTCTCCCCATCACATCTGCCGAGCGGCTTTCCAGGACAGCAGTGGCCTTTTAAAGCTCCTGCAGAGAGGTGTCTTTGTTGTAAGACCAGGGAGCTGCTAAGTGAGGATGAAAAAGCCCAGAACTGAGAGTCGTCTCTCACCCTAGTTTGGCCACTGACCGAACAGCTCCATATTGGTCACTGAACCCCAATGTTTTCAACTACAATGTGAGCTGGTTGCACTCAGATGTTCAACATCCATTCTTCTATTTGCC
The DNA here is from genome assembly GCF_001604975.1 of Cebus imitator. Taxonomy (NCBI): domain Eukaryota; kingdom Metazoa; phylum Chordata; class Mammalia; order Primates; family Cebidae; genus Cebus; species Cebus imitator. The sequence continues at coordinate 5,084,739 of NW_016107356.1, forward strand.
CAGCAACCGTGGGAGGAGGAGAAGAAAAGGCCTGAAATTAGGGAACTTTGACAACTGGGGGTGGCCTTTGATTCTCTCTCCATTGATCTATGTGTTGTTCAAGCTCCAGACCACTCCCAAGAAGTATCAGAACTGGGCAGGTCGGGAGACCAGACAAGATGTGGATTTTGACAATGAATCAATGAGGCATTATTTAGCACAGCTGCCTCTACCATGATGCTGAAACAGGGAGATCCAGAGCGCAGTTAATGTGGAGAGACGATTCCTCCAGAAGGGAGGCTTTGGAGAGACCCGCTGGGTCTGACTGTCAGGTACAAGGAACCCTGAGCTTGGCAACATCCAAGCAGCACGCTTGATCTCTGTATATTCTAAGAGCCTGCATGCCTCAATTTCAGATAGATAAAGCTTATCATGTAGATGGAAGATTAGGACTGCTTTCATTCATTCATTCATTCCAGGTTTTACCCCTGTATTCACAGAACTGACGAGGGAGAGGAAAAAACAGCCACTGTGATAAGGGTCTAGTCCAGTTGGGGGAATGCATGCTGACTACTAGGGGAACAGAGAACAGCCAGCAAACTCAACCAAGTGACCTAGAACATGTGATGCCAACAGTAGCACCATGGAAGCTGAACTCAAGAAGTTCAGATGACCAAGGAAGGTTGTGTGCTTTTTGGCATATAAGGACATTTTAGTACTAACTCAGAATTACAGACACGCTCTATGCCTTCCTGTTGAGGAAACACAACATTGAGGGAGGCAGAGGTGAGAATTCAGCCTCATAGGTGATGGCATCTCCAAGAGAAGCAAAGAGTAAGGAAAACTAGCACGATGGTTTCTGATCAGTGTCTCTGGGCCTCTGCTTCCTCATCTGCGCACTGAATGCAAAATACCTATGATCTCTTGTGACCCCTGAGGGCTTGATGGCTGGTTAGAACAGCACCAGCACCCTCAGTGCACTCAGCACACACAGGCTCACACTCACACGCATGCACACATGCACCTACTCATTCACACTCGCACCCTACCACACACAAGCACACTCACATACATGCACACACGAATACAGGTAGAGATGTGAACACACACACATGCTCACACACATAGACACACAGCCTTCCATGCACATGCTACATCCACACGTATATGCTCACGCACACCCACATACACTCCTTTATATGCCCTTTCACACATGTGCACACACAGTCCTCCACAACATGCACACTCCCACACATGCATGTGCACTCATATGCTCCCACACATGCACACACACTGCCGTGCACATGCACACATACACACACAGACCTGAGTGTCCCGTATTCCACACTTCATTTTCAAATTTTCAGAAAGCAGTAACAGACTGGTCAGGGAAGGAAAATAAAAATCATCTGGCATGTTTTTATGCAATCCTGATGATCTCGCAGTATCTGATTTAGTCTCTTTTTCCACTGGGTAGGGCCAGATACTTCCGTTTTTATGTAGGCACCTCTTTTAGGGAGACAAAGCATAAAGAGAAATGAGCTGAAAGAAAGAATTTAAAACAAAAGAAAAAAAAAACAAGAAAAAGAAAAAAAGAAAAGAAAAAGTTTTTCCCATCCATGGCAGAAAAATAAAAAGGACGTTGGCGTGCTCTTGCAGGATATTTGTATAAAGAACTGCATGTCTTTATTTACTTTCGGTGGAGCCCCATTTCCTCTCTGGAATTCCTGGTGATCATACTCACCAGTTATGGGACTCTCGAGATGAAAATCTGCGACCCAGAGCACACACACACGCACCGGCCGGGGAGCCCTGTGAAGCGGGGCACTCTGCAATCTAGGGCATTTCCAGATTAAGTATCCACCTCCTTGTGCCTTGTCACTCTCTGACCTGGCTCCAGAGCTGCAAAGAGAAGCTGAGGAGGACATTGCTAAGGGTCACACCTGGCGACACCTGTGTAACCTGTGGGTAACAGTTTGGGAGAGCCATGCAGAAAGTAAGCATCCTCACTCCTGCATGCCAGGACAGGGAGGGCTATGAGCCAGCCATATCCCAGGGCTGTCACGATGGAGCAGTCCCCGCCTGTGGGTCTCTGATGTCCCCAGGAGAAAGGCACATTCTGAGCTGAGGTCTCACATTCAGTTACAAAGTACTCTTGCATTTCTTACCCGATTTCATCTGGACACTTCTAGACATTAGCTAGAGCCCCGTTTTACAGATTAGAAAACTGAGGCTGAGGGTGCTTAATTTGCTCAAGATCACATGGCAAGAAAGTAACGGAGCTTAAATTTGGACTTACATTATTTAAGTCCAAATGTTGTTCTTTACTTTGCATCATGAATAATAAAGAATGATTAAAATAATAATAAATGGTAAACAAACATTTTTAAAGGGTTTACTAAGTGCCTGATGCCATTTTAAGTGCATTATATGGATCAATTTATTTAATCTTACAATACTATGAGGTGGATACTTTTATTATCCCTAGTTAGCAGATGTGGAAATCAAGCTCCAAATGGTTAAGCCACTTGCCTAAGCCACATGGCCAATGAAGGGAGAAGAAGGTGCTTTGGTTTAACTGCTGTGCTGTCCGGAGGAAGGCCTGAGGTACCCCCCAAACTGCGCCCCCTCATTGACTGCTTTCAATGTACAAGGCCACAAGTATCTCACTCTATCCTGGACATTCAGAGAGGGCTTCACCCCACCAATCAATGACAACTTACTTTCTCCCCAAGGATCAGATAATTGATCCGATTATGGGTTTGCTGCAAATGGAAATTAACGTCATTTGCCCTTCTATTTATTTTTGCTTTTCCCGCTGAAATTGCTATTATGGTTACATATGCCATACAAGAATTGTAGTAATGTTGTTTCTAAATTAATTTCCACCCAAGAGTTTTCGATTTTCACTTTTTATGGTGATGGAGGCTACAAACGAGAAAACTGCAGTGAGTGACCGTAAACCGTTCTCTTCACTAAAATGTGCCAGATGAGGTGAAGGAAGGAGAGCACAGGGGCCTAAGAGTAGGGGCGTGTTAAAAAATGATTATTCATGCAATTATTCAATTTCTTCAGTAACTGGAAAAAATCTTAGGTAGGTAATGAAAACACGTTCATAAACGTGTTTTTAATAAATGTTTTCCCGTTGAGCTTTCACCTGGACTGAAGGAACAATGGAAGGACCTCTCAGCAGGCCACTGAGACTCAGTTGTGCCATGTCAGCATCATGGGGGAGGCTGAACTCCACCGCTCAGCCCCGAACACAGGAGCCCAGTGTTGTCTCAAATCAGCCCTTTTACAGGCATGCACAGGATGCCCAAGAGTCATTTCTGGTGTTCTGTTGAAGAGATCTAATGTAGTGTTTTAAAGAGGAAAGGATTCTCCAGCCCCAATGTGGTGAGAAGTGACACAGAGTCACATTACATAAAATGACATGGCGTGATGTGATTGTGACAGTGAAGGTGACTCATTGATCCCAACACTGGGATCCCCTGAGCCCTCCTTAGCAGGGTCTTGAATGTTTGATTGAAAGACTGTAGCTGGAAGACTGACAAAACTATGATGACCTCACTAGGGCAACGGCCATTTATTTCCAAGGCAGCTTCCATTGAAGAGAGTGGCAATTCATATAATCGCCTATTTCCAAAGAACATCTTTTCCATGTCAGATCGAAACCAGTTTTGCAGCCTCCTTAATGTAGATGCTGTGCTGAGCCAACTAGAGAAACAGTGGACGCCTCCCTGGCCCCATTTCCACAGTGCCTTGAAGTCCCAGAAAAATACTGATTGACATTTCCAGGCTGCTGTATTTCCCTCACCAGCCCCATACCTGCTCCCCTCACCATCCAGCTTCCTGCAACCGTCGCAAGGGTGAGAATGCCTCCAAGATGCAGGTTGCAGAGTCACTGCGTGACTTTGTTCATCTGTATGTCTATGTCTGAGTTAGTGACTTTGTCCATCTGTATGTCTATGTCTGAGTTAGTGAGTTTGTCCATCGGTGTGTCTAAGTCTGAGTAAGTGACTTGTTTTTCAGCTCTCTGCAGGGGTCTGGTGTTGCTTGTTGCTTTGGTCTTCGGGGGAATTCCTCCAAAGCAACACGTCTCTTCACAGAGTCTCTTAGAGCTGCAAGGCAGTATGGGATTATCAGGGAGGATGTTAGGAAGCTTCAGAAAAGGAGGTCCTGGTAGAAAGGGTCCTTTGGTGTGGCCTCTGAAGAGTCCAAACATGGGACAGGATCCTCCAAAAGTGGTGGCCTGGGGAACCACGGATGGGGCAGCTGGCACGGAAGAGGGTGGCTTTGCTACCATTGGTAAGACTCGTCCTCCACATCCTCATGAGGCAACCTTACCAGCTCCTCAGGTAGCCTCCCTGTGGCCTTCTTATTCAAGATGAAGACTGTCTAGAATGTTCTTTATCCTGAGTCCAGCAGACTGTCTAGAATGTTCTTTATCCTGAGTCCAGCAGACTGTCTAGAATGTTCTTTATCCTGAGTTCAGCTGATTGTCTAGAATGTTTTTATCCTGAGTCCAGCTGATTGTCTATGCTGACATCAGTACAGGGTGCAGATGAGGAGAACCAGTGTGACTTGCCCCTAGGCACCCTCTATCCAAACCCCAGGGGTTTCTGGAACATTGTCCCCCTGCTTGAGGGTGTCCATGCAGCATCTACCATAGTGAGCAGGTGGCCTGACCTGTGGAAAACGTCTGTGATTCACCTGAGGGTAACTTCCCTTTGAGATTTGAAAGAGCGATGCTGACAGAAAGTGTTGCCATTTCTGAACTTTGTACTCTCCGCAGCAAGTGCCGAATTCATGTATCTCGGGAAGCCCTACTGGGTTCTACATCTAGCTGAAACAATTCAGTAATCCCACAGGCAATTCTGCAATAGGTCTCGGGGTGATGAAATCAAGAAGGAAAAGCTCTGTCTTCTCACTTAGAAACTGTTGAGCAGAAAGGTATAAGTCAGGCTTTTCCTATTACAGGTCTCCTTCTGTGTGAGGAGGAAGTTCAGTTTTCATTTATCCCTCGTGCCCTTTGAAGTACAGGCCTCTGTCTGCTTAATGGCCCAAACCGGGGCGACTAGGATGAATTCCTTTTACATCAAACACACCCCTGTCTGAAAAGGCAGTAATATTTCTCAACAAGTAAACCTGCCACGACTTTGGTGTTTGCAGGCTGAAGATGGTTACCCAGAGTGGTTGCTAATGGAGGAAAAATGCACATAGAGCAGGGAGCGGGTGGAGGGAACTGGGGACACTCTGACAGGTCGTCTAGCCACAAACCCGTCTCTTCTAATCCATCCTATTCCCAGGGCAGCCTGTCTCCTGCAGGGGCCAAGAAAAAAAAAAAAAAAAAAAAAAATCAATAAACCATATGGGAAAAAAAGGGGAAAAAAAAAAAAAAAAAAAAAAAAAAACACAGAAAATGAAGATGGGAGAAAAAGGGGACAAGAAAGGAAGAAAAGATGAAACGTGGTGAAATAGCAAAAGGAAATGAAAAGAACTTTATTGCTCAGTTTCTTCTCCTGCCTGACCCAATTATCAGATTTTGCATTTAAGTTTAAGACAGTAGATCAAACAGCGAGAGGCACTTTGTACTTGTGCCAGGAGACCATATGATATCTTTCAGTGACTCTCCTGCATGCCAGGAACACGGAATCATGCCTCTCAGCCGGGTCTGCATATGGTGCAATGCGTAAAAAAACAGCAAAATTCGTAAGTGACTGCACTCATGGGTGATGTCCAGGATTTATGGTGCTTTATCAGTTAAAGCAAAATAAATAAATAAATAAATAAAATAAAATAAAAAAGAGAAAAGAAAAAAAAAGGCCAGGCAGAATCTAATTATAACTTTCCACAAATAGGTCAAAGGTGGAATGAGAATTGAAAGAAAGACAAAGGCTTGGTGTCACGCTTACTTTGCAAAATTGATCATCTTGAGGATTGTGTTTTACGGGACACAGAACTCTTTACAAGGTATGGATCATATCTGTTCTGGGGATTTCGACATTTCTCTAGGCAAACCATGTGCAGCCTCCATGGATGTGAAGGGCTAGATGGCTGACGTTCATGTCTTCCCTCTCCCGGCTATGGCTTCCCTCCAGAGATAATTACTTTAAGAACACACTTGTTATGCATTGAGATAATTGATGTGGGATGTGGTAGTTAATGCTTTTTTGTGCCTTTAGATAAGATTTTGTGCAGCTAAACAAAACAGATGCTTTAGGAAGTTCTCTTTTCACTTCCCAGAATCATGGACGCATCAGGAACGTGAACTTTCCACTTCAAGGCTGGGGGTATGTAAGGAGACATGGTGGAGATATATTCTATTCATCACAGCAGTTAGTTTTGGAAGCATCACAGATGACTCCAGCTCTGTTAAGGGTGGTGAAATCAGGTTGGCAACAGCAGCACTTACTTTTCCAAATCAAATCAGTTCATATTCTCCGTAGATTGTTCAAATTCAGCCCTTTTCCTGGGGGAAGACAGATGTGGCAGAACAGGGGCACTGCTGTTTTGTTCTGATCCTGGATGACTGGGTTTTAAGATTGGCTGCTCTCAAAAGTCACCTTCTCTAGAGTGTTTTTTCAGCCCCCTACTTCCATTCATCCCTTACCTTTTACCTCACTGGGCTCCTATGTTGGTCAGAAGTCCTGTTCCACTTTGGTGCACTCTTAATGTGTGCATATTATTCTTTCCATCTGCAAACTCGTTCAATCCCCACACTAACCCTGTGAGGCGGGCATCATGGCTGTGTCCATGTAGGGACTATGATGGACCCACTGCACACTGACGAAAAACACGACCTTATGTAGCAAGAGGTTAACCGTTGGTCAATCTGGGTGAAAAGTATAGAGCCACTCTTTGTATTACTCTCGCAACTTTCCTGTACGTTCAAATTATTTCAAAATTGAAGGAAAAAAACGGTCTCCGGAGTTAGATAATTTTCGATTGCAGTAATGGCTCAACTACTTGTGAACTGTTTGTAAACTAAGGGTTTTACATCTATTGTCCATTTGATTCTCATAATCTTATAAGGTTAGGTAGGTATGCAGGTTAGGTAGGTATTATATATTTATTTCAGCTGTGCTCATGAGCAAACTGAGGCTCAGAGAGGTTGAAGAATGTGTTCAAAATGCCTCGGATTGTGTATTCTATGCTGTTCTTATCTACAGTTTGTGTTCAAAATGCCTGGGATTGTGCATTCTATGTTGTTCTTATCTACAGTATGAATTGATGTATTAGTACTAGGCTCCTAGAGCTATGAAGAAATACAGTGTTGGATCATTCCTTTTTTATCAAAGAAAATTTTATGAGGACACACAGTAACTGCCAATGAAGACTCTGGCCTTAAAAGATATAGCATGTAACTTAAAATTTCCTTAATTGATTCCTAAATAATAGATTGATAAGGAGACCTGGGCAAGGCCAAACACTGAGAATTTTATTAATATTAATTCTCCCTTATAATCACGGTAAAGAATGATAATTTTTTTGCTTTATCTTAAGAAGGTGCCTTATTATCTTGATCACTTTTGTCACCTTCTAGATACATTTAAAATTATCATCCAACCATCCATCCGTCCATCCATCCATCCATCCATCCATGCATCCATCCATCCATCCATCCATGCATCCATCCATCCATCCATCCATCCATCCATCCATCCAATCACCATCTATCTTATCCACTCATCATTTCATCATTCATTATGCATGGTGTACATGCTATGAACAAGGTTTTTGTTAAAGAATGAAAGGTGCATATCTTGCCTTCACTGAGGTAAAGGAGGGAATACATGCCTAACTACACCAGAAGGTAGGGCACGGTTCCCATGAAAGGGCAAGAGATAGGGAGGTAAACTCCAGCAGCTCAGAGGAGACAGAAATGCTTCTTTGGAGCCCATGAATTGCAACAATCAAACCTCAAGCACCACATATTTTACAGAACAAGCATAACAACATGTTGTGTGGTTCACCAGTGCCTAATAAAGGATTTCTGTGGCCTACCCTGATGAAGCAGTGAATTGCATTGATGTCTTCACTGGAGGAACAATCTCAGGCATGATTTTAATGACCCTTGCAGGGTTATAGCTGATCACTTAGAGACTATAATTTTAAAAAATATAGTTTACAACACTTTCTCCTAAATACATTAACAGGCCAACTGTTACGTTTATGTGGCAGCTTTAAATCCACTACCCAAATCTTTCTGTAGTTAATTCCATTTATATGGCACCTGGATGAGCTCATTTTTACCAGAAGAACTGGAAGTTTCACTGCCTGCTGCTCTGACTTTCAGATGACTCCTAAAATATTGAACTAAGGAGCCCGACATTGACCAGTGTGACCAGTGGGGGCCTTGACTTCATACTTGTCATCCAGGGAAATGTCCATTTGGTTTCCGCCTTCATATGAATATTCTATGATAAAACATTTTCAAATTCTATTGTAATTAAATAAATAGAAGTTTTACTAGATTCCATGACAAATAACCTCTGGAAATGAAAATTATTTATATCTCTGGTCTCATGTGTCCACTTGCTCATTATTTACTTAAAAGAAATTTACAGTATACATTACCCTATACAGCAAACAAATGAAAATGACAAAAAGCAAACTAATGTTCCTAAAATGTAGGGAGAAATGCAATTTTTGCTTTGTCCTTTGTCAATTGAATCATATGTTACCATCACTAAAGACATTTGCTATTTGACAGAATTCTGTTGTGAATCTTATCATAAAATAAAACATTTCTCTTGATTGGTCTTTTGCGTAAACAAGGTCTTTAAATGTTAGGTTTAGAGAGCCAAGACTTTCTACTTAAATGAAAAAGTGTTTTGGGACTTTGCACTGATTAACTCTACAAAGGATGAGATTGGTGGTATACAGCCTCCACATAGCAGGCATCATTTGCTGGGCATCTTCTTTTATAATAATCCCCTGTTGTCCTGCTGCATGTATAGGGCCCATGGGTTGCAGAGAGCCTGATGCCCCCTTTGACTCCTCCCTCAACATCTTGCTCTGTGTGAGATCATAAATCTATTATTTTTACATTAGTGACTCCCAAATTCATGTCTCCAGCCCAGAACTATTTCCCTGGAATTCTAGCCTGACATTTCCAGAGAACCTTGAGGGTTCTCATTGTATATTTCATGGGAACCTCAAAACCAATATATCCCAAACGAATCACTTGAATGGATTCTCCAAATCACTAGATAAGCACTAAGGCTCTTTCTCCCTCCATCTGTCTCTTAGAGATCTCCCTCCATCTGTCTCTAGTGATCTGGAGAATCCAGATCACTAGATAGGCACTAAGACTCTTTCTCCCTCCATCTGTCTCCTAGTTTTCAGTCCTGCATGCTTATATGCACAAAGGGAGGAGGCAGGTGTAGGAATCTTGTATTCATGCCCCTCACATCTCTGAAAGATAGACCCACTTTTGTGCCTGTGATGTTGTATTATAATGGCTGGTGCATTTAATTGACTTCTTTGCTACGTAGTAATTATGCTGAGGACAATTTTTTGTCTGTGAGTGGCGAAGAACGAGGGAAGGTCAAAACCCTGCAACGTACTGGCTTCCTGACCTGGATTGGACAAGTCACATAATCCTTCCAGGACCTGGATCCAGTGTCATCATCTGTGGGAATTTTTGCATGTTAATTTTATGGCACTATACGTATATAAGTGATTTGTAATAGGCCATTTATTTTCTCTTATAGTTTTCCAAACTTTGCATGTATTGATATAATAAATGTTTTATCACAGATCCAATCCATTCTTCATGCATTCATTATTACAATCCTCCTATAAATCCTCTTATAACCCCCAAGTACTGGTTTAATTTACCAAGAGAACAACATAAGCCTCCCTTTATGTGATAGAAAACTCAGCTTGGAGACCCGTTACATTAGACCTCGTTCCCAAATGTCATCACCACCCAGGGCAAATGGCTCATCTGACACTGTTAGCTTCTAAAGAACATTTTAATCCTTTCTACTATTGCCAGCATAGCACATGAATGACACCAAATCCACTACAAGTCTCCAGGGAGAAATGCATAGCTGATATCATGGCTTTGTCTACATTTACTCAGTGAGGGGAAAATTGAGCTTGTTTTCATGCCTCCTACAAGTGCACTTTTCTAGCCCATTTTGCCTTTATTATCTCAACATTTCTGATGAATTGGAATTTTGGCTAGATTATCGTAAGAATTGTTTCAGATCTCTTTGCCTCCATAAGTAGATAGAGCTTTAGACTACGTTCCTTTCTCCTATTTATAAATGCATTTCATTTCTTTTTTTTCCCTCACTTTCCAGCACTACAAGATGCTCCAGGCTCACTATGTATAGTACCTCCCCAACTGTCCATGATTTTGGTTTCTTTTTTTTTTGGTTTGTTTTTTATTTTTAAAAAAATTTTATTTATTTATTTATTTTTATTATGGTTTAAGTTCTGGGGTACATGTGCAGAATGTGCAGGTTTGTTACATAGACATACATGTGCCATGGTGGTTGGCCGCACCCATCACCCTGTCATCTACATTAGGTATTTCTCCTATTGCTATCCCTCCCCTAGCCCCCCCAACCCCTGTCAGGATCCCCTCTGTGAGATGTTTCCCTCCCTATGTCCATGTGTTCTCACTGTTCAGCTCCCACTTATAAGTGACAACACTTGGCGTTTGGTTTTCTGTTCTTGTATCAGTTTGCTGAGAATGATGGTTTCTAGCTTCATCCATATCCCTGCAAAAGGACATGAAATCATCTTTTCAAAATTTTTCTTCTACGTTTTTGTAAAAGCCACATGCAAAGAGAGAAATTAATTGAATGTACTTCTTCTTGATATGCCTGATAGTTTTTCTGTCATCTTAATCATCATGTGAGCAAGATTACTCAACAACCAGGACTTCTCAGGTCTGAACAATAAGTAACCACCAATCACCTCCACACAGGCTGGCCAGAGATGCTGATGGGGCAGAGTCCATATTAGGTGAAGACTTGCCTGTGCTCTGCCAGGGAACTCTATGGAAACTAGGGCAAGCTTTGCATGAAACCCCATTTGCAAACCGAAACCATGAAAAAAAAAAGGTGGTTCAGTGTGGTTTTTACTCAAAACCAGGTAAAGCTTTGTGGTTCAGCCAAGTTTTGACTTGAAGCCAGAGAGAGCTCACTGTGTTTGGCTGGACCTTGTTTTACGTTTCATGTTCCTTTTGGTTCTGTTTCCCAAACTTGAAATTGAGGGTTCAGATGAGGGGCACAAAATGAATAAAATGAAATTGACATGAAATGTGGTACAGATGAAGACAGCACCAGCTTTGTGAGAGCCAACCACGGCTCCTGCTTTCTGTCAGCACTCCTTCTAGAAAAGGCCTTCCCCACACTAAGTAGTTCTCTGGGACTTTTCTTTAAGAAACAGAATGATTAACACTACACAAAAATGGCAAAGGCTATTTTGTTATTGTTTATTTTAACAGTTCCATTAACAAATCTGTTTTTGCGAGTCAGCCATTGAGACTTTTGGGGAAAACATTTTAGGTAACAGACTGCCACGTTACAATAGCATGAATTTATTTAATATGCTTTAAATATCTACTATGTGCTGGAAATTTTAACTTATTAAGTTCTTGCAATATTTTATAGATTAGGACACTAGGCTCAGAGTGATTGAATAAATAGGATAAATTGCCCATATACTAAAAGAGAAGCCAAGCAAGTATGATACTAGGCAGACCTGACAAGCTAGTAAGTGGTCAAGGAAAATATTGCCCCCAGGTCTTTTCCCTACCTATTTTCAGTAGACCTCATTACCTATAAGTCAGACCAAAGCTCTGCCCCCCAGGCCATCATGAAGATTCATATTTGGCTTCATAAAGAAGCTCTGCTCTGCTTCTATGGATTTAATCAACTGTGGATCTGTATATGTACAGAGAGATCCATATATATGGATGGTTGTCTGTACTGAATGTATGCAGACTTTTTTCCTGTCATTATTCCCTAGACAATACAGTATAACAACTATTTACATAGCGTTTACATTATCTTAGGTGTTATAAATAACCTCGGGGTAATTTAAAGTATACAGGAGGATATGCATATATTATATGCAAATACTATACCATTTTAGAAAACAGACTTGAGCATCTGAAGATGTTGGTATCTAGATGGCTCCTGAAACCAGTCCCCCATGGATACTGGGACATGACTGTACTTAATAGTGTGTGGTGGAAAGTGCTAAACATCCTAAAAGTTGTCTGAATAGTGAGTTGTGTGGGTTTAGAAGAGAGGAGAGAGAGGTTCTAGCTAGAGAAGGAGGGGTGGAGAGGGCAGTGATTGCAAAAACAGTGACATCTGCAACACAGAAGAGCAGTTGGGCGTGTAGCTGGTTGGGGGTGGAAATAGTTTTGGAGGGGAGACAGTGAGGGTGAAAACAGAGAAGAAAGAGGATTATTTGTTGGAGTGAACAGTTTATAAAGGAGAGTTAAGGAAAGTAAGTTTGGAAAGAAGGGTTGAGACTAAATTATGGAAGGTCTTGGTTTCATGGCCAATTGAGTTGTGTTTTATCTGCAGAAGAAAGTCACTGAATATTTTTGAGTCAGGATTCACAAAATCAGAACAAAATGTAGGTGAAAGCCAGAGTTTAACTCTGAAAATTACTTGTGTCTTGTTGGAAATTTGGAGGGAGATTGAAAAAAATACATTAATTGGCCTTTTCAAAAAAAAAAAAAAATCACAGGAGAAAAGCCAGTCATTTTCACACTGTTTGAGCTTAATGATGAGATGTAGTTGAGATTACAAGTTAATACAAAGCTCTTGCTTAAATTTTGAAGTTAGTATTTATTAGCACATATCTTGCATGAGCATACCATCAACCGCTTACTTTCTTTCCCAAATTGAAAAATTGCCTCAAATATATGAGCTCCTTTTTTCATAATCACTATCCTTCCAGGAGAAAAATGAAATTAAATTTAAATTCTTCCTAATGAGGGAAACAAAATACTTAGGAATAAGATTTTGTCTGGTAGGATTGCGCTTTGGAGGTCTACTAGCCATTCTGATGTCTAAGACTTTTTCTACTCCTGAGAACTAATTTTCATCCCCTTGGATGCAGAATTGCTCTTAATTGGGAGTGTATGGTGTAGACCCAAGTTTACTTTGCCATGAGATTTTGATGAACACCATGGAAGCTCTCTAATGTCTGGTGAAGTCTACATCACAGAAGGGAGGATGGATACAATCTCCAAGCCAAACAGGTTAACAGTTGATAGGCTACCTAAAAGATTAGATTCAAAAATCCATCAGAGAACATAGAGAACTATTGGGAAAGACAATATTGCTAGAGCATCATGATCAATTACATGCTGGTTATTATATGTCTCTTAGGCTACCAGTGTTTCCTGTAAAATAATCTGCCTTTGTTTTTTACCATGCATTCTGCCAGGTGATATTAGTAGAAAAGCAAAAAAAAAAAAAAAAAAAAAAAAAAAAAAAATGGAAAAAAGAAAGCTAGAGGTAGATCTCATAAAACATAATGGTATGAGGAAGAGCATCAATATAACAAACTTCTGAAGTTTTGAATTTACTCTTGCTATCCAAATTACCTCACGTATACCGGGAAATGTTCCTTCCATTAAGTAATAGCTATGAAAATATTTACCTTCACCAATTTGATGATATTGGTGAAGATATTCTTTGGAGAAATCTCTGTATAATTTAATAAGTTAGAGTGTTTGAGCATACGTATTTTTTTTTTGTTTGCTTTTGTTGCTGTTTTACTATGGCTATTGTGTGAATTTCTGTTTAGTCAATTAAAATTATGTCTTTAAAAAGAAAAATTTGAAAAATAAGGGTAGTCTATGTGGTATTGAATTCCCCACTGTGCTCAGAGATCAATTGCTCATCATTTTCAAGAATAAAATTTTGAGCCAATATAATAATAATTGGTGTAGTGCTATTATTTTTCAATGATCTTCCATTTAGAGGAGAAAACTTATTGCTTTTAAAAGCTCTGGAAAACCACCCCAGGAGGGTTATCTTGGTTCATTGAGCTTAGGCTATAGATTCAGGTACTGAGCAGTTTGACAATTTTATAAAATTTTTCTTTGGTCAAATCATTCCAAGACTCCATCATATCAGTCAAAACTCCAATTTGATGGTTCATCATTTTTAACCTATTAGTACCTGCTTTGGCAGAGAGAAGGGTAGGAATTCCATCCAAAAACATACTTTAAACTGTCATTGCAACCCATACACATGGAAGTGGGGACATTCAGGTATTTGATCCAGGCTGGATTATGTGTGACTTCACACATACTTTAGAAGTTGCTTCTACAAAGATGTTCGGAGCTTGGAAAGACACTGGAATGACTTGTCCATAAACCCGTACGGGGGATGTTGATGGAGAGGCCAAAAAGCTGTCTCTGCCTTTCATCCAACATCCTCGTAGTGTGACCCACAGCTACGTAAGGGACTTGACTGTTACCCCATTTACTTTACAGTTTTCACCATGGGTTCATGAGGCAACGTGTAAAATGTCCAATGTCTTTAGAATAAACAGTAATTTTTTTGTTCAATGAGAAATCCGTAAAAAATTCTGCCACGATGACTTACTTTCTGTTGATAAGTATAAGGATGCTCCTAGGTTGGTTTTCTACAGAACTAAAAAATAAGTGGTCCTTGTGGAGCAAGTGAATGGGAATGCTGTTTTACAAATTAAAAAAAAAAATCCTTCCCTTTTTACTGTCCTCAGGTATGTGACAAAAAGCACAATTTTGCTGTGTTATTATTTGTACTTTTCCAGAAGAAAAAACATACTGTCAAAGTTAGGGATCTAGTTTTACTGGAATAACAAGATGTCACTGGGAGACCATTACTTTATTGGAATTTTTTTTTTTTTTAAACTTGTCTACCACAGCTTCACAAACTTCATAGCTGTGTGTTTCCTGGTTAAAAACCACTAAACATTTCAACATTTGCTGCTCATTTTGTGAGCCAGATCAAGGCAAGGAAATTCCAATATTTATGAACAGCTGTACAGGGTAATTGTGGGATAGTCTGCTGTTTCTGCCAGGTCTACTGATAAACTGTGGGCTGTTGTATTGTTTAAACCTCCGTCTGCTGGAAGGCTTATTTTTCTGATATTGAGAGATGCTTTCCTAAGCCACCTGGATGCAAAAAGGAGATTTTCAGGTGACCTTGGGATCTCTCCCTTGCCAGACTTCTCAGACAAAACACACACACACACACACACACACACACACACACACACACACACACACAGCATTTTTGTCCCTTGAACTGGAGAGAGTAAAGATCCCTTATAATTTCCATTCTCTCCCCCAGCTCTGAGCCCTGAAAGCTCCAGCCAAGCACAGCTGATTGGGAACCATCAAGCTTGGAGAATGCTGCATATATTCCCATGCCTGGGTTCTGGAATAGCACCTGTGAACCGCACCTTACAGAATAAGAGAAAGTTTCTTTGGATTTGGTTTTGTTCTTAGACATATTCTCCAAGATATTTCTTAAGCTTTATATGCTATAAACACTTGTATCTTTCTTATAAGTCATAGTCTTTATAACCAATGCTCTTTATTTTTTATTTTTTGCATAGGTTGGCAACTCAGAGGTCAATGCCAAGGATTCTGTATAACTGTCATCAAACAATATACATTAAAAAAATCTTTCCATAGGTATTTTATCAGGTGCTCTACAAGAGAATTACATAGGCACATATGTAGTTTGGAGGGACTCACAGTATCATTCAGGCAGACCTTGACAAACAAATGCTAACGTAAAAACCACCAGGCTGCTATTTAGCCATTCTGTCTGGGGATGATGATATTGAATGTTTTATGAATGCCTTTTCTTCTGAATGGTTGTTACCAGTGAGGTCCCTTTTGCTCCATGTTTTGCTTCAAGACATGTCTATATATTATCTGGCAAGTCTATTTCACATCTGTTTTTAAGTCCTATATGTTTTTCAGTGCATTAGATAGTACTTTGATGACGTTCGTAATGGTATACAAATATCAGCTTTGAAAAGTTGGGCTACGTTTTCATTAACAAGCTTTTTTCTCCCCTTGATCCCAAAGCAACCTAACAGAGAACAGAGGGTAGGACCCAGAGTCAAGAGAGCTGGCTCTGCCAGGCAGAGGTTGCTGGTTTCAGCTCAGTGGGCTCCAGAGCCAGGTCACTTGCCCCAGAGCACAGCTCTGTCCCTGCTAGTGGATGATCCAAAGCAAGCTGCTTGCTGTAAAATGGGATTAAATCACACCTATCCTGCAGGTTGTGGAAGGATTCAATGAGTCAATATTCGTACAGCACTTATGTATAAGTGCCTGGCTTGACAGCAAGTGCTATATAAAGATCTGCCATTATTACTTTGGTCTTGGCTTCGTCAGCAAAAAGCAGGCTGTGGAGCCCTTCTGAGTCTCAGTCCCTTCATATAAACAGTGGATGAAGTTCTCTGAAATCATTAGCCTGGTTGTTTTCTTTCTAAATACGGAATCTTGCAAATACCCAGGGCAAGTCACACAAAGAAGGGACCACACAATTTATTCACCAAAGCAGGCCAGATGGCATAGGCCAGGCCATTATGGGTCACCCCACATTTATCAGGCCCTACATAGCGTGGATATGGGGATTCTGCCTGTGAAGATTGGAGGAGGTGGTTCTTGTTTCAAATTATGAGGGTGGCATTTAAATAGCACCCACTGTTTGGCCTCACACTTTTCCCCACATCTCTCTTTATTCCTGTCTCATAGGCAGAATCAGGACCAACATCACTGAACAAAGAGAAATGAATTAAAAATCAGTTGTTTGGATTTTCATTTCTGCTGAGTTTTCTCTTTTAAAACGACCTTCACTATCCCGAGGGAAACAGTTTTTCCCATTACTGATGGAAAGTGAAGTCTCTTCATAAGGAGGATTTCCCTTCCAGAAATTCAAAACCAGAAAAACTATCAGACAATGTGATTGTGTGCCAGTGAGCAGCCGTTTTCCAAAGCTTTGAATGGAATAATTTGTTTTTCATGGTTTATAGGTAGCAGATAAAACTTACATGGAAAAATGGACAAGAAGTAATGGAAAATAAGACACAGAACCTGGAATCATAAGCTTAAAAAGCAATTTGCCTTATTTCAGCTGTGCCCAGAAATAACTTGAGGTTAACAAGTGAGTATTTCTACTGGAAGCATCTGCTACAATTAGGTCACCAACTTAGAGAAGACGTAGGCGGAAATTTAAACACCAAGTCTATCATTATAAAGGTACTTTATCAGCAAAACTGTCAGCTATGGATGGTTGACTTAAAATTATTAAGAGGCTAAAATATCAAAGGAGAAGACATGTTTGTGGAAGGATTTCTCTTAAGATCAGCAACAGCTGAGGGTCTAAACACGAGGAAGAGGCTTTAATAGCATTTCTTGGGGAGTTCATTTTGAAGTCCTTAACTTCCACACAAATCTGATGTGCGAAAAATAGATGCTTCCTCTTGCTGTCCTTGATCCAACCATGTAAACATGGGCCACACACTTAATTCTGCTGGTGACAGAATGATAAATCTGTTATTGTTTAGGGTAAGTGAGGCATGGCAATACTCTTCCGAATTTCAGTGAAAATTAGATGGGAAAATCTGTAACAGGAGTATTCAAGCTTCCCTTTAAACAGGAAACATTGAGTAAATAAAAATATGGAGTCCCTGGACCTATTCTAGAAGCCTGGTGCCAAGGAATAGATTTTGCATGGATCTACTTAAGCTCACCCAGGAATACATTTAACTTTCTCCTGGAAAATTATTTGAAAGTTCAAAAAAAAAAAAAGATTCATTATTTAAGGATTTAATAATGACTAGATTTTACAAATATTTGGATCCATATGAGGCATGGAATTCAGAATAATATTATTTCCTGCTGTACTGGTAACTGACTTTTCAAAGGTTTTACTTGATAGTTAAATTAATCCATTTAGCTTGATTATTCAAAAGTTCCAAAGCACCCGGTCATGACCTATGTTTTTTTTGTCTCCTTTCACTATAATAATATGGCTTGAACTTTCATAATGGCTGTATCTATTTCCTTAGCTACTAAATGGTTCTGAGACCTGTCTTTTTGTATCTGTAGGTCACTGCCATCAGTGCAGCCAGAAGCCCCCTCAACAAGTCTTTCTTCTTTTTATGGGGCTGATGCTTGGACAAAAGCCTGCAAGGGTGGGTTTCAGGAGAGCTGCTAAAAATGCAGCTATAAAGTGAGACAGAGTGCTCAGTGCCAGTTAGCTGGGCTCATTCACTAGTACACACCAATGCTGAAGGAGCCCTACAGACAGAAGTTACTTCATTTCATCCACAGGTCACGAAATGCCTTTGTCCATTTCCTGCCTTTCCTTTATCACATGGATATTAGTGCTTATCTCCTCAAATCATTACAACTATAAATCACTACCCTCTTTCTTATCAAGGATTTAGTCTCTTGTGCCATATACAAGGTGTAGAGAATTCTTCTAGGGATAGACTTCTAAGCCCCAGCTACCCAGAGGACTACCATTTACATCATACATTAAGTAAAATAAATATTGTTGATGAAGGGGTAGCTCTTACTAGGGTCCCAGGGTCAGTCCTAGGCTCAATTATGAAGTCAAAAGGTGTGTATGTGTGGCTTTGTGTGCCTGTGTGTGTGTGTACTTGTGAGGGAAAGAGAGAGAGAGAAAGAAAGAGAGGAGGAAAGAGTTTGGGTTGAAAAAGCTACCATCCACTAGACTCTTACCATACCTAGTTGTCAATTTTCTGTTTATGGTTAAGAAAATATAGCCTCGCCTGTAATTCCAGCACTTTGGGAGGCCGAGGCAGGTGAATCACGAGGCCAGGAGTTCAAGACCAACCTGACCAATATGATGAAACCTTGTCTCTACTAAAAATACAAAAATTAGCTGGATGTGGTGGTGCATGCCTGTAGTCTCAGCTACTCAGGAGGCTGAGGCAGGAGAATCACTTGAACCTGGGAAGTGGAGGTTGCAGTGAGCTGAGATTGTACCATTGTACTCCAGCCTGGGCAACAGAGCAAGGCTCCATCTCAAATATACATATATATCCTCGTTAACAATTGTGATATTATTATCACCTTTACTTTCAAAATAGGAAATAAACTCAGAAGTTAAACCATCTTCCAAGGTCTTATAACCGATAGGTGGTAAAACCAAGATTTGAAGCCAAGTTGGTCTCTTGCCAAAGTCTACTATACTATGCTGCTTCCCAAGTGAATCTTTAGGAACATTTCAGGCACCTAGTTCTTCATCCTCTTTGGTTCTTCCTCTCATCCGTCATGCTGAGTAGGTTACAAAGAGAGAAGGCATTAAATGTGTTGTTAACCAGCCAGTGCATGAGGTAGAAATTTTGGAGGATTAAAGCCTTATTGAACCCACCAAATCATACTCCAGGCATCTGACTTGTTTTTCACTGTGGCTTCTAGGGAGGTTAAGCATTAGAAACTGTAATGGAGATGTGAATCATAGCAAGTGCTAAGCTGAACTACTAACTGAATCATTCTTTCCAGAGACAAAACCCCTTACTTCTCTCAAACTCTTAATAGACTTACAAATGAAGGTAGAAGAAAAGCTACTTAAATTTACTACTCCTACTAATGAGTACTAAAATAGATTTATTACCACTACCACATAGCTTTCACTTTTTGATAAGTTGTTATCAACATGGTTGATTCTTGGGTTATCAGAATTTCTAACAGCATGTTCTGAATGCCAAATAAGTGGTAATTACAAGAACTGATAATGATATATAACCTCTTAACTGTCTCTTTTAAAAGACAATCTCTTTTGCGTGCTGCGAGTACAACAAACTTGATTCTTGGATACCTGGGGCAGGGGTTTAGATGATTAAGAATCCTAGAATTACACACAGGCTGCTATAAAACGTAGCTGTGGAGGAGCCATTGCAATAGCTATAACTCTTTGGTGTGTTGTGGAGGAAAAAAGGTTTGACATCCACTATTTCAGAGGAAGTGGTGGCAAAAGGAAGAGGAGAATGAAGTTGGTAGGTTGCAGAAATAGCGGAGTGGAGTAGCTAGGACATAGCTAGTGATTTGGTGTGGGGGTGGAGTAGGGTCATCACCATTAACTCTGAAGTTTAGCCTTGCTGACTCAGGGGCCAACGGTGCTACTGCCAGAAATAGGGGAGCTGGAAAGTCTAAGAAGATGATTAATTCAATTGGGGACCTATTTGCCTCACGGTTCTTCAGGGGGACATCCCCAGTGGATTTGTTCAGAAGTAAATTGAAAATTTACTTCATCCAGAGACGGTCTGAGCTGGAGGCTTAGAGTTGCCAGTCATGGGTCTATGGCGTTCAAGACAAGAGTGGCCTGATTCACAAAGGGGATAAGGTAGACCCGAGAGAGAACAGAGCCTAGGACTGGATCTAGGATGCATTTGGAGTAAGAGACAGGGCGGAGTAGCCAGAGAAAAAATTGTGAAAAAAGAAGTGATAATAAGGCAATAGAAGAAATTTTCTCAGTGTGAAAAAACAAGGCCAAGGATGGATGATTTGTTTTTGAAGGATGAAGTAGCCTAGGCTATTGGCCCTAGAGTAGCAAATCAGTGAGCAAAGTGGCTCAATCTCAGTATGTCATTGTGCACCAGAAGGTCCCATATGAGGGCAGGAAAAAAAGGAGGGAATGACGAAAAGTCTATACACAGTCTTCCATATAACGTAGTTGTTGGGAAGGCCACTGAGAGAGATACAGCTCTTTGGTGTGCTGGGAAAGAAAAATGGTTTGAGATTCACTATTTCAGAGGAAGGGGTGGCAAAAGGAAGAAGAGAAAGAAGTTGGCAGCTTGCAGAAATAGCAGAGTCAAAAAGAAGAATATTTTAAGACAAGATAAATGCCCAGTCAGTGCAGAGAGACCAGGAGTGGAGAGGAGAGAAATGCAGGAAGGAAAAGAAGGGAATGAAGGGTTGATGGGACAGTTCCGGAAGCTGCAGGAGGGCTTGAGTGCAGGAACACAGTTATGTGGCACGTCTCTGCAAAGTAGTTGGGCAAATACAATGTCCATCAGAGAGAGGACACATGAAGATGCAGATAGACTCTGCCATGTGAAGGAAGGAAGTAATCAAGTACTTTCCAAAATGCTCATTTCTCTTCTCAGGAATACAGGGGTAAGAGGATCTTTTCAAAGGATATGCTGCATGGTATAGGGATCAGGGCTGGTAGGCCAGGCCAGGTTTGGAATAGCCCCAAAATATATAGCATGGTAGAAGGTTGTGTGTGGATACATTGAGTATTGAGTGCACAGGTTAGGATGAATAAAATTGTGTCCAAGTAGTTTTGTGATTCTAATAATACTTAGAAGACTTGGAATGGGAGTAGAGAAAGTAAGTGGTCATCCTGAGTTAATAAATGAAGGTGAAGAACTTAGAACTCCATTGAAAGGTAGAGTAATTTAATATTGATATTGGATTGAAGGGTCCTTCATTTCCCTATGGTCTAATCATAGTCTCTTGCAATAGGGATGATGGAGCGGGAGTAACAGGCTGCCAGCAGGACCTCAATGGAGTGACCCAGTCTTGGGTTCAGGCCCATCAGGGCAGAACTAGGGTTATCAAACCGTGCTTGCTGACTGGTTTAGAGAGCAGAGGTAGCCAGAGGCATGAGGTCTCCATGAAGATGGCAAGTACAGTCTGTAGGAATGGGGATAGTAGAAGGGAAGAAGTAGGAACTGTGGATGGAGGAGCATTCCAGAATGTGAGATCTTGGAGATGACACCATTTTTGCTCTGAAAGCTCTCAGCCCATGGTGAACATTAAAACACTCCCAGGACAACCAGAAGCCAACCCCTATATTGACTCCTACTCCAAATGTTAAGGGTAGAGCCCTTTGGAGGTACCACGTGGGGGTTCTTTTAATATTCCTCTGTGGGCATGTCTTCCTTTCTCACAGACAGACAGGGATGGTTATGAATGGGGTACACAACTATTTTATTCACTCATATTTTATTATCCTAAATTATATTATTACTGTCATTTCATTGCCACCATTTCCTTCTCCGACGATGTGGCATCTGGTGTAACAAATGGCTTTAGAGAAAGTGTCCAGCGGTCTATAAACAGCTCTGACCAGACTTTTTTTTTTTTTTTGAGACAGGGTCTCACTCTGTCACCCAGGCTGGAGTGAGATAGCACAATCATGGCCACCACAGCCTCAACCTCCCGGGCTCGAATGATCCTCCTGCCTCAGCCTCCCAAGTAGCTGGTACTATAGGCATGTACCACCACACTGGGCTAATTTTTGTATTTTTCACAGAGATGGGGTTTCACCATGTTGCCCAGGCTGATCTCGAACTCCTGGGCTCAAGGGATCCTCCTGCCTCAGCATCTCAAAGTGCTGGGATTGTAGGTGTGAACCATTGCGTCGGCCCACACTCTTTTGGTTGATCATTTATGTCCCTGGATGCTGTCCACTGTCTTACTTCCTGTATTAATTTTCAATGCTCTTTCCATCAAATCCCACTGGGTCTCTATGTCAAAGGCTGACACTTGGTTTTCTCAAACCTAAAAGTTGAAAGGTCAAGATTCAACATCATGCACCAAGATTTTAGTCTGTGGAGGAGGTCTTGAAATTGAGGATGGAATAACTAACTCCATGAGATGGGGGCAGGGAGGGGGACATATGTGATATTTAGCAAATAAGCCATGGTCCCTATATGTCTTCCAAATATCCACAGCTACCTGGAACCTCAGACTGTCACACTTTTTTGGAAATAAGGTTTGTGCAAATATGATTTGTCAAGATGAGGTCATACTAGATTAGGAGGGCTGCTAATTTCAGTTATCAGCATCTTCATGCGAAGAGGTGAAGATACACAGGGGTATACAGGGAGATGCCGTGCGAAGACAGAGGCAGAGACTGGAGTGATGCAATGATGACCCAAGGAAGGTCAAGGGTTGCTGGGAGCCACCAGACGCTGGGGGAAGCAAGGCGGGATCCTCTCCTAGGGCCTTCAGAGGGAGGACAGCCCTGCCAACACCTTGATCTTGGACTTCTAGCCTCTAGAGCTGCAAGAGAATAAATTTCTGTTGTTTTAAACCACCCAGTTTGTGGCAATTTGTTATGGCAGCCACAGGAAACTAACACAGTCCCCTAATCTCAACCACTGAGTCTCACTGCCCAGCTGGGAAGCTTCTCCCGGGAGGCCACGTTGCTCCTGAAGCCAGTCAGGATGGAACTGACATGATTGACAGGCCTGGGAAAACTCACCCCACAAGGCTGCACGCCCAGGTAAGTGTGTTTCTTGCACCGCCCTTGCCATGACAACGTCTTGTTCTGACTTACGGTTTTGCTACTTTGAACTTCAATCAATGGCTGAAAGAGGAACATTGTTTGACTACGCTCGGGGTTTCTAAACTCCCCACTGTGTGGTTTCCAGGTCAGACAGTCAGGCTTTGTTCTGTGAATCATTGCCGAAAGATTCAATTAAATCTTGCTTCGTTGGCCTTGTGGCCAGGGTTTCAGTGACTTAGCGAGAACTGGAGCATGTAGCCAGCCGCTGAGGAAAGCCAGACATTTGAGGGGAGAGGAATGCTGACACGAGGCAGGGAGCACAGAGATTTTCGGGGCTCCAGACAGCGGTGACGAATGAAGTCCCCAGGTACTCAGCTTCTTGGCTGAGAAGGCAGCTGTAGATTCCTGACATACTAATTTAGGACCCGAAAGAGAAAGTGAGGGGGCTTTGTAAAATCATTTAAAGGAGGCTGAACGTCAAGGGGAGATGAGCCATGTGTTAGCACTACTGTCCTTCTCATGCAGGCATGAGAAAGAATCACAAATGTGAGTCTGGTGGAGATATTTATGGTTGGGAGGCTTCCTCTGAAGTCTGACATTGCTTTAAAAATCCTCATAAAACCAAAAGGCAAAAAAGGAGCATTTTATCCTAGCTAGGAGAGCATCAAAGTATATGGAAAAGAGAAAAGTCTACAGCCCTCTGCAGAAACAGGAATTTGGCAGAACCCCAAATCACCCAGAAAAAAGAAAATGAAAGACAAGATTTCTTGAAGTGCCTGGAAAATGCTGGCTTTGTGGGCAGACTTGGTCCGGTGGGGAAAGTCTTGTGTGATGCCAGAGACCCAGGCTGAGGAATGACTGATGCCAGAGACCCAGGCTGAGGAATGACTCCCACTCCCAGTGCACAGGTGGCCTGAAGTCATGGAGACTCTTAGAACCTCAGTTTGATTTCTTTTTTATAGAATGAGACAATTCATGCCAGCCCTCTCTTCTCTTGCAGGATTTTGTGGGCTCAGAGGAGCTGTGGTTGGTGAATTCACTCTGTAAATTTCTGAACATCCTATAATTGTAGACAAGTCAATATGCGCCCCTTTCCAAGGCTGGGCGTTGGATACCTGAGACATCCCATTGCCTGCACCACATTGGGTGCCAGCTAAGGTAGAGGAGGGGTGCCAAGGAAGATCAGAGAAGCCCAGCCCCTGGGTCCCTGGGGTCAGTATGGTCTTTCTTCCCTTGTATCTGCAAAGTGCTTGTGGATGCATCCAGTGGGAAATTTGGCTGCTGGGAGAGACTGGCATTGCTGCACTTTCCAGGATACCAGGAGTGTTGTCTCATCTTTCATCAACATTCCTGGGGCTGCTCCTTTGAGACATGAGCCCAGAAGGACCAGGGCAGTGCAGGTCCCAGGGAAGGGATAGCAGGGGCCCTGCTGCCCAGCCGGCTGTCCTGCCGAGGCTCTGTGCTGCAGTGTCATCTAGTACTTTCAAAAACTGTGCTGTGGGCACTCGCCTTGGCTCCTGTACAACTGTCCTTCCCATCTCCCTCTGCCAAATTCATTCTTAGCCCTAGGTCCTGCTGAGATGCTGCCTCTACCTTGAAGCCATCCATGAGAACAGTAGCTTGTTATTTCTGCCGCTGTTTCTGGCTTTGATTGGTCCTTCTGTACTCATCCCCTCACCTGACATCTGGACAGCATGTGAAACAATTTATTATGATGTTGCTGGGATGGTCTCCTCTGGCACCTATAATCCTGTCCTAAGTGAGCACCCTACACATGAAGTTGTTTGAGAACACTGGTTGAACTTGTCAACAGTTGGTGGATTTGGATCCAGCAGCTGACAGTCGGCAGAAAAGAGGTGTGACTTTCCAGGCTCTGAGGCCACATCCTCAAAGGGACCTGAGATGATCCCAATAGGTGTGGGTTCAGGAAAAGCAGAGAGATCCAGAACATCTGCCTTTGGTTGGCCCAGATCTTTCTCTCCTCTCTCTCTCTCTCTTTTTTTTTTCTGAGACAGAGTTTTGCTCTGTGGCCCAGGCTGGAACACAGTGGTGTGATCTCAGCTCACTGAACCTTCGCCTCCCCGATTCAAGTGGTTCTCCTGCCTCAGCCTCCTGAGTAGCTGGGAATACAGGCACCTGCCACTATGCCTGGCTCATTTTTGTATTTTTAGTAGAGACGGGGTTTCTCCATGTTGGCCAGGCTGGTCTTGAACTCCTGACGTCAGGTGACCTGTCTGTCTCCCAAAGAAGTGCTAGGATTACAGGTATGAGCCACCACGCCCTGCCTCAGATTTCTTTTCTATTGATCTTTGTCATTCTCTACTCTGCTTAGCTTTTTAGTTCATACTACAGCTTAAATGATGGATAGTTTTTTTTTTACCTTTCTGCGAGAACTGACTTCTTAGAGGTAACCTAAGCCTGAAGTCAAAGGCATGAGGCAGCGGTGGGAGGTGTGGGGGAGGAAGTTACTTTTGGAAGCCAGGATCTTTCCCTGGCTTCTGAAGTCATTCCCTCGGGCAATGGCCTGGCATGGTGTGTCCCTGATGAATATAGTTTCTCTCCTCCTAGTCTACTTGGGAAGCTCTGAGGATGATTCCTTCTCTTTTGACACATCAAATCCACCCAGAGCAGCTTCTGAAAAAAACTAAGAAAAACTGGCCACAGGAGTGTTTGTTCTGGTAGAATTTGAATGTCTCCATGTTGCAAAAGCTGAAATGTCTAGTAAGAGTTCTGACCGAGCCCTTCAGCTCACTACAGCAGTAGCACAAAGGGCAAGCCACAGGGATCCAGCCCTTAAAGTGCTTCGTTCCCTTCTGCAGGCCTCATAGACTCCCCGGGCTTCGCCTGCCACATCTGTACAAGGAGGAGAAGGTG
Organism: Cebus imitator; assembly: GCF_001604975.1. NCBI lineage: Eukaryota > Metazoa > Chordata > Mammalia > Primates > Cebidae > Cebus > Cebus imitator. Next base: position 5,110,865 of record NW_016107356.1, read on the forward strand.
GATTGCCTCTTGTTCTCCAAGTAGCAATCATTTAACCTTGTTCCTTGTTGGTTGCAGATGGGAGCATGTCCACAGGGTGGAAGGAGGATGAAATGAAGTGGCATACATAGAACCTTTAGCTCAGGGCAGATGTACATACACGTGAGCTGTTTTCACAATTAAGAGGCTCATCTCTCACTCTGAGCTTCTATGACTCTATTGTTCATTTTTCTGCACAGGGACTGACCCGAGGCTCTAAGATTCGATCTCTCTTCTGCTGCACTGAGCTGCTTCCCTTCTGAATGTCTCTGCCTGTCATTTTCATTCAGAGACCCTTCACTACCAGTAAGCATCAGATATATTCATGTAGCTGGGTGAGGCATCAGATCTGACAAATGAGGAGGATTCTTTTTAAAACCAGGATCTCTACAATGAGTTTGCTTGTGATGCAAGTAGGGTCTGGATCCTATAAACCATGGAAGACTTGCAGACAAGGCAGTTTCTTCTGGAAGCTTCCCCAGCAAAGAGCAGGAATGGCAGAGCCGCATGTATGCCACAGTGTAACATTCCTGATGCTAAAAAGAATCAGTGATGGATCTTTGCCATAGTGGGGAAGAATAAGCCAATGCAATATACCTAGTCATAAAACGTGGACCAGAGGGAGGGTTTCAGTTGGAAGCTTTTGAGAGGTTAAGCCTCATTTTCCTGCTGCTGTTATATGATGAACCACAGAGACATGCACCCATGCAACTGGGCTCTTCCATTAACAGATACAATGCTGGAACATGGGGAATAATTTTTTTTTTGAGATGGAGTTTCGCTCTTGGGGCCCAGGGTGGAGTCACCCAGGGTGGCATGATCTTGGCTCACTGCAACCTCCACCTCCTGGGTTGGCTCACTGCAACCTCCGCCTCCCAGGTTCAAGCGATTCTCCTGCCTCAGCCTCCCGAGTAGCTGGGATTACAGGTGCCTGCCACCACACCAGGCTAATTTTTGTATTTTTAGTAGAGAAAGGGTTTCAACACATTGGCCTGGCTGGTCTCAAACTGCTGACCTCAGGTGATCTACCTGTTTCAGCCTCCCAAAGTGCATGAGCCATTGCGCCTATCTGGGGAATAAATTTTTGCTATACATTTTCCATAAAAGCAGACAAATGCTCAGTAACTTTTTCATAGAAACATCTGTACTCTGTTTGTAAGGAGAATGCCACAGTTCACTCACTTATTTGCACAGAGGGCCATGCAGTTCAAAGGAACACTGGTCCATTCTGTCTGACCAGGGAGTTGGAGAATCCCTGATCACTGAAGCCAGGAGCAATGCTGGAAGCCTGTCTCTACTGCTGCGCTGGCAAAGCCCAGGGGCCCAGCCTCTGTGGCTCCACCTCGCCTGCCTCTCTTGCTATATCCCAGCTGCTTCAGGTTTTCTGAACGTGCCAGGCCCCTCCCTGGCCCCAGATCCTTGGACATGTCTTTACCTCCTCCTGAAATTCCCTTGGTCCTCTCTTCCCTTGGCTAGATGACCTTTGTTAAAGAATACTCATGTTTCCCATGGCCCCCTCAGCCTGGGTGGGCACCCTGCCCTGTGCATCCTGGCTGGCCCTGTGAGTCTGTTCCCCTCTGTCTCACCCCCAGTGGGGTCCTTGATGACATGGCTGTCCATGCAGTTTACCTCTACATAACAGCTTCAGGCACTCAGCTGACTTTATCTGACCAAACTGCATAGCCGTCACTGTATGCCTGGCAGCTTTCCCAGCAGGGATCAAGATGATGATGATGATGACTGTTATTTCTGTTTTACAGATGGAAAAGCAGAGGCACAAAGCGGTGATGTGACTTGCCTGTGGTCACATGGCTAAAAAGCAGTAGATGGGGGAATGGCTCCCATGTCTGTATGGTCTCAACTGGGTTACGTAGTGTTCCCCAAAGTTCATGTCCACATAGGACCTCAGAATGTGACCTTATTTGGATATAGTGTTTTTGCAGAAGTAACTAGTTAAGATGAGGTCATCCTGGATTAGGGTGGGCTATAAATCTAATGACTGATGTCCTTATAAGAAGAGAAAATGGGCAGACAGAGGGAAGACCGCACGTGATGCTGGAGGCAGAGACTGGGCTGACGTAGCCCAGAAGCTAAGGAGTGCTGGCAACTGCTGTAAGGTAGAAAGAGGCAAGGAAGGGTTTCCCCTAGATCCTTCACAGTGAGCCAGGCCCTGCCAACACTTGGATTTTGGAATTCTGGGGTCTAAAGCTGTGAAAAATAATTTCTGTTGTTTTCAGCCACCCAGTTGGTAGTAATGTGTTACGGCAACCACAGGAAAGTGATGCACCCCATCTTGAGAGACTGAAGCGGGTGGTGTCTCCAGGGGCCTGGGCATGACTGCCCCTTTCCAGAACAGGGGACAGAGCCAGCAGGCCTGCTTCCCTGCAAGTGCTACTCGGTGCTGGATGTAGTGTGGGATTCTCACATGGCTCACACATTGCACAGGCAGGCCAGCGTGTTGCTCTCACGAGATGGCATTTTGGGAGGTACACAGTGCAGAAGCACCAGCCAAGAGCCTGGGGCACATTCCTGGCAGCCAGACTTTGGAAAGCAGGAGGCAGCCACCTGGGGTTTCAAACTCCCTTTTGAGAAAATGAATCCCTAACGTGAACAGGAGTCAGGCACTATTCTAGGCACTGAGGATGGATTAGGCAGTGAGACTGCCACAGCCTCTGTCTCTGTGGAATTAACATTCTAAGGGTGACCAGCCATGAATCTCCCAATCAGTAAACAAGTGGTGATTTCAGAGAGTGATAAGAAATTATAAAGAAAACTTCCCTCTCAAAAGATGATGAGGTTTCTTTCACAAGATTAAACATTACAAATACAAAAAGAAAGCCTAACAAATGGGATGACGAGGCCCTTTGGCCATGTTCACTGCTGCATGTCCATACAAATGCCTTCGTGGCAGCCCAGGCCTTGCCCAGCAAGCTGAGACTCAGTCAGTCCTCGAGCTGGCCTGTCAGGGCTTTGCAGGGCAGCTACCTTGTGGCCAGAGGGGCCCATCCAAATCCAGTTTCTCCATGTCAGGGCCAGCATTGAGGAGGATGACTGGGCAGGCAGTCTGCCCAGGCCTCAGCAGGGAGGGGAGCAGAGACTCCTCCAGGGTGGTTCTCTAGGCAGAGCTGCTGGCAGGATGGATGGCTCCCCGAAAGGCCACTCTTTCTCTGCCAGGAAGGGCATCTGGTCCTTCAGGAAGCACCCATGGAAGGTGTGGGGTGCTTCATGTGCCTGTCATCTGGCAGATGCCATCACCCTTGCGGTACTTCTAGGGTGGCTGCTTTGAGGAAGACAGCAATTTCAGCAGCTTTTTAAACTTCCCGGAACAGAAGGCCAAGTTTCCAAATCTAATCTATATGCCTCAGCAATGTCACTCCTGGACAGGGGTAATTCTAAATGCAAGCATAGTGATGTAGATATAGGATGGGGTAACGTAAAATGTGGCATAGAAACCATTATTTTAAAAAAAGAACAATTTCAGAGAAAAACGCAGTTCTCAGGGCAAACAAAACTGTACCAGAGGGGCTCCTAGGATCCTCAGGGACTTTCCACTTGATTTTCCTTTTCAGGTAAAACACGATCAATAGGAGCCAGAGTAGAGTCAGAGGACAGTGTCTGTTTGCACACACACACACACACACACACACACACACACACACGGGTATGTGACTGAGGAATGCAGCATGAACGACCTGGCATAAACGCAACGCTCTAATTTATTCCACATCACTCACTGAGATTCTCCACTCACTAATTTTCCTAAAAGCGGATTTTTTCATATCCTTTGAAGTCAGGCAAATGGTTTTGGTGGAAGATTTGTTCCCTCTGGGCCGGCTGGCAACATACAAAATTGTCTTAAAAGCCTCGTTAGCAACAGAAGAAAGGTCGGCCCCCTCTTAGTGGATGGAGAAGCAGGAAGTAAAGATCGTGATGGTAAACATAGAGCAAGTTTTGACAACCATCGGATCATTTAACGGCACCAGAACATCTAGCAGAAACGAATTTTTTTTTTTTTTACCATTGTCATTCACATTTTTAAAAGAAAATAAAAAAAATCTTGAAGCATTTCATAAATGTGGAGGAAGGATGACATATTTACCCATGGTTTAAACTATGTAAAATGAAATGATCTGTAAGACCTGGTATTTGATAGCATAAGAGAGTGACCATTGTCAATCATAATCTAATTGTACATTTAGAAATAACTAAAAGCATAATTGTTTATAACACAAAGAATAAATGCTCAGGGGATGGATACCCCATTTTCCATGACATGATTATTGTATATTGCATGTCAATATCAAAACATCTCATGTACCCCATACACGAGACATATATAGTTGCATATACACCTACTATGCGCCTATATGCCTAGGTGCATATACACCTACTACATACCCACAGAAATTAAAAATTAAAGAGAAAAATAAATAAATGAAATGATCCATGACCTCCCTCTATTGATGAGCACACAATGAAGGGCTTGGTATGTTAGGCTCATACACATATATGCAGATGTTTGTGGTTGTAGTTAAATTGGTCAATAGATGTAGACTGACCTAAGAAAATAGGAATTAATTTCCAGCCTAAATACTGACGGGGCACTTCTGTTCCCGTACACCCTCAGAGACTTTGGCCAACTTCTGAAGCAGTTAATTGGCTTTCCTGGCTGGAACTGCAACACCATTGCAGGCAAGTGTCTTGGAGCTCCAGACGGGCCTGTGAACAGGGTGGTAGGAAGTCCAGGAGAACATGAATCAGCCCCACATGGACACCCGTGGCATTTAAGCTTGGAAGGAAACTTGACCAGTAGCCGAAGTCAGCAATAGGCACGAAGCAGGCTGTGCCATGCTGCGGGACTGAGGAGTGTGGACCGGCTCCTGAGCATGGCTGGTGGCCACGGAGGCCCTGCCTTGTAAGGCCAGTGTGTTTCCCTGGGCCCTCCACACCAGGCTCCACCCTTCCCAGCAGACTCTCTGACCCTTTCAGCTCTGACCACAAAGGGTGGGACTTAATGACCTGGGAACCCAATTTCTTACTGGTTTTGGTAAATTAAAAGTGATAGAATGAGTAATACATTAAAGTCATCATTTTTCCTAACTGAAAAAAAGAAGTATGACAACCCTGTTGAGACTTGACCTCTTCGAAATAGACTGTTACTTTCTGGGAGCTCTTCTTCTTTTTTTTTTTTTTTAAGACAGGGTCTCGCTCATCACCCAAGCTGTAGTGCAGTGGTGTGATCACAGCTCACTGCGGCCTTGACTTCCTGGGAGTAGGTGATCCTCCTGCCTCAGCCTCTCAAGTAGCTGTGACTACAGGTGTGTAATATCATGCTCCGCTAATTTTTGTGTTTTTTATAGAGACACGTTGCCCAGGCTGTTCTTGAAATCCTGAAATCAAGCCATTCACCAGTGTTGGCCTCCCAAAGTGCTGGGATTCTAGGTGTGAACCACCACGCCTGGCCTCTGGGAGCTCTTTTGAGGTTTAAATATTTAGATACTGCAATTTACTCACTGTCCTCTGTTGTCATGGAGTTTATAGGAAAGGCTATTTAGGAACTAATGCTGTCTTAGTTATTTTCTTTGTCTCTTCTCTGTCTCTTGGAACGTACACGTGTAGGTGTATATGTGTGTACAGACAGGTGTTTCTTTGTATTCTTGGCTTTTTGTATCCATCATTTTTATCTTTGAGAATGCCCCCACCACACATTCAGCATAGATTTGCTTTTCAGAATTTTGAACACTGAAAATTCTTTGAATATTTTCTAATACATCAACATTTACCTTGACATATCTGCAGCCTGTGGACAGGTGTGTAGAATAACAGACTCTCAGACTTGGGAGGACCATGAGGCTATTGACTTGGACCTTCCATCTCATGAAGCAGGAATTCTCCCAAGGAACCACCACCCCGACCTCTCCCCGAGGTCAGGCCTGCCTAAACCAGGGTTGAGTTGTGTTTATATTGCTCAGCTTAGCTGTATAGCTCAGGTGTGACAATTCTGCATAAGAGGGGGTGAGGAGGAGGGTTAAATGGAGGGGAAAGTGGTAAAGGGGAGAAAATAGAGAGAAAGGGGCATGATAAAGGTAGGACTGGGGTTAGAGGCTGGGGGCTAGGAAGATCTATCGGAAGAGAGCAGGCTGCAGGGAAGTCCTTTTGGGTTCCTTCTGTGTCATGTGTCTGACCTTTTGTGTCTCTTTCTCAAACCCTGTGGATGTGTCAGCCCACGAGGTGCCGGGGGTGTGGAGAGGATGAAGACCAGGGCAGAATCTTTGGCCTAAAAAGCAGAGTTCTTGGAACAGTGTTGACATTTTAAAAATCATAGCTAGCTTGAAGAGGAATCCTGATCTCTTCTCTCTCTCTGTCTCTCTATTATTCTCTCCTACTTGATTTCATAACTGATCTCCTCTTATTGAAACAGTAAGTGGAAAAAGAAAAGATGGTTTCACAAAGATCCTCATTAAAGAAAGTGCTGCCGTAAGTTATCTAGAAACGTAGGTGTTCTACAGCACAACGTTCCTCCTGAGCTTATCACTTTACACTGTGAGGCAAACATGTTAAAAAAAAAAAAATACACACACGCACAGCAAACCCCGACCCGCAAGCATGAGTTCAGATCTTGAGCAATAAGACATAGATACTATCACAATATTTTGCAAAACTCAAGAAACATTGCCACATTTTCCATAGGGTTAACTTTTGAGATGAAAAACTAATTTGGAACTTATGATTCCTTAGAAAAAAAAAATTCCCTTAGCCAAACTGAAGAAATTTACTTGGGAGAGGAAAATGACTTAACTCGTAGTTTCCGCAATGAGAAACACATTCTCATGGCTTTCAGCCACTTTCTGTCATTATGTGATGGGCTTACATTGCATTCATTTACAATGAGTTAAAAATATGAATGAAATCTTTAAATGAACAACTGAAATAAAATCATGATTTAAACATCCCAGCACTTGAAAGAAAGAGGGTATAGCATGGCTGTAGGCATAATGACAGATACCGAGTCTTAATCTCAAACATGACAGCCCATATTTTTCAAACTGAGTGTCTCAAATTCACAGTTAAAAAAAAATAGGCCTCTTATTGCTGCTGTGAGATAGGGCAGGGTAATGCCTATGAGTGTGTCTCTTCCTGTGTTGTATCTGGCCTTGAGTTCACAGAACCCCCCAACATCAAAGGAAGCAGTAGGAGATGGTGTGTGGAACACCAGATAGCCAGAGGAAAGGGAAAACCCTTCCTTTGCCAAGAGGAATTGCTAAAATTAGATGGTGAAGTAGTCTTGGCACTGGAAGGCGTCTTGCTGATGATCAGTTTCAATAGATGATAGAACTGTTGCTTATTTGGAGACTTTCAAAGAGAGAGGCTTACATCCCAGGCAGGAATGCCTTACCGAGCTGAATAGCTCTTTCTATGTGGAGATGCTTCCCTAGGACTATCTTAAATTCTTTGTACTGATATTCAACCCCATTTCCTCTTGCTTTGGAGCTCAGTGCAGAAGGGGAGCTGCCAGGCACTATTCTTTTCCTGCAAACTTCCTAAGATGATTTTCATAACCCAAGACCATCATCCTTCTCTCCCCAACACCCCCAATCTGGTTGCTTCATTTTGACCTTCTCTGTGCATTTGGGGTGCATGTGAGAAGGAGGTTCTGCAAGATGAGGTGGAAGGACCAGGGCTAGGTTCACACTTGGGCTGAGCATACGGTCAGCTGGCATGTCCAAGGCCATCTCTACTCCCCCATCTCCCTTGCCCCTGCCTTGTTCTGGTGACATTATCCGGACATCTACCACTCAAGATGTATGACTTGAGTAAGCATTGCATCTTCTGTTTCTCTTTTAAACTTCAAGACCATCAGGAAAGGGTTGAACCAGTCAATATTAATATCTTTGCTGCTCTGGTTTCCTCTCTAGAAAGTATTTAGGGAAGCAAGAAGGTCTGGGAGAGGGGATGAAGGGGGAAAGCAGGAGGCTTAGGAAAAGGGGACCTGAGAGAGGGCCACAGAGATCAGTCCCATTTTCCTGAGAATGTCCCTGTGGCTTCCTCAGAGGGACCACACAACGTCCAGCGACCACCGTGTGACTTTCAGAGATAACAGTGACAGTTCCTGGCAACATTTGTCCCCTACCCCCCATCCTTCATTCTCCTCCTCAGAGGATTTTATTTGGCTTTGGGCAACATGAAAGTCAACTCCACAGAGTACAGAGGGAGCCAGAGAGCCCAGTCCTCATTTCATCTGGTCAGCTTCTTTTTTCTTAAGACCAAAACAAACCACAAATGCTCTCACCCTGCTAAATAGTCACCCATGAAATACAATTGGGAAATCTATGTTCCAAAGCAAAACCATTCTCTTTGAAAGAGCCAGCCTAGACTGCTCTGTCCCACCAATGGAAGAGTTAACAGAATTGACGGGAGGCAGGCACGTAGTGATAAAGAGGTCTATTCTTAGGTGAAATAGGTGAGTTGTGGTGGCCATGAGCACTGGCACCCCTGAATTCAGGCCTGTGGGTGAGCAGAGCAGCACACACAACTGGGTAGAGTGGCCCTTTATCTCATGCCAGCTGGACCCAGAGCTGGAGCTTGGAGGCTGGGGTGATCAGGCTGTTCTTGGCAGAGGTTCTTGAAATGAAATAACTCTGGTGGCGATGGGAGGCCATGCCTCCAGGCCTGCCCCAGAATAACACGTTGTTAGCATATGTTAACAGGCTGCCTTTTCTCCAAAGATCACAAAATGCATCCATTTATTGTCTGTTTTGCAAGTATTGCTATCTGTGTTTTACGGGTGACAAAACCAAGATACATCAAGGTCATGGAGCCCCCAGCTGAGGGTGAGTGAGTTAGGGGCTGACCTGGGAGACCTGCACTTCCTGAGTCTCAGGCTCTTGCTCAACAGCTGACCCCTGATCTTTCCAAACTCATTCCAGAACGGTCCTTTTGGCCTACAGATCTCAGGGTCTGGTAGGAGTTAAAAGGAACACGTGTGTTCCGAACTCCCTGGAAGAAAGTATTGAAAACACACACACAATCTAGTGTTCGACATGTAGGGACTGAGATGAAAGGGGACAGCTGTTTCGGTGCTGGGTTTTGTGACCACACGTGGTTAGGCCTTCAGCCCTTGGGAAGCACATGGAAAATGAGTGGAAGAGCTGGCTCCCTCTCTTCTCTCCCATTAGGCACAAGATCATGTAGATTCAGGTCTTCCTCCTTTTAAAAGTGTGACTATCGTGTCAGACTAAGCTTTCTAAGGAACCCACCACTGATATCATTCAACAGAAAGAAGAACCTACTGGATTAAAGCTAAGTGAAATTTTCCAAATGATTTCAGCTGGCTCTACCTAGCAGGTAAGTTTCATCTTTATTGGGCTGAATGAGATGAGCTTTCACCCAAGATGTTGAAGCCACGCTTATAGTATTTGACTCTTACACAAATACTATAATATAATCAATTACAAATATTTGACTGCAATCTAAACAAAAGCAAGTGATGTCCCAAGTTAGAATTATGGATATAGGGCACAGAAACATCTTAAAACTCAAGGCTGAAAGGTATCTAAGGAATTCTTGTCTCAAGGTAGAGATGTAATAATTCTCAAAGAGGAAACTTGTGTCTACTGATTTTTAAAAATCTACAGGGAAGATGATCATACAATTTTCATCGGGCACTCTTAACAATCAACTGGCAAACAAATGCAACCATAAACTACCATATGCAAGGTTCTGGAAGAGCACACAGATAGCTATTTTATTCATGTTCGCATAGTTGAGTGGTTCATGCTCTTTGGACTTGTATAAGTAGCATTAACTACTCTCAATATTCAGATATTCTTTGTTATGTCTCTCAAATCATTGCCTTTTGGTATGGCTTCCCAATCTGAGTTCTGTTCCAGGAAAAATGGGGATGGAAGTCACTCTCAATGACAGCCTTACACACACAGGGCACACCTGGTTACTAATTTGTCCCTGAGCCACTTCTTCTGGTGCCAGGCTGAGCTGAGGAAAAGGCAGCAGAAAGCAAAAAGCAGACTTGAATGTCTCTAGATTCAGACTTTGGGTCTTTCCCTCCAAATTTCTTCCTCCCACAGTCCTCCAGGAAATTGCAGTGTCCAGATTTCTTATGCTAAAGAGCATGTGATACTTCCATGCCTGTTTTCTTTACTTTTCTTTTCTTTATTTTTACTCATTCTCTCCATCCACCAATCATTGACTAATTCTGGTTTTACCTCCAAAACAGTCACTGTCTTTACTGTCTCTACATTTTTTTTTAACCTCCATTTGCAATAGTTTCCTATTTGTATTTTTAAAAAGTTCTTTAAATAGGCTTATTGAGATATAATTCACTTATCCTATAGTTCATCTATTTCAAATGTACAATTAAATAGGTTTTTGGTCTATTATATTCTTTTTTGGAGTTATGATTATATATATATGTGTGTATATATATATATTTAAAACATATAGTTAGGCATTTTAACCATTTTTCACTATAGTTCTATGACACTAATTACATTCACAGTATTGGTAATAATAATTATTCATTTTTTCCAGCACTTCTTTGTTACCCAAATAAACAGTTAATATACATTAGGAGTAAAAGAAAACTTCAACATGATAAAGCTTATATATAGAAACTCACAACTAACATAATGCCAAATAATAAACTACTGAAAGCTTTTCCCTTAAGATCAGGAAGAAGACAAGGATGTTCACTCTTGCCACTTCTATTCAACACAGTACTGGAAATTCTAGCCAGAGCAATTAAGAAAAAAGCATATAAAAGATATCCAGATTGGAAAGTAAGGAGTAAAATTATCTCTTTGCAGATGCCATGATATTATATATAGGAAACCCTAAAGAATCCTCAAATGAAAACCTGTTGGATCTAATACGTGAATTCTGCAAGCTTGTACGACATATAATCAGCACACAAAGATCAGTTGTGTTTCCATATTCTTGCAATGAACAATTCAAAAAGGAAATTGAAAATGATTTCACAATAACATTGCAAAGAGCAAAATACTTATAAATATATTTAAACAAGGAGGCAAAAGACTCATATACCACAAAACATCACTCAAATAAATTAAAGAACTAAATAAACGAAAACCACAAAACATCACTCAAATAAATTAAAGAACTAAATAAATGAAAAGACACCTCATGTTCATGGATTGGGAGACTTAGTATTAAGATAACCATACTACTCAAATCAAACTAAAGATTCAATGCAATCCCCATCAAAATCCCAAGAGTATTATTATTATTACAACTTTTACAGAAATAATAAGACCCATCCTGAAATTCTAACTGGATTTTTGCACTTGCTGTTTCTCTTTCCTGGTGTGCTCTTGAGTCAGACATCAGCATGGCTCCCAGCGTCACCCCCTTCAGGTGAGAATGCCACATGTCACTTGTCACCTTCTCAGTGTGCCCCTCTCTCACCAGTTTTGCACCCCCAGTTGCCCCTTATATGTCTTACGTTTTTTTCATTGTGCCCTTAGTATTATTTTCCCACACAGTACATTTTACCTCTTTTTTGAGACAGTATCTTGCTCTGTCACCCAGGCTGGAGTGCAGTGGCATGATCTTGGCTCACTGCAACCTCCCTTTCCCAGGTTCAAGCAATTCTCCTGCCTCAGCCTCCTGAGTAGCTGGGATTACAGGTGCCCACCACCACGCCTGGCTAATTTTCGTATTTTTAGTAGAGATGGGGTTTCACCATATTGGCCAGGTTGGTCTTGAACTCCTGACCTCAGGTGATCCACCCACTTTGGCCTCTCAAAGTGCTGGGATTACAGGCGTGAGCCACTGCACCTAGCCTTCTTATTTATTTTTTGACTTCCCTATTAAATCCAAATTTCACGAGGTCAGGAATTTTTATGTTTGTTCACTGCTATATTTCCAGCATCTAAAACATATCAGGCACATAATAGGCACTCAAGATAAACATTTATCGAATGCAAGCACGAGTATAAAAATACAAGAAAAACAAATACGTCCAAATTTATTATTTTTGTGATGAGACAAGACCAGTAAGTGATTACTAATGGGATTTTTGCCTCACACTTTCCTTAACAGAATTTAAAATTATGGCAAAACATGGTGGTGCAGGAACAATACTTCATTATACACCCAGAGAAGTGGTGAGTTAGCATCTATTTCCTCCCACTTGAAAAGCAAATTCACTTTGGGCTGTTTTCAAATCATCAACTCTTCTTCCAATGTACTGCTCGCCGAATCGGAATACATTTGAAATCACTTCCCTGTCTGAAAAAGTCATCAGAGTATTTTAATCCATCTTAATCTGTAATGGCAAAGGATGCCGTGTGAGTAGAGATGCAGTTATGGCTAAGTGTGGGATGCCAAGAACTTGACTTTGGCTGGGTGAGAGCAAATCTCGATAGCAAGGGAGCAAGTAGACAGCTGGTAGGAAAATCATGGGTTCGCCTGCATGTGAGTAACAAGGATGAACGGTAATGGGAGACTCCCACAAGTGGGAAACAGTACATGTAGACATGACTACATGCCAAACAAATGTACAACTGCACATACTTAACTTATGATTTTTACTTTGATGATGATGAGTGAACAAGAAGGAGAAAAGCTGTCTTTTAAAAGAAAGATGACTCAACCATGTCTTATATTAAATAGATATTGGGAATGTTTGCCTGAATTACATCACTGACCTCATGAAGCCATGAAATCTCCAACAGAACACCACAAAGCCACAGCTTTATCTCAAAGCTCAACACTTTGTAATGGCACCTCTTCAAGACTTAGTTCCTGTGTTTCCATTCTCAGGGGCAGATGCTTTCCTTAGGAAGAGACCCACTGTCTCCCTGAGATGAGGAAGGAATGCTTCTTACCCTGAGACTGAAAGAGCTGAAGTGCCTAAGATGAGCACTGTGATCCAATCTGAAGAAATCGTATCTTTAACACACTCACAAAGAAAAGAGAAAGAAATGAAAACACATATTCTTTAGATTTTTTTTCTTTCAAATGCATTCTTTGGGTAGAACACAGGTGTGTACCTTCCAATTCTATTTATCTATTGATCCAACATATTTTCTAAATAATCCATACACATTCTATAATCCCACCCATACAAGATTTCTTTAAAGTGGTAAACCTTTTCCACTACCATTTGCTGTTGAGAAAATGAAGGTATGAGAACGCTATTAACTGTGTACTAGACATGGTACAGTCAAAGAAGGGAGAGCCTGGAAATACAGAACTGTGGTTAATCATCGTGGCTCTGCCAGCCATTGACTACTTGTATACACTTGGACCAAGAGACTGGTTTGATACCAGTCACACCCATGATGGTGACATTCCATGGGATGGCAAAGTGCCTTTGGTTGTGCCAGAATTTTCTTGTATCAAATAATTCTAGAAAACAAGAGGTCCAGAAGCTAGAACTAAGACATTCCTTTTGCATGAACTAACAAGACTTCAATTACTTGGTCATAGTGGCTCCCATCATGGCTTCTGAGTTGTAGACGTTAATATTATGGCACATCCCATGAATAAAATCAGTTCTCCATCTGTGCCCCATAGAACAGCATGACAATTTCAGGGCATAGCTGAGGGCATGCCTTGAGTAAAGTCACAAATACAGCTTATACTAGAACCCAGGAACTTTGACCCTGTTTTTATCACCCTGTCCATTGTTGAAGCAACCATTTAACTCCCCTGAGTGGTCCACGGATTGTTTGAAGTGGGGCCTTCAGTCCCATTTTTAATGCTTCTGTATCTGAAGATTTTATTAAATGACATGGGATCATGTCTTTGGGGAAACAGACATTCAACTGAGGCTCATGAGAGAGACGGCTTGACCTTCAGGCCCTCCCTTGTGTCTGCCTGCTAGAGAAGTGTCTGTCTCGTGATTCCAGCTTACACTTGGCCCTGGACCACAAACCAGGCCTCCAAGAGCACAGCTTGGATGTGGTGCCCATGTTTCAAATTCATCTCGCTTCCTTATCAACGGGGGACTTTGATCTGGGTTTTCCGAAGACACAGTTAAAAAAAATTCTTATTATCAGCTTCGATTTCTGTGCCATAGTTTTAAGGCTGACCACCTCTGCTTTTCTCCATCCACAGCATAAACCTCAAAACCTGCTGTCTCCACTGAGCTGTTGAAAGAGAAGGTAGATTTTGCTGATCTATTCAGGCATCTCCAGAAATCATGTTTTTTATCAGGGTTAGATTTCTTCCTCATACCAATATGCTTACTCAATGTGATAAAATGATGAAGAAACGGGAGACATAAAGACAGAGATACAGACAGAGATGAGAAAGGCTGCATTTTACTCAGTAAAGACCCCCACTGACTCCACAATTTGTCTACAGTTCTATAAACACCATTAGGATTCTGTGTGACTCATTGTATATGCAAGGAAATAGCCTCTTCTGTCCTGTAATGCACCACATTTAAATTCCACACTTGAGTCAAGTTGGAGTCAGATCAGACCAATGGCCCCACCCCATACCCTGCTAATAATTTAATTAATCTCTATTAAGAACCTTCACATTAAGTCTTTTCTATTTTTAAGCCTAGGAACTATCAGTTTTCCAGACATACTATATTACTTAAAAGACAGGCTCCATGTTTCATTCTTATCCCTGGCACCTAATCATCATCCCATAAAGGACATTCATGATTCTAGCTACCCCTTAGCTTCCTTCTTACAGCTCAGACTCTGCTAGATGGGACTCTGAAATACCCACTCAGCACTTGCCAGCCGGATACCTTCCCTCATGCTGTAAGTGCTGCACAGGGAGGAAGAACGTGGCTTTTTCGCTGCAGCTGGAAGTCTCCTCCCTTTCATCTCTTATCTTTTAAGTACCATTTGCATTTCATGCCAATATCAGGTAAGCATGGGGTGGCACTATTATGTGATTTTCCTGCCATACTTGCAGGTTTGCCTCATGCCCTTGACACATTTAATGTTACTTTCTTTCAACTGGGATGTGTGGCAACCGGTATGTCCGCTCCAGCTGGAATGCCTGGGATTGTGTTTTTATGGATGACATCCACACAGCTGGAAAGCGTCTCTCCAGGATCTCTGACAGTGAGTAAGTTGCTCACATCATTGTTGGCAGGCTTACCCCAATTTTAAGTCATTCTCTAAGACAAAGCAGACAAAAAGTCTCATCTATTAAGGTCACCAGGCCTTTGAGCGCTGAGGAGCTAAGCTAAAGCATTGCATCCAGGCGCTGGATTGTGGAGTTGTTGTATGCATTGTCTTTGAGAGAAAGGCTAGAGCGAAGGAGATGGAAGCACCCACACCTCAAAGCTTGGAGATGTAAACACGAAACAGCCTCAATGTTTTTACCGAAAATCTGCTTTGCCTCCATAAAAGCCTCAAGTAGGCAAACTGAACTAAGTGTCCTTTTCAGGAAACACAATGAGATGGATACGCCATCCGGTTAATAAGATAAAGCCACGCAACTCTCTCCTCCCCGCTTTCAAGCTTTCCAAAGCACCCTTTTCTAGCAGTCATCAAGAAAAACCCCCCACATGGCTCAGAGGTGAAGGGCCTGGGAACGAGCCTCAGGCGGACGTGGATAGGAGTTCCTGTTCTGTTGAGTGACTTTGGGAAAGTTAGGTAGCCTCTCTGGGTCTGAGGAGGAGAGCAATAATACCAGTATCATGGTTGTTACATGGAAAGTGCTGGGCGCAGCACTGGGCACATGAGGGGCGCTCAGTACATGCTGGTCAATATTATTGTTATTAAGGTTTCCCTTTTCAGAGTGCTGAACAAGGAGCATGGAGAAGTAGTGCTATCACATCTTTTGATCCTGGGGCTCAGTGGTACTTTACAGTAGGCAAAGGCCGAGCCTGATCAAGGCCTGTCCAGAGCCTTTCTCTACCAGTCAGAATGTGCTGGAAAGACAGAAGAGAGGAGCTCGTGATTCACCCAGGACAGTCCCTGTTTACTGTAGGTGCCACCTCCTTTTCTGCTCTGGGAAGTACCCAGTCAAGGAGGACAAATGACACTGTCACCCTGTCTAGGAGGTACCTTAGGTGGCTTCTTCAGCTGCACTGCCCCGTATTGGCGCCACCAGTCCCATGTGGGCAATAAGCACATGGCTTCCAGTGGGGCTGGTCTGAACTGAGACAGCTCAAAAGTGTAACCTGCAACCTCAGATCTCAAAGACTTGGGAAAGAGAAAGGATGTAAGCTATGGCATAATTTTTATATAGAATGCATATCGAAATATAACATTTGGCTATAACGGGTTAAATAAAACTATTAGTACATGAATCTTACATATTTCTTTTCACCTACTTGATTGTGGCTACAGGACACTCATCTGCAGGCTTGTGTTCTATTCTGTGGAGCAGGGCTGTCCTGGAGGTTGAGCCCTGTTGTAACCGGGTTTTTTCTTGGGTGCTGGTGAGACACAGCTCCCCTGAGAGAATGCTGTGGGTTTTTGGCTTTCAATTTCTTAAAGAATAAGTGATGGGACCACTGCAGGTGCGCCGTATGCTCATAAAAGTAAATACTGGACCCAAGAAGTGTAGAAAGGTGATTTTATTTAGGTAGAGAAAAGAGAAGGAAAGGAAAAGAAGGAAAGAAGAAGAGAAAGACTTCCAGGAAGAGTGTGGAAGGGGATTTCAGAGGGGAAATCCCAGAGGGGAAAGGGAGCTCCCACCATGTGGCAGGGGATTCCAGAGATCTGGAAATCTGGTGTGGGTGAAGGAGCAGGGGAATTTATCCTGGGAGAGAGAAATTTCCCAAGTTCCTCTGGCCAATGAAAGGAGTTCCTTTAAACTCCCGCTGGGGTGATTGAAGTTTAGTTTCTTCTCCCAGCCTTGAAATTTAAACATACACTGTTAAATCTCCCGGATGGAGAGAGATGGGAGGGGGGCATAAAGCTGGGAAATTCTTGCCCTTAAAACTATATCCCCTTATGGACCCCGAAACAGAACATATCCCCTCACTGTGGGCAGTGGACATGTGGCTGTCCTCTGGACAGATGCTGAGGCTGTAGCCACATTTTCTCTCAGGCTTTGGGGGAAATGCCCACCCCCAGCCCCACCTCAGAACCATGCCCTAATGCCCTGGGCCAGTTGGGTCTCCACTCCTGCATCCCTGCAGCTAACCCTGCTCTCCAAGTGACCCACCGACCATTGGATGTGCTAAAGCCACCACATTCAATACGTTGAGACATGTGCCGCCACCTCCTCTCCCCTGGCTCCACCCTTGGTCTCCCTGCAGTGCTTCTCCTCCTGGATAACAGCCCTTTTGGCTACTGGACTCCAGACCTTCATGTCACCTCTTGCTTGCCTCTATCCTTACCCTTTAGAGCTAATCATCTGCCAACACCCGGGTGCCCTCTCTCTCACCCCTTCACCCTCACTGCCATGACCCTAGTTCAGGTCCTTTTATTTTGTGATATTTATTGTTTCAACATCCTCCAAACTGATCCTCTGACTTCTCTTCATATCATCCCAAAGCATTGGTGAGGTCCTTTTATTATCCAGAACTATTTTGATGTCCCAGCTTTAAAATATGCCCTTGATCCTCCCTGGCGCCCAAGCTCTTCAGCCTTGCAATTATAGCCCTTTAGAACTCAGCCCCATTTTATAGATCCAGCTTTATTCCCTCTTATTTCCATTGCCTCCTCCCATCGACCCCACTGCCACCACCGCTAGGCCGGGCCATTTTTCACAAACACACACTGTACTCTTTCAGCTCTAACTGTCTGATCCATGGTGCTGATGAGGATGGGGCAGGCCATAGTAGCATTTAAAAAGAAAAAGGGAAAAGTCAGCCTGTGCACATCTGCATAGGCAGACTTTCTAATTTTGTTACATCAACATATTTGTTGAATGTGCACTGCAAGAATATTTAACGTCAAGCTCAAACTTCTACAGCGGTGAGCCCGGGATGTGCTCAAGCACGGTTAACTCTACCACTTTCGCCCTCGCCTCCTGCATTGCCAGTATGGCAGATACCTAGTGGTGGACTCAGCCCTTCTAACCATACTGATTATGGAATGATCATTGGAGGCTTTGAATAAGGAAGGCTTCTGGATGAAGATCAAATTACACTTCTATAAGAATGTCAAGTAGAACGTTGCATGAAAAAAAGCCATTGATCCAAAGGGAAGAAAGGTAAAGAAAAGAAAAGAAGAAAAGGAAAAACAACAACAACAAAATGGAGCCCCTCGACTGTAATGGAGAGGCTGATGCTTGGCTTTCAGGAGAGCGGGCCGTGCGTGTGTTGAATTATAGGCAATTACTGGTGGTCCCCTGTTGGCCCTAAAGAATTTAGAACTGAGTTGAAAGGAAATCTGATCTATCAGGAGGGAAGTCCTGCTGCACCTTTTAACACTGTGCCAACTTCACTGAGCTTGAACTTTTCTATGGTGTATCCTATTCTTAAAATCTCACAAATGTTGTTGATAAAACAACTGTTAGCATTCAATGTGAGGATAAACCTCTCTACTAAGTCACGTGTTTTTTTATGGGCCCAAATTGGGATTGTGAAAATGTTATAAGATTTTGAAGACTGAAATAAATCCTGCCCAGTGTCTTCTCTGCTTTCTAGCATTTTATTCACAAGGAAGGAACCAACGCTTTTGTATAAACCCCAATGAGTGAGTGTTGTTCACCAATGTAACCTTGGGGCACTATGAGACCACGAAGTTTGGGCTTATTCTCCAAAGAATAATTACATGCTAGTCAATGCAATTGTAGTGTTAATTACACGTTATCATGTTCCTGGGGTAAGACACATTTACATGTGAGCATCTCAGCCACCTGAGCATGCACCACTGAGAAACAGAGACAAAGATGGTTCAAAGGCTTCACGGAGCCCAGCCTGCTAGAGGACAATGGACCCTATTCCCAGGTGTGCAGCGTGACATGGAGTGGTCAGTGTTGGCCCTGCTCTTTCCTGTCACCAGTCTTCAGGGACAATAGGGACACACCATGCTTCTGATTTAGATGGTATGAAGATGATTGAGTAAAAAATATGGAAGCTGACCAGGCGCAGCACTTTGAGATGCTGAGGTGGGTGGATCATGAGGTGAGGAGTTCGAGACCAGCCTGGCCAATATGGTGAAACCCTGTCTCTACTGAAAACATAAAAAAATTAGCTGGGTGTGGTATTCCCAGCTACTCAGGAGGCTGAGGCAGGAGAATCACCTGAACACAGGAGGTGGAGGTTGCAGTGAGCCAAGATTCTGCCACTGCACTCTAGTCTGGGCAATAGAGGGAGACTCTGTCTCAAAAATTAAAAAAAAAGAAAAAAAAAAGAAAAAAAAAAGGAAGCTAAATGCTTAAAAGATGACTCTTTCTAGGATTTTTCCAGGTGGGTTTAAAATTTTGACTTATTTTGACTGACCAAACACGGAGCTTGGGCCCACTTCAAGACTTTTGTGCTTTAGTTTTTTCATGTGTAAAAGATGAGCACATGACCATGTGCCACTTTCAAGCATAAAAGTCCTAACAGTTGATGCTGAAGCTGTGTTAGACAAAGCACACCCTGGTATAACTAGGCTGGATGAAAGTCTGTCCTGTGTGTTCACACAGAGCTGAATAAAAAGATGATATTGGTAATGAGGGCCTAGGTTAGAACTGTTCAGAGAAAGCCCTCAAGTCTGTGACAGCTGAATACTGTGTGGCAATATTAAGTCGGGTTCTGTTTCATCTCTGGCTATAAGGCATATGAAAACCATATTGCACGTTCTGGTTTCGAGGCGTCCTTTTTTCCTCCCTACATTTATACCAGTAGCAAGGCAAGGCATTATTACCTCACCAGAAATAGTATTTTTAAAAACATACCCAGTACCATAGATTTGGGGTAGTAGCAACAACTGCCAGGAATTTAATTCATCAATTAAGCTCCTTTAAAAAACAAACAAACAAACAAAAAACTAGGTCTTATACCTTAATGTTGAAATAACACAGGTTCAAAGCACCGGACAAGTGAGGTGCTCTGTACCTTCGTGCTACACACTTCACATTAAGGCATGTCTTTTGTTCACAAGAATGTTTTTACCTGACGGTGTATTGCATTTCTTCCTGTTTCTAGCCTCTGTGACACTACTTGGTAGAGAGTGATGTTTAATAATGGTTTGTTAAATGAATCAACGGGTAAACATGAAATATGGTCAGTCACACCACCCCGAGTAGAGTATGTGCACACATGCACACACACACACACACACACACACATTCACAAAGTCCTACATAGGAAACTACCTCAGGCCATCCCCATTTAAAAAAAAAAGTGAAGCTTGCTGCCAGCACTCATTTAATTTTACGTAAACACACTCTGAGGCTAAAGCAAATCTGACTGTTTTTCAACGTGGAAAAGTATAAACACTGTTTTTAGAGTTATTTCTATACAGAACTAACAACCGAATCATTTGAATAATCAGAATCATCTATTTTGGGAAAATTGGATTCATCAAATGAGTCTTTGGTCAACAACTGTTTGAGAATGATGTGAACATCACAGGTAGGAATGCCATGTTTTCTAGGATTCAACATTTTCGGTGACCAAGAATTACTGTATTTTGTAAATGGAGATACCACTACCAAAACCAGAATGTTATAAATAGAATGATACCTTTTGTTTCCAAAGTCGATACAGTATTAGGTTGGTGCAGAAAGAATTGCTGTCACTTTCAATGGCAAAAACCACAATAACTATTTTTTGTGCCAAACTAATAGAGTGATGTGAATAATAATAAAAGTGAGATATTTCATGGCAAAATTATCTTGGGGTAAGCACCGCACTTGCCAGCCCTGCTGATGAGTATTCTTGGGGCAGACCGGGAAAGGGTTAAGTAGTCCAGGAATAGTGAAGATGCTTCACCTTCTAAGGCCTTGTCCTGATCCCAAGCCTATGACACACATGACGATTGATCCAGGCAACTTTCCTACTGAGACTCCTGCTCAGTGCCCCAGCTCCCGGGCACTGAGACAGCCGCTACTAATTCATAAGAGTTGCCACTGGGAAAAGTCAAAGTTCCATCCCTGGAATAGACATTGTTCTTTGCTGTCAACTCATATGTTAATGTATGGGGATCAGGTGGATCCCTCTGTGGGTTGAAACAGAAAAGAACTTAAAACCACTTGGCATTGGCCATATAAAGCAGAGGAGAGTAAGTAATAAATCTACATTAATAAAAAATGCCAGGAGGGGCTTCAGTGCCCTCCATGGCCACTGCCTGTGGACAAGCATTCTGCTGACTGTCAGGTGGAATCCATCCCATCCACCTTTCACCACTTCAACAGTGAGTGGAAGCAGAAGAGCATTCATCACCATGAAGCAGACAAGAATGCTTGCTAATTACCATTTTGTTTTAAAGTATAGCAAGATTTGGGGCACCCTCCTTACCCCAACTATCTTCTTTCCTTAACTTTTATGTGGGCAGCGTTGTTATAATTTCTCTGTTCAAATAAAGTCTGTAGAAAGCCACAAAAAGAGATCTGGACCCTATAGCTTAACGGATTCTGGAAAGCAGCTGGCTTGTAACATGAGTCATTCCAGCCAAAGCTTTCTCTTTTGTATGTTTTTCTCTGACCTAAAGCATGGGTTATTGGATGTCTTCTGGCAGGTGCTACAGGATTAAGAAGGTAGCTGGTCAGAAACAAACTTTGAATTAGGGTGATTAAAAAAAAATAATTTACTAAAGTAAATATGATTGTTAGCTTAATCTTCCGTATCTAACGTGAGGTTCAAATTTAATAGGAAAGTTAAAAAATCAGCGGACATGTGCATCTATTATTTTGTGTATGTGTCTTGATGCCTTGCTCCGAGAGTACATGTTAGTTGTTCATAATGAAATTTCCAGGACCTTCCTGTATATCAGGCCCAGCAGTCCAAAAGCTCAAATACCCATACTACTTTTCCTTTTCTAGGATTATAAGAGAAAATCAAGTAGAATATTAATAAATTTACAGTGGGGAATTATTCTTTTGTTAAAGTCACTATTACAAGGTTTGTAGGGAATTCCAGACTGTGTTTCACATCTATATTTCTGAGCCATGATAAATTAATAGGTTTTTATATAATTCTCAGCTATTTCTGAAGATGCTTCAGGCTTCTGAATCATTAAAGAAAGAGCAACTTGAATGGTATCCACTTTTAGAGGTGCCAACTCTCTCCTAATGTACAAAATACTCAGATTAATAAGAATTAGTAACCCACATGTTTGACATCTATATGAACACAGATACAGGATAAAATTTCTGAGCATGACCTTGGACAATAATTTAAACTTGAAGAGATTCATTCATCTATACAGTGGGATAAATAATAACACTTGCTCTCACAGCATGGGAAAGAGAAAAGGAAGTATACTTGGTGAAAACCCTTTAGATACTCTAGAGTAGAGTAGAAATCAGGGGTCAGTAAACTTCTATGGTAAAACGTCAGACAATAAACATTTTAGGCTTCATGGATAAGGTTTTTATCAAAACAACTCAACTCTGTCAAAGCAAGAAAGCAGCCATGGATAATACATAAATGAATGGACATGACCAGCTTCCAATAAAACAAATCAGGCTGCAGGCCAGATTTGGCCCATGGACTTCAGTTTGCTAAGCCCTGATTTAAACACTAGATCTTACCATGAGTGAACAATGTGAATGTCCATGTTATTATATGTTGACAAACATACTATCCCAGTATGAATACACACATCTACATTATTTACCTTCTTTTGAAATGTCCTGCCTTTTTAAATGCCAATGGTACTTGTAAGTAAATAACATCATATTGGGGATGTATAGATTCAGTTGAATTTTTACCCTTGCCTTGCAGCACAGAAAAAGTCTGAGGCAACACATTTGGCAGTTGGCACTTGCATATTATAACATCTTTTTTTTTTTTTTTTTTTTTGAGACAGAGTTTCGCTTGTGTTGCCCAGGCTGGAGTGCAATGGTGTGATCTTGGCTCACCACAACCTCCCACCTCCTGGGTTCAAGTGATTCTCCTGCTTCAGCCTCAAGAGTAGCTGGGATTACAGGCATGTGCCACCACATCCAGCTAATTTTGTATTTTTAGTAAAGATGGGGTTTCTCCATGTTGGACAAGCTAGTCTTGAATGCCTGATCTCAAGTGATCCGCCCACCTTGGCCTCCCAAAGTGCTGGATTACAGGCATGAGCCACCGCATCCAGCCACATATTATACAATCTAATCTAGATAGACCAACACATAGGCACCTTTATACGTGTATATCTAGTTTATAAAGTGAGTATCAACTGAGTTTATTCATTATTTGCTTTTCATAGCCCTGCAGATGGGAAGAAATGGCTACCACAATAACAGAGCAACTCTGAGAAGTTATTATAAGAGGTGAATGTTATTGCAAAGTTGATTTTATTAACACCCTCATCCCCAAATTGGAGAGGAGTTACAATGAAAAAAATAAAAAAACTAAGTGGAGATAATGTCCAGTGATGATAAGAGCGGAGGCAAAATAGCCACTTTCATGCATTGTGGGTTGAAATGTAAGTTGGTACAGCCTTTCCATAAGGGGCATGTGTCAGTACCAAAACTCTTAAAAATGCTTGTAGCCTTTGAAACAGGTTTCTATTCCTAGAAACTTATCCTAAGGCAAAAATCAGAAATGCATCCAAAAATTATGTTCAGAGGTGTTCATTGCAACATTGTTATAGTGAAACATTAGAAACAACCTAAATTATCAGCAATTTAAGGCCAGTTAAGTAAATTACTGTGTTATGGAAATCCATGCAAAAATTAAGGTGACATTTTAGAAGAATTTTTAATGAATAAAAGATATTGATTCATAACATTTTAAAAGAGACAAAGGTAGTTCACAAAGCAGCATTTCGAGTATGATGCCAAATAAAAATACATTTTAACATTATGGAAAAAAGGGCACCCAAATGAGAACAAGAGACTTGGAATAATTACTAGGATTATGGGTCATGTTAACGTCTTCAAACATTTCTGATTTTTTAAGATTGCTCCAATGAACTTTTGAAATAAGACAAAGGCATACATAATTAAAAAAATAATATCTTGATTAACCAGAATCAGCTGTACTTTAACTAACTGGATTTTTTTAAAAGGAAATAGAGAATTTCAGCTTGTATCTAAGAGTCTAATTTTCATGTTGCATGTTATACATAACTAGTCTCACATTTCGATCCCCTGCAGTGTCTGAATTACACACAATAATACATCCTGCTCAGGTGATACAGGTGCTCAGGTGAGGAGTAGTGGCATAGACACACTCGATTAGGAATCTGGTGATCTTCCTCCTAGTCCAGGATCGATACTTAGTCATCTCTAGCCTTGGGAATGTTTCCTAATGCATGAGTCTCAGTTTCTACAAGTACAGAAAGGACATCATCATCCGTGCTCAGCTTATCTCCAAAGAGTTCCTGGGAAGGTCAAGCATGATGCGTATGATATGGCTTTCCCCCATCAGCGGTTCTGAAAACCCAGGACCCTAACATGTTAAGCCAGGAAAGCCAGTAGAAACCACTGCCCCATAGCTTTTATAATGTGTGCTTTTGGTTATAGCAACCCATGTTAGCAAATCAGAACTTCCTCCATGGGCACTGCCAGGGCGTCCTCAGAGCTCTGCTTTCCAGCCCTCCCTGCCGAGGCAGCCGTTCACTCTTGAGTGCTGTGGGGCCCTCAGCTCCCTGTGAACATCCGTCATAACACTCACTGCTGCACTATTGTGACTTGTCTTTTCGTCTCCCTTGGCAGCACATGGTGAGGCACCCATCAGAGCCTGGACTTCCCTCCCTGGGTTTCCCACAAGGTCTGGGTAGCAGAGCGTACACTGCACAGCCCACACTGCTATCCTGGTAGGAACTGAGGAAACAAGGAAGGGAGTGCACTCAACTCGTGACAGATTTGGAGAAGAGGGAGACAAAACAGCTGATGACGAAGAGATGGCAACATGGAGTGAGTAAGCACAGAGATGCTGAAGCCAAACTGCCCAGGCTCCTTCACCAGCTCTTCCTTCTCCTGGTTGTGAGATCCTGGGCAGGTTCCTAAATCCCTTTGCATTTCAATTTCCTCACCTGTGAAGTGGGGATCATAATCCTACCTAACTCAGGGGGTTGCTGTGAAAGTTAAGCTTGTTAATACATGGAAGTGCTTAGAATAGACCCCACACAGTAATTAATAATTCCTCTTATTGTTGTTTCGAAGGGAAGCCAAGAGAGGATATTTAGGTGTTAGCTTTCTTCCCCTTGTTTTTGGTACGAGAAGCGCTTGAGCATATTTAGGAGCCGAGAGGACGTTTACCATGGGATCATGGGTTTGGAAGGACTAAGTCTGCTTTATCACAGAAGGTGCTTTATGGTAAAAGAAACGCATCCTACTCACCAATCATGAGATACAACGTGGCAGCCGTGGAAGCGGTGGTGGCTGAGATGCAAACATCAAACAGACACTCATAGCAAGTACTAGAAAACTCATTGCAGGCTTTGATCATGCAAAAGCAAATTGTCTACCAGGCATACTTAGTGATCAGACAGGAAGGAGGAAGCAAAGGAGCATCTATCCAGCACTTACTGTGTTCCAGGCCCTGGACTAGAAGATAACTTTACTTGCAACATCTCCAATTAACTTCACAAGAACCCGATGGAATAAGGGTTGTCCCTGTTTTACAGGCAGCAAAACTGAGATTCAAAAAGGTGGACAGGTCACTTAAAGTCAAGAGCTAGTTAATGACAGAGCAGAGAGTTAAGCTTCGGTCTTTATGACTCCAGTGTACAAGCTGTCCTACACCACATTCTGCAGCTCAATAGCAATTACAGAAATTATCAAATGTGTATTGGGTTACCTTTGTTGTGAGTTTTATTTGATTTTGATAGTACACTTGACGCATGTTAGTTTAGGCTTCAGAACTACTGGAGTAACCTGGTCACCTAATAACAGCTTTGGAAAACTCTGAAGAGCCCATCAATGGCAAAGAGACCAAACTGGGATGCTAGCATAATGGAAACAATGCTTGCTTTGCAATTTTGCCTGAGACAGACCTTGGGTACGGTTATCTATATTTCCTTTGCCATCTGTCTGCAGCCCAACATGGCGTTGTCTTCAGAGCTCTCTGCTTCCCTTGTCCGTGGGGTGTTACTACAAGGTGAAGTGGCTGATCTAGAACAAATGTTGCAGGAAGCACATAGCTTCTTGTAGACAGCTTCCTCTCCTAAAGAGCACTGGCGAGTCAGTTGTTTGGGGCTTGAGGAAAGCTTTCTATTAAAATAAAGTTACCACTGGGGATTAAGCTTATTGAATGGCCCAGGCCCATTGGAGTTTGTTTTGCCCACCATATGTCAGCTGCAGAAGTAATTGAAGATCTGGGTCCTAAGATGAGGAACTGCATATTGGAGGAGGAAGCTGCATCCTATCCCTTTCTTGAACTCAGGCAAACTATAATTCAGGTATACTCCCATTCCCTTGTCCTGCTCCTTCTTTGTCTGTCTGAGGGGATGAAGCAGCCTTAATCGGTCCAGACCCATGACCCAGGGACCAGTGTAGTCATTTGATATCCCATTTCTGGGGCCTAAAGGGTCCAGGTATAAAGGTAAAGGGACCAAGAGAGGAACGCTGGGGACCTCCTAGCATTTGCCCCAGGACCCCTTCCATCCAGGGCTCTTTCATGTCCTTCCCACCCGAGAGGCTCTATGTTAGCAGATGGAAGAGCCTGTTGCATCAGAATCTGTAGAATCTCTGCGCCTTGCAATGTGTGTACATTGCATGTGTGTGTGTGTGTGTGTGTGTGTGTGTGTGTGTGTGTGTGCAGCTGACAGAGTTGCGATGGCCTGGGTGTGGGTGGCAGGCAGAGAAGCTCATAAAGTGCAGAGTGGGAGCCCAAAAAGCAGTAATGGGAGGGAGGTGAGGGGTCAAGGATTCAAATGGAAAAGAGGCAAAAGTGGGAGGGATGGGAAGCAGTGGATGGAACTGGTCTCCCTCAGAATCAAGCTGGGATCGCTTGTGATTTAGGAGGCACGGAGTGGTGAATCAGTCTTTGTCGATCTTCCATTCCCTGCTCTCAGACCTCCTCTACTCTCTTAGGGTAAGAAATGCCTTCGATAGGGTTAAAGCCTTTCTTTTCAGAGTTTGAGATCAGAGACTTCAGTATGCAAAGTCTTGGGGTACGCTGACACATCAGTACACGTGCATTTTATATTTAAATAATTCTCACAACCTATTTGGCTTGTCAGGAATAAGAATCTAAAGCTTAATGTGCTAGGGGAGCTCCCAGTGAACAGAGGGTGCTGAAAGGAGAGGGGTGGGACAATTGCATCATCAATTTGCGGATGTCATTGTCACATTTTGGTTAGGGATCAGGCCCATCTCACACATGCCTGAGCAATTGGAAAACATGAGAGGATATTGGGGCCAGTTGTGATAAGGTCCAAGGATACTGATATGAGGACACCTGAAGTCTAGTTTTCAGGTTATCCTGTGTGACTTTGGACAAGACAGTTCACCTCCCTGGGCCAGAGGGGCTGATCTAAAAATGAACAGGGAATGAGGGGACTCTTGAAGTTTGTCCTGCTATGAATCACTCTGGGTTTATGTTTTAAGGGACTGAGCACTGGAGAGTCTGTGTTCTCCATCTTTCTTATAGTTCTGTGTTCTCCAATGGGCTTTTATCATTGCCGTCTTCAGGAAAGGATCCACGGCGCATTCACCAGCAGTCCTTCCAGAGAGAGAAGTAAAGTCTATAGCTAAAGAACGAAGATTTAACAGTGGAACTGTCCAGTCGAATTGTAAGGGCTGGTAGCTTTGGGGACAGCAAGGGCACCCCAGATATTAAATCAATGAATAATATGAAAAGTATAGTATATTGTTATTGGCTGAATTGTGCCCCTACCCCAAAATTTGTATTTCCTGGCTTTTTGTGTGTGTGCGTGATGGAGTCTTGCCCTGTCACCCAGGCTGGAGTGCCATGGTGCAATCTTGGTTCACTGCAACCTCCACCTTTCTAGTTCAGGCCACTCTCCTGCCTCAGCCTTTGGAGTAGCTGGGACTACAGGCATATGCCACCGTGCCTGGCTAATTTTTGTATTTTTAGTACATACAGGGTTTCACCATGTTGGCCAGGCTGGTCTCAAACTCCTGACCTCAAGTGATCAGCCCACCTCGGCCTCCCAAAGTGCTGGGATTACAGGCATGAGCCATTGCACCCAGCTCAAAATTCGTATTTCGAAAGCCCAGCCCCTAGCATCTCAAAAGGTGAACCTGGAATAGATCCTTCCCTCAAGGTTCTCAGAAGGAACCCACCCTGCCAACACTTTGATTCCAGACTTCCAGCCTCCAGAACTGGAAGAAAATACATTTTTGTTGTTTGAGTACCCGACAACACTGAGGACCAGATACATTTCTGTTGTTTGGTGCTTTGTTTCAGCAGCCCGAGCAGACAAATGCATATATCTTAAAAAACCTTTCATGAGAAATCTTTCCTCTGTAGGCCTGCCAAGTAATTTGATTTCTTAGGGTGATCTGATATTGTTCGAATTACCACTTAACTTGGGGAATAAAATAAGGCACTGTGGACATATGCCACCCCACAGAAACACAGCTTGGCGAGTGGCTGATCCTTTTGTTTGAAAAAGGTGCCCCTTCCTCTGTGCAGTCACACCTCACCCTGAGACCCTTGATTTAGCAAGTGGAGCCCAGGCTGGATTTCACTTCCCGCAGACCCCCTCAGTGGGGTGCCTTGTACAGTGTCCTACCTGCGTAATGGTCTGTGGTGAACTTGCATGAGACCAGGAACCCCTCAGGAATAGAGATTATCTTAATCTTTTCGGAGGCATAAGACTTAGCTCTGGGCTGACTCCCCAAGGACCCTCAGCCAACATTGTGAAAGGCAGCTTGGTTTTCTTTGAGGTTTGAAGGGAAACAGGGAATAATTTCACCACTCTTCCAGCTCACAAGTCTGCATAGTCTCTACTGCCATAAGGAGGAAGTCTTACCATCTGGCTTGGATGGGCCTGGGCTAATTCGAACTGGTCCAAACATCCCATCATCACCTTCCAACACTGCGTCCCCTTCATTTGAAGTGATCCCCCCATCATCCTCAACCACACATGGCACTTCCTGCCTTGCAGGTGCTGCTCTCTTCTCCTGGATACTTTTTCCTGCTCTCCTTTAATGGCGAAATCCCAAGTTGACCTGAGGCCTCTGTAATGGCTCCAGACACCTTCTAGCCTGCCAGTCGTCTGAATGGCTATGGTATTACTGCATGTCCTGCTTCATCCAGTGTAGTTTTAGTATTCTCCCCACCTGTTCCACATGTACATGACTTCTGTCCTCAAACTGCTGGGAGACAAAGATACATAACCCTCTTTTGTGTCTGTAAGAGGCCTGGCATAATACTGCCAGTGTACTGAGCAAGTTAGCAACAACCTCACAGAAAATGCTAATGCTGGCTGGGCGCATTGGCTCACGCCTATAACCCCAACACTTTAGGAGGCCGAGGTGGGTGGATCATGACGTCAGGAGATTGAGACCATCCTGGCTAACACAGTGAAACCCTGTCTCTATTAAAATTACAAAAAATTAGCCAGGTGTGGAGGCACACACCTGTAATCCCAGATACTCGGGAGGCTGACGCAGGAGAATCACTTGAACCCAGGAGGTGGAGGTTGTAGTGAACCGAGATCAAGCCACTGCACTCCAGCCTGGGTGACAGAGTAAGACTCCATCTCAAAA
>NW_016107356.1:5140584-5145358 GCF_001604975.1 Cebus imitator
AAAAAAAAAAAAAAAAAGCTAATGCTTAAAAAATTAAAATAATTTAATGGTTATCTATATTCGGACAAAACATTCTGGAATCATAGCAAGAAAATGTGGCAAACGTTCTTGAGCCCTTGAGCCTCTGTACCTCGTACAGGATTAGCCCACACACCTCAGAAAGCTGAATAAGACCTATACAAACAACCTTCCAGGGAAGGGATTGACACCCGAAGTCAGTGTTCTGCCTGGTTAATCATAAACCCAAACCTTCAGAAGCCAAGACCATCGCCAGAACAAGGGGACAATTAGCACTGCCCTTTGCACACAGCTACCCGCTGGGAAAATCGCGCGCTGATTAGTGCACACAATATCAACTCTCTCCTGAACCCAGAAGATTCTAGTAGAGTGCTGCTTGGTTGCAGAAACAGAAAGCCCTTATCATGAAGCTGTCAATTTCATGACAAATTTGGTAACGGGGAAGCAGATAATGGAATGTTTACATAGTCTTAGGCGGACCAGGATTCATCTTGGGCCCTATGGTTCCCTAATTCCAGATATTTCAAACATGGAAAAAAAAAAAAAAAAAAAAAAAAAAAAAAAAAAAAAAAAAAAAAAAAAAAAAAAAAAAAAAAAAAAAAAAAAAAAAAAAAAAAAAAAAGAGCTGAAAAAGTATTATTTTCTAAATCCTTAAAAGTTGCAATTAGATTTGTTTTTGTTTTTTTAAATAGAAATAGCATAAATGTGCCCCTTCTCTATAGAAAGCTTTCAATAGTTCCTCCCCAACCTTCCTTTCCAGAGGACCTGGTAATGCACAAAAGAATGATCCCTTGAGAATTTTTTAATCACAGGATCATGCTTTTAATGGAGCAGAGATGAATCCTGGGCTGCCGTGGCCCATGGGTAGAAAACACAGTGCTTCTGTGTTTGGGTTTGATTGCCCTCATCGAGAAAGTGGCTCCTGAAGATAATTAGTTCTAATTTCTGAGGACTTCAGGGATGTTCCTGAGGCTTTTTATCGAGACGGCAAAGCAAGCCGAGGTGAGATCTGGGAGGATAAAGTAGAAGGCAACGAGACCCGAAACAGTTTGGCTTATGCAAAAGAATTTCCATGAGCATCCACGAGCATTGGTCCAGGTGACTTTCTTAGTCACTGTCCCCTCAAGGATGGAGAAGAGGAAGCTGCCAACGTCACCTGGCTGCTGCATCCCCTTCTTCCTTTTGCCCCATGATCCATCTCAGTTTTAGATTTAAGCCATGACTGAGTCTCTGTGGTTTAGGCTGATGTGCAAATGAGAATCTTGATTAGAAAAACCCCAAGTGACTAAATAAATGAAGCCTGTGGATTGCTTAATGCCCTTAAATAGTGACTCGTTTATGAAATGTATTTACAACCTTTAAAAGTGCACTTTGCTTCTATGGGGACTTATGGAACGTTCTGATCTAAGTCCTTGTCAGTGGCCTTTGAGAAGGGGAATGAGGTCCCCACAAAGAATCTGGGGCTTCCCATCATCCCCGCTTACCTTCAGGCTGGCTGGCTGAGGCATTTGGGTAATGACTTTGGGGAGACAATCACATATTAACTTTAGTGTTTTCTCAGAAGAAAATTCCATCTTGGCAGTGTCCACCAGGTAGGTACTCTGCTCCTAGGTTTTGGCGTGCTCATTCCCCGTGACTGGCAAAGTAAAATTGAACTGTGGAGCCGGAAAGTCTGAGTCGGGCCCTGTAACCCTGTGCACCAATCTGTGCCTCAGTTTCTCATCCGCAAAATAGGATGAATAGCTGTGTATCTACTATGTAAAGATTGTTTTGAGGATTACATGAGTTCTTACCTGCAAAGCACCTAGAACAATTCCTGGCACATAGCAAGTGCTGTCTTAAGTGTTTATGAACTAAACAAATAGTCTTAACTTTTTAGGTACTGATTTTTTTCTCTATCAGGGAAAATTGTTTTGTTTGCTATTTGTGGAATAAGCAATAAAGACAGAACCTCCAAACATAGTAACTTAAATACACTATGGGCATCACATGTGTGCACATACACATAACACAGAAATACACTGAGCTAAACGTCATTATCTTCCCCATGTCAAGCTCTGAAGCCACTGAGAAATAAACCCCTGAAATCAAATGAAGATGTAAATGTCAGCATTTTGCTTGTAGAGATGAGTTGGCGAAACAGCCTATCTGGGGTTTCTTCCAGTCTCTATCTGAATGTGGACCATGGAAAGTACCTGCAGGGACCCACCTAGTCAGCCACAGGGGCCTACACTGGCCTCATCTCTGTTGAGCCCTGAGATCAGGGCATAGTTGGGGTGGGAGGAGGCCCTGCCTCAGGCCTCATCCAGGGAGGCAGAGGCAGAGGCAGAGGAGAATCCCCAGAAGGCTTCTCCCAATTTCTCCCATTGGATGTGCTTCTACTCCCATGGGGCAGAAGAAGGCAGAGGCAGGAGGAAGCTCAGAGCCATTTTCTCAATGCTTCCAAAAGGGTAGGAGTTCCCATTTAAGAGGCTGGCAAGAACTTTAGAAGCAGGTGAGAATGGCCCCTGAGACACGTATCAGCATGAAATACATGTGTTTATGCCGTGAAACAGTCAACTCAAACTTCAGAGGCAGTCTGCTCTGGATCATTGTCCCCTCCCGACTGAACATGGGCTAACAGGTAGCTGAGAGCCAGTGTAGACAACAGTCTTGAAGAAGCTAATCAGTGGTTCCATGGTTTACCAGCAACACTGGGCAACACAATGTGTCTCATCTTTGAACAGACAGGAGAGTAGAAGCATCTGTACCAGGTGTGTGCAGGCAAGGGCATGTTGAGAGGTAGGCTGAGGGGTAAAGAGAGGCTCCTTTTTGGTCTTACTGTTGATGGAGTTCACTGGTTTTCTAGCCAGCCTGCCTCGCCCCCAGGAGAGCCTGAAGGATGTCTGCTGTCAGTAAACTCCTATCCCTAAACCAGCAGGAGCTGTGGAACGTTTCACGTTTATCTTCAGGATAAACAGCCTTGAGTTACAGCATTTGCAGATTTCAGCAATCACCACTGATCATAATAGTTTCTATCACAGCAACACTCTATGATAGAGCATTTCCACCATTTAGAGATAAGAGACAAATAATCCCCAGTGCATATAGATGGTTGTAAACTGCAGTAAAATAAGGTGGAGGCCAGGCACGGTGGCTCATGCCTGTAATCCCAGCACTTTGGGAGGCTGAGGTGGATAGATAACCTGAGGTCAGGAGTTCAACCAGCCTGACCAACATGGTGAAACCCCGTCTCTGCTAAAAGTACAAAAATTAGCCAGGCATGGTGGCGCATGCCTGTAGTCCCAGCTACTCAGGAAACTGAGGCAGGAGAATCGCTTGAACCTGGGAAGTGAAGGTTGCAGTGAGCCAAGATCGTGCCACTGCACTCCAGCCTGGGCAACAAGAGTGAGACTCCATCTCAAGATAATAATAATAAGGCAAAGATGATTTTTGTGTGTTTTTGACTTTTCTATTTTTTTTTTGAGACAGGGTCTTGCTCTGTTGCCCAGGCTGGAGTACAATGGCATGATTACGGCTCACTGTAGCCTCAAGCTCCAGGGCTCAAGCAATCTTCCGACCTCAGCCTCTTCAGTAGCTAGGACTGAAGTCACATGCCACCACACCTGGAAAATTTTTATTTTTTTTTGTACAGATGGGGTTTTTCCATGTTGCCCAGTCTGGTCTTAAACTCCTGGGCTTAAGTGAACTGCCCACCTTGGCCTCCTGACTGTTGGGATTACAGGCGTGAGCCACCACACCCAGCCTTTGTTTCCCTCTTAAATTTGCATAATCTAATTCTGTATGATGTCTTTGTTTAACTACAAGTCTGCAAAACTGAAAATTAACAACCAAGTCTTGTGAGATGATGCATACATGAACTACTCGAAGCCCCTATGTCATTGCTGTAGGAAGAGCAGGCAGATTTTCACCTGTGAGCATTTCCCTTCTCCTCTGTCACTCCCTGTCCCAGGTGAGTGGGTTGATCAGGCTGAGGCTGCAGCTCATGGCAGGGGGCTGGACTGCCAATAACTGTCTCCTTCCTAGCAGAGAGGCCACAGGCACTCAGGTGGTTCAAGTTGACCTGTGGGGCTAGCAGGGCAGAGCAGGGCTCCCTGCACTTTCAGCTGCAAGCTCTGCCCAGTTGAGGCCAATGGTTTGCTTTCTCTCCTGTCTAGCCTCCAGCTGTAAATGCATCTGGATAAAGACAGACTGGATCCTGAGTGTGGAGAAAGAAAGAGGGGGCACAGGAATCCAGTCAACGTTACCTGATTCACAGGGGTGATGGCTCATGAGTGGGTACACAATTGAGGATGGATGGAAGTGGAAATAAGGAGAGAATCTGTGGGTACCAGGAGTTTTAGGGTGTCACAGACTTCTTTTGTAAAAATACGAAATACGCCTCCTCCCAAGCCTAAACCAGGAAGAAGTTGAAACCCTGAATAGACCAATAACAAGGTCTGAAGTTGAGGCAGCAATTAAGAGCCTACCACCCAAAAAAAGCCCAGGTCCAGATGGGTTCACAGCAAATTCTACCAGACATACAAAGAGGAGCTGGTACTATTCCTTCTGAAACTATTCCAAATAATCCAAAAAGAGGGAATCCTTCCCAAATCATTTTATGAGACAAACATCATCCTGATACCAAAACCCTGCAGAGACTCAACAAAAAAAAGAAAACTTCAGGCCAATATCCATGATGAACATAGATGCAAAACTCTTCAATAAAATACTGGCAAGCTGATTGCAACAGCACATCAAAAAGCTTATCCACCAT
>NW_016107356.1:5147128-5165052 GCF_001604975.1 Cebus imitator
CCAAATGCCCATCAATGATAGACTGGACAGGGAAAATGTGGTACATATACACCATGGAATATTATGCAGCCATCAAAAATGATGAGTTTGTGTCCTTTGTAGGGACATGGATGAACCTGGAAACCATCATTCTCAGCAAACTGACACAAGAGCAGAAAATCAAACACCATATGTTCTCACTCATAGGCAGGTGTTGAACAATGAGAACACATGGACACAGGGAGGGGAGCACTACACACTGGGGTCTGTTGGGGGCGAAATGGGGGAGGGATGAGGGGGTGGGGAGGTGGGGAGAGATAGCATGGGGAGAAATGCCAGATATAGGTGAAGGGGAGGAAGGCAGCAAATCACACTGCCATGTGTGTACCTATGTGACAATCTTACATGTTCTTCACATGTACCCCAAAACCTAAAATGCAATAAAAAATACGAAATACATAAATTAAATATTAAATATATTTTATCATATATGCATATGTTAAATTATATATTTTGTTATATAGTTTAAGTGTTTATACTAATTATAAATACATATCAACGTATTAAATAAATGTAAATCAATAAACAATTAAATATTTAGCCTGGCACATGTCTGCACAGCAAAAGACTGTATTTCCCAGCCTACTTTACAGCTATGTGCCTTCATATGTTTGTTTACTTTCTGGTCAATGATTTGTCAGCAGGAATGTCTGGGCAAATTTCAGATCCTGCCCTTCAAGGGAAGGAGTGGATCTTCCCCTTCCATAATCTCTCTTGCTGCTGGCTGGAATGTGGATGTGATACTGGGGGCTGGAGCAGCCATTCTGAGACATGATATAAATGCCAGGCATTGCAGAAGGCAGCCCATCAGGGCAGAAGAAACCTGGTTCTTTGTGACTATGAAGATGCCACGCCAATCTACTGATCTACTGAGACTTCTACAAGAGACAGAAACACACTTCTGTCTTGTTTAAGCCCTGATAATTTGGAATCTCTCTGTCGTAGCAACCTAACCAATAACCTAATACAATGCAATGTCTTTATCTTCATGCCATTAATAATCAGAGAGTGTCTGTGGTAAACATAGACCTCTGGGCATTCTCCAAAAGACTTCACTGACTTTTAACTTACTTTCTGCATCCTATCTTTTTAACTTCTCAGAAAGTATCAGTTATATAGTTAGGCTCCTGTATTGAAGGGACCACATTATGACGCACCAAGCTTTTTTTTTTTTTCTTTTTAACTAGGTGTGACTGTAAGTTGGAGATGACTTTTTTTTAACACATACATAAGACGTTCTAGTTAATGCTGCCTCTTCCAACCTGGTAACTTTGCTACTTGACATTCTTTTCTAGTGATGATGAAATTCTCAGCATCCAGTTAGAATTCATACAGTGGCACATATGCTCTAGTGTAGCCCCAATGTCTGGAATATGAGTGATGGGTCTGATTTTTAGAAACAGCCAGAAGCCATTTAAGATCAAGACTGGTGACAAATAAGGTGAGCAAGGAAGCCTGGCAATCCTTGTCTCATTCAAACATGAGGCGTGATTTAAGAGTAACGAGGATTTACTTGTTTAGCCAATAAACTAACTCTAAAAGTCATTTTAAAAAAGCAGATCTGAAGACATTTAAAGTAATAATGGTACTGTTACAATGGTGCTCCCTCTTCCTCCCAGGGAACAACTTTGAAGGACGCTACAATAATGTGTAACTTCTGAAATATATGGTTAAAATGAGGTTTATTATTTTCTAGTCATCACTTAGCCATCTTTTATTCATTTGTCTGTGACAGTTTATACGTGACAAAGAAGTCCAGTTAAAATATCTCCATGAGGACCTCAAGGTAAATGATAGGAATTGATCATTCATCAATTTGGGCCCTGGTCCACTGCAGAAAGTTCCTTCTTGAGTGCATTCAAGCTCTTATGGTTCAGCCCTCTTCAACCTGAGTGGCCTTCTACCTTCTCCTCCCCCAGACCTTCCCTTGCCCTGCACCAGACTCAAGAGAGAACCAGTTCCCGAACAGACTGTGCATGTGGCTATTTACACCAGGCACACGCTATCCCTGGCCTGCCCTCTCCTCCTTCCCTAAGAATTAAATACCCTTTGGCCTGAGTTTTCACTCCTTTATGTCACCATAATGTTGCATTATTCATTATTAGGGTCTATACCTGAGTAGCCAAAATAGATGGGTCTCTCAACATTTAGGTCAAGGAGTCTTCAGCAGGAGAACATGAATCACTAGGAGTGAGGCCATGAGACAAAGGAAGAAAAGCTCATAGGAATGGGCAGACAGCGTCTCGGATGAAAGGTACGCGGAGCGCTTGCAGAGAGGAGTTGCTCATTACGAAAGTTAGCCAATCTGAGGACGTTTCTAGGAGAGGACAGGGAAAATCATATGGTTCTCTGATAATTCTTTACAAAGAGGTAGATTCGGCCAGGTGCATGGCTCACACCTGTAATCCCAGAACTTTGGGAGGCTGGGGCAGGCAGATCATTTGAGGTCAGGAGTTTGAGACCAGCCTGACCAACTTGGAGAAACCCCTTCTTTACTAAAAATACAAAATTAGCCAGGCATGGTGGCTCATGCCTGTAATCCCAGCTACTAGGGAGGTTGAGGCAGGAGAATCATTTGAACCAGGGAGGTGGAGGTTGACCTTCTGAGGTAAAGAAGAGACTTGAAAATAAACCTGATAATAGTTTTGCAGGTGCTGAAAAGCTTCAGTGTTCCCGAGTCAGTGGAGGTTGCAGTGAGCTGAGATCACGCCATTGCACTTCAGCCTGGGCAACAAGAGTGAAACTCCGTCTCAGAAAAAATAAAAATAAAAATAAAAATAAAAAAGGTAGATTCTTACTCATCTAGGGTACTTACTCATTATGAACACAGGAAGATTAAGGAATGAGTATGGTCTGTTTCTACTCCATGTTTTTGAACAAGAAGATTAAAAAAACACTGGGGAGCTGGAACAGCTGCAGAGGCCCCAGCAATGACGGAGACTCCTTGGTGCCCCATTACACAGGGGACTCTTCCCAAGAGACTCTATCAACCCCAATAGGCATCATTTTCTGTGACTCAAGATGTCCTTTTTAGTAG
Source organism: Cebus imitator (assembly GCF_001604975.1). NCBI lineage: Eukaryota > Metazoa > Chordata > Mammalia > Primates > Cebidae > Cebus > Cebus imitator. Next base: position 5,150,205 of record NW_016107356.1, read on the forward strand.
TGCTTGTTCTTTTCATTCGTATTACTAACTCGGGAACACTGAAGTTTTTCAGTGCCTGCAAAACGATTTTCAGGTTTATTTTCAAGTCTATTCTTTACCTCGAAGGGTCAAATCTTTTGGTTTCCAGTGAATATTGTGGTTGTACCTGTGGTTACCCACTGACTTCTCATCTGCCTTGCTTATCTGATAACAGGCAAATGGGGAAAGAGTTTTTAATACCCCTCAAAAGGGGAAGATTGATAATTAGTTATTCACCGCTAGAATCAGGCCAGGTCAACTCGCTCCAAGAAGAAAAACAATCTGGATATTGGACTTTGGGGTCCCTTTTCATTTTGGCATTACAGGCCTCTCGAGGATGTATTCTTTGTGTATTTCTTTCTTTTTCTTTTTCTTTATTTATTTTTAAACCAGGTCAAAGCATTACATAGGTCAGAAGAGAAAGCAACTTCAGCTTCTCCTAAACGGTGTCACTGTCATGAGAGCTCGTAAATTTTGGCCCCCTGTGGGTGCAGGATCTGTGCGCATCCGCCCGGGGAGTTGTCGGTGGATCCATCCCTCCTGGCGGAGCAGCGAGGCCATCCTTTAGAAAAAGCAATGGGCGAAGTAACTGAAAGAGCGACACAGAAAGCAACAGCCAGAAACGGCGGGGACGCGAGCAGCCCAGACAGGAAGGGAGGCGGTGGCGCAGCCCTGGTGCGCAGCGCGCCGCAGCGGCGGAACTTCTGCAAAAGCTGCCTGCCCGCGCGTTATCAGCAGCGCGCAGGCCTGTGGTTTTCTCGCTCTCGCAACCCTGCTTTAACTGCCGGTTTATTTTTCGACAAACAGGATGCCTCCATCTGAGGCTGTCAGCATCCCAGGCTCTTTGAGAGAAAAGAGGTAGAGCGGCCCCACCCTAGAGGAAAGGACCGGGGTCTGTGTCAAGAGGCTTCCCAGAGAAGAGAAAACTCTGCAGGTGCAGCCGCTGGGAGAACATCAAGAAGGGCAGGGGGCAGGGGCAGGGGGCGACGGGAGGGGGTGAAGCCCGCACCCCACCCCCACGTGAAACGGATTCCGCTGCCCCATCTCTGCGAGCGTTTTGAGGCAGAGAGGCCAGCCCTTCGGGGACAGGTTGGAGGCGGGAGATTTTGGACCGGGGCTCCTTAAACTTGAATGTGCATGAAAATCAGGCAAATCACGGGGCTCTTGAGCAAATGGGGACGATGATTCAGCAGGCCTGGGCTGGGGCCTGAGATTCTGCACTTCTAACAAGCTCCCAGGTGGTGGTGATGCTGCCAGTCCGAAGACCACACTGTGAATAATAGCCGGGAGTTGGGACAGTCCACTTCTGAGTAAAGCCTAATAGATGTGCAAATACCTAAGCAGAGCTGTCTTTATTCCCGAGGCCCTGGTTTAACAGGAGCCACCTTGCTAATGGAAACTGGAAAAGGAAATTCCTTTAGGTTCCAGAGGGAAAGAAAGTTTGAAACGGTTAAGGTATTTAAAAATCCCAGTTGGGAGTGGCCTCGGGGATTCAGGAGAGTTTAGGTTAGGTTCTGAGTCAAGAGATGGTGGAGGAAGGGTGGGATGTGGCAGATAAATATAAACACACAAAAACCCCAGCCCAACCACACATTCTTCCCTATCAATGAAACATTTGCATCTTGCAGGTAGAACTGACACGTGTCCACATTTTTCAGAAGCTGGATGGTTTTGTGTAATGGTACAGAATTTGGAGCCTATATTCGAATATTCTAAACCTCAGACTGGCTTTAGGATCTTGTGGCCTACATTTAAAAATGCATGTTTTTGAGTCATGTTTAATTAGTAATAATATCTGAGAACTATACTGAGGCTAGACTAAGATATCCATGGCATGTGAATAAAATCTCCGGACACCATCTAGAATGTAGCGGCCCCTCCAGAAGTGATGCAGTTGTTAGCTGTAAAAATAGGTTCTGCTCAGTTTTGCTCAGGCCTGAAGTTTCCTGAAGATTTCATTTAGACTTCATCAAAACCAGTCAAAGACTTCCTGTTACAGAAAGTTTCTCAAAGTATGGCTGGGAGGACAGGGCTATTAAGATGCAGATGCTTAAGCCCCTCCTTGACTCATCATGGGTTCTCAGGGTGGGTGCCAGGAATCTGCATTTTAACAAACACTTTGAGGATTCTTAGGTACTGCCAAGTTTAGGAGCCCTGGTAGGCAGGTTTAAGTCCAGCCTTCTCACTGCAGCATTCAAAGAGATCTGGCTTCAATGTTTCTGCTCACAGGCGAGCCTCAGTAACTTCTTCACTGCCCCTAAACATTCCTGGAGCTACCCGGCTGCCCCATTCATTCCTTCTCCTTTGTCTTCCCCAGCCCTGGAATAAAGTGACTTCCATCTTCCTCTCTGACCCCTCTTCATATCATGGCTTCCCATTCAGCAAGCAGTTGCTTTCCTGGTCTGCAACTACTGCAGTATTGATGATGGGCTACTCAATTTTCATTCTGTTAACTGAGTATTTCTCATGGTTAGGCTTTGCCTCCCTAACCAGACAGTAAATTCTCTAAGCCATTTCATGCCATATAATCTTTATATTCAAGGCTACTTTCTCACACAGTGTCACATTCACATGGATCATTCAGTAAATGTACCAGTGGCTTATCTATCACTAACATGTTTTACAGAGTTTTATTAAACAGGTACACTCTCTATGGGTCTAGGATCAAAAGAAGCTGGGAAGTGAAATGGGGTAGTGGTGAGGTGTCACAGGAATCTTGTCATATGGTCATCAAAGGCACAGAGGAAGTGGGAAAAAGGGAGTGTAGACCCCCAGCTCATCTGTCTGCAGTGTGAATTGGAGAGGGGGTTCCTTTTTGTTTAATGCAGTTAATTTTCTACTTGGAATCGAGGTCACCAAACCTATGAACCAAATGATGAGTGCTTGTTCTTTACTCTCAATTGCCCACGGATGGAGCTCTTGGTGTCCTCTCTCCACCATCTCTGCCTCACCATCTCTTCCGCTCCAGCTGCCTTTCCTTCTTCCTTTCTGCCTGATGGGTTGTCAGCTAAAATACCCAACTCCAAGCTCCCGTGAAGGGAAATTTCAAGTGTATTACATATAGTGAGGCAGATTGAAAGGACAGTAGTATGCTGATAAGCTAACTTAACATGGTTTAGTGGAAAGCAACCAATAAACCTCAGTTCTGATCCTGACGTAGCTAGCGTCATTAGCCATGTCACCTTGGTTTTTTTCCTTGGCCTTTCTGAGCTTCACAATTTTTGTTATCCAAACTCTAAGCTTCAGTGTTTTCATTAAGAGAGCCAGCATAACAATGTTGGCTTCTAAGGCATTGGGCAGGTGATGGGGGTAGGAATGGAGACCACCTGAGAGAGCCTGGTACACAGTTGGTGCTGGCAATCCATAGGGCCCCACCCCTTGGCCTAGGTGTCTTCCTGGAGAAATGCTTCCTAGTGTTCCCAACCATTCCTTGCCTCAGGCACCTTCACTACGATTGCAATCACAGGCCTACTGCTCTTATTGGTCCAGCTTGCTGGTCCCAGTGATAGCTTCTCTCTTAAGGGGATCTTTTGACCTCTGTAGGAATTTCCTCAAGTTCTTCTCTCCTCTCTTCAACCTTTAACCTATGATACGGACAGGCTGTTTCCAGTCCTGACTCTTTAGGCTGGGTTCTCTTGTCTTTTATCAGTCTTCTTCCTTTTCTTTTGACACTCAAAATCCTTAGAGAGTGTTCAGACCTAGGTTTAAGGTGATAGCTTCCTCCTCCATAGGTTTAAGGTGATAGCTTCCTCCTCTGAATGATACAGCAATGAGGATCCCTTTTTATCATGCTAAGCTGCCCATCATAGGTACTGAACTATGAAAGGCCTTGAAGATCTCTAAGTGATTGTGGCCACCTTAGTTTCTCAGAACCTTCAGGTCCTCTGTCTCCTATTTGACATGTACTTCTATTCTGCTCTGAAGATCTGCACAATTGCTTTCCCATTTTTTTTTTTGTTGTTGTTGGTTGGGGATGTACTTTCCAGAAAATAAAACACCAAAAGTAGAAGGACAGAAACACATCTCTACAACCATGATCGTGGTGATAGTACGAGGTTGAATATCTCAACCTTGTCACTATCATGTTTCTGTTCTGCTCATTGTGGGCTGTTTGGTAGCATCTTTGACATCTGTCTACTAGATGCTAGTACAGTCCCCTCACCCCCTGAGTTGTGACAACTAAAAATGTCTCCAGAAAGTGCCAAATGACCCCTTTACTCCTCATACTGCCTCCTTCTCCTGGTTAAAAACCACTGGTATAAGATACTTTAAGGTGACAAGCATGGAGAAGAGAAAAGTAATGAGGAAAAACTAAACTGGCAAGATCAATAAATATGGTCTAAATAAATGAAAATGGAGGCTGACTAAATAGGCCCGTGGGAAATGAAACCAGGAGACAAAATCTTAAAGAAAAGTATAAAAATTGCAAAGATAAGAAGGCATTAAGTCAGCCCAAAATGGATTAAAGACTTACACTTAAAACCTGAAACTATGAAACTACTGGAAGAAAACATCGGGGACAAGCTTTATGCCATTGGCCTGGGCAAAGATCTTTTTGAATATGATCTCAAAGCACAGGCAACATAAGCAACAGCAGACAAGTGGGATTGTTTCAAAATAAAGAGTTTACACACAGAAAAGGAAACAATCAGGAGAATGAAGACACAACCTACAGAATGGGAGAAAATATTGGCAAATCATAGCATTTGATAAGGTATTAATTTCCAAACTACATAAAGAACTCAAACAACTCAATAGCAAAGACATGAATAGCCTGATTTAAAAAAAAAAAATGAGCAAAGACCTTGAAAGAACGTTTCTCAGAAGAAAACACACACATGGCCAATAAGTATATACAAAAATACCCAACATCACTCCTCATCATGCAAATTGAAGCCACAGTGAGCTGTCACCTCATACTTGTTAGGAAAGCTCTTATCAAAGTCTAGTGATAGCAAGCACTGGTGAGGCTGTGGAGAAAGGGAAGCCTTGCACACTCTTGGTGGGGATGTAAGTTAGTACGGCCATTATGGAAGCATGCATGGAGGTTCCCCCCAAAATTAAAAATAGAACTACCATACCATCCAGAAATCTTATTTCTTGGTATATAGTCAAAGGAAATGAAGCCAGTATGTCGAAGAGATATCCGCACTGTCATGTTCATGGTGGCACTATTCATAATGGCCAAGATAAAGAATCAGCCTAAGTGTGCATCGACAGATGAATGAATAAAGAAACTGTGATGAATATATACACAATTGAGTACTATTCAGCCTCCAAAAAGATAGAAACCCTGTCACTGGCAACACCAAGGGTGAACCTGAAGTACGTTACACTAAATAAAATGAGCCAGGCACAGAAGGACAAACACTGCGTCATCTTAATTTATATGTGGAATCTTAAAAAGTTAAATCTAAAAAAGCAGTGCGTTATAAGTACATACCATTTTTATCTGTCCCTGGAAATATTTTTGTAAAAGAAGTTATTTATTTGGGTGGTGGACCCACTAAGGAACATTCCTGAATGGAACAAAGAATGAACCTCAACATAGATGGAATCTGTCTTCATGTGGATGTGGCTATGGGCACAGATGGGTACTTCCAAGTGCCTGAGGGCCAAGCCTGGCTGAGAAGCACTTGGGTACAGAGGGGTTTTTGGGGAATGATCAGGGTGATCAGGAGCACCAGCTCCTGCAGATTGTTTGACAGATGCCGGCAGCCTTGAAATGGAATAGGAACACACATGTGTAACATCACCTCTCAACATTTCACTGGAGATTTTCCCCTAAATATAAATATATGGAGAAAGGGTACTGGGACCAATGAGCTGGATGCCAAGCAGGAGAATCCGTGCCTCCGCTCAGCTTCCTGAGGTGTCACTGAAATAGGTGAGACTTAGAACTGAATGAAATGTACTGTAAGCTATTTACCAAACCTCTTCTGTTCTCCCACTAGTTACCTTTTTTAAAGAGGAAAAATAAGAGTTGCGATTTCCATGAAGACAGTCTATTTAAGCTGATAAAGTGAAAAAGAGGGCATATTTTCTGTTCTTTGATTGATGTCCTAAAAGTAGGACATCAAAAAAAAATTTCCCATTTTCCAATGGGAAATGGATCAGACGTTATGATCGGTCCTGTGCTTATGAATTCTCTTGGTCATAGACATTTATTTTCTATACAGGTATTCAATTTTAAGCATGAACCAATCAGCTCATGGGCAGTAAGACGTCCCTTGACTGTGGTGCTTCTCACACGCTTCTCCTTCCACACTCATGCAGCTTCCCACAAGGGACCCTTATGTGACTTCCCTTCAGACAGAACTGGAACCCGCTCCATGTTGCCTGCTCCTCTCTGCTCTAATATTCCCACATACAGCTTCCTACCCTTAGCTAATCACAGGAATTTACGGGGAACCAAGTTTGGGTAGAAATCCCAGTTACTTACTTCCTGCTATGGTTGTGCATGGGAGGAGATCAATGTGGCCTCTCTGCCTGTACCCACTGGGGTTTCTACACATAAGCTGTAAGCATCCATCCATTGGTCCATCTATCTGTCCCTCCCTCCCTCTATCCCTCTATCATCCCTCCCTCCTTCCCTTCCCCCTTCCATCCCTCTGTCATCCATCCATCCATCCATCCATCCATCCATTCATCTCACCCATTCATTCATTCATCCCTCCATCTGTCCATCCAGCCATTCACCCATCCATCTATCCATCCAACATTTATTGAGTGCCCACAATCTGCAGTTGCTGTGATTAGAGAGATAAATGACATATGGGCCATCTCGCAAATTGCTCAGAGTCTCTGAAAGAACATACTCATAAACAGAAAAGCTGAAATTAAGTTTTGGCAAGAGCTTTCGTGGATACACAAACCCAAAAAATCAGAGAAAGAAGAAGAATGTGATCTTTTGCATTAGATCCCAATGGGCTTCCTAGAAGACATAGTCATCAGTGTCACCCTGGAAGTACTACTGCTTCTGGAGTAAACACAGATTTAGTGTGCCCATCCATGTCTGTGATGGGGATGTGGGATTCCTGTTGTCTGCCCCTTCAACACCTCAGGCAGACACATGTCTCAACTCTCATAACCTGTGCAAGGACTTCTCTTGACGGAACAACAGCCCTGTCGGATGCATTTAGTAACTACTACCAGAAATTTCGGGAGAAATTCAAGCTATTCAAATAAGCATGGAGAAGTGACCTCTCAGAGAAGATTTGAAAATAACATAGAAAAATGAAACTGGATATGCATTGGGATTTCTGAAACTTTTTACTAAATTTATTATTGATAGGTCCTGGAAATCCATCATTATCTGGTCTTTTAGGTTACTTTCCTCCTAGATTTTTAAAGCCATCAAAGAAATGCTGATGATGATGACCCCCATTATGAAAAGAGAAGGAAAATGAGTTATTCAAAAGCAGGTACTAGGAGGACTCAGAATGACAGCACTATGTAGTTCCAATAGTTTTAAAAGAGTTAAGGGCTCTTGGATTACCAAATCATTGTCCTGCTTTCTGTGACATCTGTAACTAGACACCAAGATAACTCATTTTAAGTTTATTTCACAGGACAAGAGTACCCAAGTCACACCCTCTCTAGAAGGCCTTCTCGAAAAATGTACAGCTTAGTGGTCAAGCACCCAGACTTCAAAACCAGACTAGGGTTGAGTGCAGCTCTGCCATTTTCCAGCTGTGTGACCTTGGATGAATTACTTGGCCACTCTATAGCCCAGTCATCAGTCTGTAAAATTAGGAGAATAATTGTCTCCACTGTGTAGATAACAGAGATGGCAAGCCTTTGTTGCACCAGCAGGCCAGAATCATGGCTGCCTTTTCTTCTCTGTGCTTCACTTTGGGGACATGGCTGATGTTCTTATTTTCATGCCCTTGTACACTGACTGTCAGTTTTTGTGGACATCCATAGCCAACATTAGGAGACTGGGGTGGAGGAGAGGTCAGATTAGGTGTGTGGGAGGCAAACATGCTAAGGAGGGTCAAACCCACCACATTGTTTCATTTCTTTATGGGAAGTAGCAACAGTGAATTGGTTCTTAAGGTTTTCCTGGAGCTGCGGTTCTCCAAAAAATACTCCAGATTTTACCACTCAGGGGTCATCTGGCGATGTCTGGAGACACATTTGGTTGTGGCAACATGAGGAGGGAAGCATTGTCACTAGCGTCTAGTGGGTGTGGGCCAAGGATGCTGCTTAGCAGCCCACAGCACACAGAGCAGTCCCCTCAACAGAGGGTGATCCAGTTGCAAATGTTAACAGTGGTGAGGTGGGGAAACCCTGTCTGGTGTGAGCAGAGGGCAGATCCTCAGCCTACATGATGCCTTTCACCTTGACCATGGGAGCTACCTGATCCCAGCCACTAGCTCTCTCGTTTTACCAGAGAGGTGTACGGGAGGAAGATCAGGGTACGAGGACACATGAGCCAGGGCTGAGAGCCCCCCAGCCCAAGTCTCTTCCTGCCATCACAAGCACACCCCACCTCATCACAAGCATCAGCCATTTGCTGCCGGGAGTGAACAGATCCAATGTACAAGGATGTATTAGTGATCACACGCACTCACTAGGATGACACAACTGGGGTTGACTTGTTAGATTTGGTTTGTGTAGGCTGGGGGTGGTGGCTCATGCCTGTAATCCCAGCACTTTGGGAGGCTGAGGCAGGTGAATCACAAGGTCAGGAGTTCAAGACCAGCTTGGCCAACATGGTGAAACCCCATCTCTACTAAAAATACAAAAAGTTGTCTGGGCACGGTGGCTCCTGCCTGTAATCCCAGCACTTTGGGAGGCCAAGGCGGGTGGATTACAAGGTCAAGAGATCGGGTCCATCCTGGCCAAAGAGATGAAACCCTGTCTGTACTAAAAATACAAAAATTAGCTGGGTGTGGTGGCATGTGTCTATAGTTCCAGCCACTTGGGAGGCCAAGGCAGGAAAATCGCTTGAACCTGGGAAGCAGAGGTGGCAGTGAGCCAAGATCATATCACTACATTTCAGCCTGGTGACAGAGCAAGACTCTGTCTCAAAAAAACACAAAATTGTTTCTTGTAGTGTGTAAGGAAGAAAATGGGAAAATCCAGTGAAATAATAGCGCCTAATCACAAAGGCAAATCAGGATGGAAAGGAACAGCCCATGATGATAGTGAAGTTTACCATGTGTCAGACAGCATTCTGTATCTTTCTGATTCAGTGCTCACAACAACCGCATGGGCAATCATCATCATTGTCACACTGTATAGACGAGGACAGGGAGAAACAAAGGGCCAGCAGCCTGTTCAAGGTGACTCAGTGGGGAAGGACAGAGCTGGCATTTGAACACAGGCTCTCGGACCCCCAGACTGGACCTGTAAAACTCCCCACCCCGACCCCCCACCCCATCACATCACAGAGGGGCCAAAGAGAATCTGGACTCCAACCCTGTTCTGCCTCCTGCAAGCTGTGTGGTCTGGGCTGATTTTGTGACCTGGTCTTTGCTTCATTTTATTTTTTCTTTTTAGCCAGTAGGAATTAGTAGCTGTGCCTATCTCATAAGGTTTTTGATTAAAAGAGACAATGGAGGCAACATGCCTGACACCATTGTGAGTGAGTGTTGTTTGTTCTCATTATTCATAAGCCACAGTGAAACGGAATCGTCTCATAACTTTAGTGGGTCAACCGGAATTGTTCACGACAACAGTGCGGAAGACATGGGATGGCACTGAGGGGTCCTACCTCTCCCTCCCATTTGACGTGGACTCCAGAGTGAGAACCCATCTGGGGCACAGTGGGGGTTGCCCAGGCTCACTGCAGGCCTCTCTCTGCTTTCTGTGCCTTCAGGTCGCGTGGTTGTGATTGAAAAGAGGAATAGAGAGATGTAGCTGTTTAAAACAACGCCAACTGCTTCGTAAATGACGTGTTCGATCCTAAACTGAGAGGGTTGAGAGTCGGAAATCTGGGCCTCCCCGGAGGTTGCTGTGGGTCTGGAGGCCAGGACTCCCCAGAAAGAACTCAAGTCGGGTCTGAAGGTGACTGTGGAGGCCACTATCCCCGAGGGAAGAAAGCAGAGGGAGTAGGGAGCAGGTGGGTCACTGAGTCCTGGCATGTGTGTGAACAGTGCTAAATAAGCCTGAAGAGGCACAATAAATCACAACGATGCCCAGAACATAAAGTCTAGTTTATAGCATGAAATTCTTACTTTACTCTTAACTGCACATTCTGTATAAGAAAAGGTTCCTTTCCTAAGGAGCTTTATGATTTTATTGTATTGTTATTTTTTATTGTGGAAAATAATTAGCTTGCACATCTTTTAATTTGTCCCATTAAGATGTTTGCATAGCAACCGTGAGATGCTGGCCAGCCCCCTGCATTTCCATTGAGCAGGGCACTCACATGGCTGGCTGTGAGCAGGTTTTGGGGGGAAAAAGCCACTAATGATTGCATCCTTCATCATGCCGAATCCCTGGAGTAAAGGTAGCAACTTTCTGTGACTCTGAAGTAACTTGTGGAATAATCAGAGGAGAAATGCCTTTTATACAGTAAAGGTGATGGGGGAAATAAAGGGGAAAAACCCAACTCCTTGACAAAAGGAATTGTCATGATGTCAGAGGACTGGAGACATGGGCTTTTGAAATGACAAGTGTCTCTGCAGAAAGACAGGCCATCCTCAAAGGCCAGCCAGTAGGCATGTGTATCTCATCTCTTGCTATGCCACTGACACTTACTGGTATGAGGTCCTGTTTACGGGAGTGACTGAGGCCACTGCTTGCTGTCACAACTGAAACAAGTGCTTCTAGGCATGATTTTTATTTTAACTGCAGGATTAAGCGGATGGGAAGTGTTTGGGGCAAGCCTCATGGGAAACCCTGGCCAGGGTCAGTCAGGGTCGGGTGGTCCACCCCTGAAGACACAGGTGGCAGCTCCCTGACTGCCAGGCAGATCATTCTGTGGTTGATTTTGTACGTGTCCCATGGCCTGGACTGGGATAGGGCAAGAGATGCACCTGGGAGACAAAATCCAAGGTGGTGCTCTCTCAAGCCCATGGAAATGCAGGATCAGCCTTGTACAACAACAGGACCAAGTGTCGCCTGAAGTTTTTCACTGGAAGAGCCTAATTTATGTCAACCCGATGGATTCTCATATTCATAAATAAAAACAACTGGTCTGTCCGGAAGAAGACATAGCAGTGATTCCTCCCCACCCCAGGATGTCACCATCATCTTGGGAACAAGTTTGAGCACTCCTGGCCTAAAGGTGTGTTCCTTGTGGGATGTCTGGGAACCACCTGAACATCTCTCTCAGCTCTGATGGGAGAAACTTATGAGCAGGAGAGGTGTGGATACTCAAGGTGGGGCCATAAAGCCACCATATGCATCCAGCATTAGAAAAGCAGTCCAGGATGGTGGTCAGTGCCCAAGCTTGGCACTACCCCACAGCGTCACCCCCTGTCCATGGGGCCTTGGCAAGGCTTTATTCTCTTTAAGGGTCAGCTCCTTGTGTGCCAAATAAATATCCTCAACCTCACCTGTCCCCTCCACGAGTAGACAGACAATGGGCTCTACTTCATGAACGCCTCCGTTTGGACCTCACCAGCACCTTTTCCAGGAGCCTAATCACAAGCAGGTCACCTAACCTCAGCAGGCCATGCTTCCCCTCCATTAAGTGGGATTAATAATGAGAGTACCTACTCACAGGGCTGTGCCAAAATTTTAGTGCAATAAGGCAAGAAAATGCTTGGAATGGTGCAAGTGCCTTGCACATAGCATATGCTCAATTAATGCTAGCTTTCATTACTGTCAGTTTTAATATTCATAAAATCAACCTTCTGCCAAGGAGCACCAAGATCATTTGTGCTCTGCTACATGATGAGAGAGGCAGACACTTTTTTTTTTTTTTTTAATCTTCATACATGCCTGGTTCCTGGAACAGCTTCGGGGCCACGTTCTTGAGGTTGGCGGAGATGGCTTTCCTGCCCATAGCCTGCCTTTGGCGTCATTTTCAGAGCTACCTTTTGCTTATTGACTTCCTCTATGTGTCCATGGCTTTATACATATCATCTCAAATCTTCCTGATAACCACGCAAGGTAAAGTTCATTCCCCTTGTTTATAGCTGAGAAACCTGGGGCTCTGTGAGGTTAGAGAAATGGCTCAAGTTCGCACAGGTGGTTGATGCTGGTGACAGGGAGAAACCAACTCCTTGATTCTAAAGCTCACAGGTTTCCGGCTCCCCCACCCCTGTGCTCAGGTCTATTTTCCTCCTGGCCTCCCTATCAAAGGCAACTCATAGAAGAAGACCCTAGTGGTAAAGAAAGCATGATTCCTCCTGAAGATTGGTGGAGTTCAACATGGACTGAAGCCTCCAGGGTAAGAAATAAAGGTCTGTAGAGAGAAGCTACGTCCTGGTGAGCAGAGACATGGCAACTCTAGGTATCTAGGAATTTTCTAGTTCAAATTGGGGTGCCCATGGAGGGGTAGGAAAAACAACTAGCACTTTTACAATTTCATTTTAATTTCTATTTGGAGGATGTATTTTATAATGCATGTGCTATAATTATATTAGCACAGGAGTACAGGCATATAATTTATAAGTAAATAACCATGCATAGATTCTGGGCATGTGAAATAATATTTACTGATATGTGGCAAGATCAAGAGTCTGGAAATGGCTGATGTGCAGCATTTCAGCAGTGCCTGCTACACCTAGAGAAAACTTCCTCGAATTCAGTACATCCTGGGGAGAAATCTCAATGGATTCCCTAAGCAGGTGAATTTTGAATGCTGACGTGTGTTTGTGTGTGTGTGTGTGTGTGTGTGTGCGTGTGTGTGAAGCCTGGGAGCCTTGGCTGAGGCCATCTTTGAACCCTCTGCATGGATGTGCTCACTGGCTGTTGTGGTCATTGAAATTTGGCCCTAGGCACTCATCAAAACCAACCTGGTTAATTCTAACATTACCTAAGGAGCCGGGTGGGCAGGAACATGGTGGGTGCTTACCTAAGGTGGTGCTGGATTTGGGGGAAGAGAGATCATCCAAAGGGCAGCAGGGGCTGGTTGCTCCTGCGGCAACTGCATTTCTAACACAGCCTAAGGATGTTCTTAAGGACTTGGGGATTCGTATACATTGCTCTACCTAATGTGTTCACAAAGTGAATGTATTTAACCCTCAAAGGATTATGGTTTCTGACCAATGCAAAGGAAAATTGAGGAGGATTAGGAGAAGTGTCTGCTAGTTGTGTGGATGCTTGAATGGAATCCACCTCATAAATTTAGTGTCTGCAAAACTCTGGGTGACAGGAACTGAGAAGACCTGGTTTCTGGCTCTGACTCAGGCAGCAACCAGCCATGAAACCCTGGCCAAGTGAATATCTCTGGTGCCCTAAGGTGGAGAGATGTCTAAAAATCACTCCAGCCAAATATTTTGCTCTTTCTTTCTGGCAGTTTAAAAATATTTATAATTATAGTTTTTAAAAATATATAGTCATATAATTTGTAGACGCCAACTACAACTATATAGAACTACATATATATAACTCTATAACACAACACATAAAACTTACAAAGCATCAGACGGAACAGTGTCTCATAGTTCATGTCTCATGGTTTATTTGTTTTTTAAACAGATTTGCCCACCTCTGTAATACAATTATTTCTTTGTTTTGAATATAAACTGAAGGGAAGCATATAGGGCACACAGCCTTTATAAAAAAATGAAGTAATGAGATGGAATGATTGACCGTTGGATAGAATTTCCATCGTCGGCACTTCTACTTCTTTCTATGACCCTGCACCCTTCACAGTGCTAATATTTGTTTAAGGTTGCTTAACGTTGTTCCTTTCCTCTAGAACTTTGGAAGCAAAAGCCATTCTGATCTTTATAAACAGTAGATTTGATCATAATAAATAATAATAAAATAGCAGCCTGAGTTTCTGTTCCTACCTGTCAATGCCTAACTAATTTCATTTTCCCCCATTCACCCATTTCACCCATGAAAGGGGGCTGGGATAAGAGAGAAAAACTCCTGAAGGGGAGAACTACTTTTTCTCTATCTTGTAGTTCCTCCCCGCTCTTGCATGGGTTTTATACACGTATGCGGTTTCAGATTTTGTAAATTCTATACTTTCAAAGTGGGTGAATGTCAAGTTCAGCTGTGACTGTTAGTGAGCTGGATGAAGCTGCCCAGATGCAGTCTGCAGATGGTGTGGAATGAGGGGCTCGGTGCACGGAGTTCAAAGTGCAAACAGAAGCTATGTAAGAAAGCACAGCAAACTGTGGTGCTAAAACTACTCCTGGAAAAAATGGCACCCAAGCCAATGTATCTTAATTAACCGAAATTGTCTTTTATGCATTCTGGGGCACTAATAAGAAACAAATGCTGATAGCTATATATATTATAAAAATTTGCACAGAAAAAGAGAATGTGCTTCTCTCTTGAGCAATGAGTGCCACTCTGACATTTTTAGTCTCTCATAAAAAACTCATCCACAGGCGGGGCACTTTGACTCACGCCTATAATCCCAGCACTTTGGGAGGCCAAAGCGGGTGGATCACTTGAGGTCAGGAGTTCGAGAGCAGCCTGACCAACATGGTGAAACCCCATCTCTACTAAAAATACAAAATTAGCTGAGTACGGTGGCACATGCCTGTAATCCCAGCTACTCAGGAAGCTGAGGCAGGAGAATCGCTTGAACCCAGGAGGCGGAGGTTGCAGTGAGCTGATATCGCATCATTGCACTCCAGTCTGGGCAACAGGAGTAGGTATCTAGGAATTTTCTAGTTCAAATTGGGGTGCCCATGGAGGGGTAGGAAAAACAACTAGCACTTTTACAATTTCATTTTAATTTCTATTT
>NW_016107356.1:5165754-5177434 GCF_001604975.1 Cebus imitator
TATATATATATATATACATATATATACATATACACATATATAAACCTACACGTTTTTCAGAAGCACATGAGAGCTGATCAAGACCAATGAACCTCCCAAGGAGAGGAGATGACAGACACTGCTCTGTGGTGTGGCTCTCAGGCTATATTTGATTTATTGCTCACATCTTATTATTTCATTCTTTGTCCAAGACTAGCACAGTTTCTTTTGAGAAATCACAGTCTCCATGGAGGGCATTGTAATGCCTAGGAGTAAAAGCTGGATGTTAGCAAAGAAAGCAAAGTAGAATCTTTGCAAAATGTTGAAGCTGCATAGTTTTCTTTTTTAATGGATATGTTTCAAGACTGGACACATTGAGTCTTTGATTTAGAACTAATTTAACACGAACTTCGCATTTGCACAAAGCAGCATCAGTCTTGAAATCAGCAGAGCCATTGAGCAAGCCCAGCTAGCAAATTGAGACTTCTATTTGTGATGGCCTTTTCCATTTGGGGGCCCAAAAATGTCTTGAGGAACTCACTGTTTAAAAAGAAGTCCATCAAAAAATAGACATATATGGACCATGGAATGAGAGGGCAGTGTTGCATACAAAATCAACAATTCTCCAAATGAACACTGATCTTGCAGCAAAACAAAATGAAAGCAAAACAAAAAGAAATTTCTGATTTCAAGGGAAAAACTGAATATCAACCTTCTTTCTTTCTTCTTTTTTTTTTTTCTTAAATGAAGCAATGACTTTCTCAGGGAGAAATATTTGCATCCAGGATGAGGAAATAGACAGGGTCAGTAATTACAAAGCAGTAATCATCTGTAACTTACAGAAATACAATGTACAAATAAGTGTTTATACCCTAGATAGAGGGCAATGATCTGGTTATGTTTTTCATATTTCTATCAGAGATTAAAACATCTTTAGGGAAATTTATGGAGGGTCGTTTGTAGAAAACAATTATCTTAAAAATTAAAACAAATTTAGGGGGCTGTGTGATGGAGTTTTGAGAGATTAAAAGAGTGAAGAAGATGGGGGGCGGGAAGCAACTATTTCCGGCTGCTTAAGAAATCTATCAATCTCACAGCAAGGTGTGTTGACTCTGATACAAGCAACATTCACATAGCTACAGGGCTGCCTGCCTTTCTATTGCTCACTGTAATGTGAGGAGAGGCTCAAGTGTGATTTTGGGCTTTGACACTGAAAATAGGTGTGAACTTGAATCCATTTAACTAGTCCCCTGCCCCACCCCATCCCTTTTCCTGTCCATTTTGCTTTTAGTGGGTCAAGAATAAATATTCACCCTTGGTATCCATCTGCAACTTCCAAGAGGGACTGAAGGAAGAACTTACAGTTTCTCTGCATGTGTTTCCAAAGCCCAGCTGGCACGGAAAACAAACAATACAAGACATGGCTGGGAAAGCATAGCCTGTCTTTGTCGCCAGGTCTGGCAGATGTGGCTCTGGGCTCATAAGACATCCACTCGCAGCCACCTTCCCCTCTGCTTCCCTCCTCCACTCTCCAGGCTGGAAAGTGACAACCTCATTGTCCTCGGTTCCCTCCAGCCAGAGGCTTGTGACCTACTTCAGGCCTAAGCAATATGTCAGTGAAAGTTTGCAGAGAATGGCTTCCCTTCCTGAATCAAAAGACCAGGTCCCCCCAAGGAGAAGGGGTTGAGACTTCCCATGTCCTTCCTGCCTGGACAGATCAGAGAGGCAGGCCATCTCTATCTGGGCTCAGCATGGTAGGACCAAAACATAGGAGTGTCCTGCACCCCACTGTATCTGATTGGACTGCTCACTCCGGAACTCCTGTCCACCACACAGACCAGCGCTCATCTGCTCAAGCAACTGTGGTAC
The DNA here is from genome assembly GCF_001604975.1 of Cebus imitator. Classification (NCBI taxonomy): domain Eukaryota; kingdom Metazoa; phylum Chordata; class Mammalia; order Primates; family Cebidae; genus Cebus; species Cebus imitator. Next base: position 5,167,603 of record NW_016107356.1, read on the forward strand.
ATGCAGCCAGACACAATTTTCACAGGTAAACCTGAGCAAGAACTTTACTCTCTTTCTGTCATTACAATAAAATACATCGCTTCAGTCATCTTTTAGATTCAGTGTTTATTCCTCCTCCTCGGGTCCTTTGTGACATCATTACTGCAGGATGAGGGAGGGAGAGAAAGAGACAGATTCAGAGAGCCAAGAGAGTATAAGACATGTCTCCCCAATGAAGAGTGAATCCTGCACAAGTGAGAGGGGTGTGTCTGAGCTGACCCTCCCAGCATGCTGAAGGTGACATGAGGTTTTGAGCTCTGTTTTGTGTTCAAGAGCCAGCCTGCATTCTCTTAAAGCACTCCCTGACTGTGTTCATGGTCAGCAAGTATCTCAAAGGAAGTGCTCCCTTTTTACCACTTCAGGACATCCTAGTTATATTTTTTGAGGGGGAAAAGGTCAAGAAAGACATACCTCTTTTGTTTGGCTGGGGGCTTAGCAAAAAGGCTAAAGAAGAGGACTTGTGGCACCTGATGGGGAGGAACAAGGGAGGCCGATAAACAAGAGTGGCAGAAAAAGTGTTTTGTTGTACATTTCAGTGTCTGTTCAGGCACCAGAGAAGCTTCTGACGATTTCTTGAAGAACGGAAATTGGAGAGAACAATTGCAAAAATGAGGAAAAAAAAATGCCTTTCATGTGTGAAATGACAGGAGAACTATTTTCTAAGAGAAAATAAAATATTTTAAAGTGGCTTTGTGTTGTTAAGCTAAGAAGATTTGTGATGTTTGATGGTACCTCTTTCTGATTCATGGAAAGGTTTCCAACAGGAACTCGGTAATTGGACACAAGCTCGTCTAGAATATTATTAGCCCATTTTGCAGAACTCAAATGAGACACAAAGACATCTATTGACTCATCTAGGTCACTAGGAAGTTACCTGAGAAACTGAAAATTTGCTTGCGTTTCCTGTGTGGGCCTCCTTGGTTGCCTCCAACAAGACAAGCCATCGAAGCTGCCTTCATGTCTGGGCTTTGACAAAGTACATGATCACAAATGTCCCCAGGGTACAGGGAAAATGGAGTGTCTCAGAGGCAGGCCCAGAGAACCTGCATATAGTTACACAGGCAAAATGGCTTTTTTCTTAGGAAGAGCATTGGAGAAAATAAAGCTACACCAGCAGTCTCAATGAAGAGAGACATCTCTGTTGTCATTGTGTGTTCAGACCAAAAACTGATATGACACCGTGCCCCAGTTAGCTTCCATATATAAAAGCAAAACTTGTTAAGTCGAATTTCATAAAGGGCTCTTGTTCTTCTTCCACCCTCTTTACCGGTAGTCACAAGGGAAGGAAGGCTGATCTGCTGTTGAAAAGCCCTTAGGCTGGGGTGAGTTACCCACCGCTGTTCACGCCCATGTGGGATCCTGCAGCTCTAACTTTGCCCAGGCTGTACTCTCCGCCTACACCACCCTTCCCTCTCTTCTTTGTTCCCACCTTCCCCTCCCCCAACTCCTGTGTCCCTCTCTCCAGGGAACCTCCCGTAATGTCCTCCAGGGCGTTGCGACCTCTCCCTCCCTGAAGCAGACACAGGTTGACCAGCTGCCATCTTAGATAACTGAACATCGATAACCACCATTCAGATTTATTGCTTACTTTATATGGCGGGGCAAAGCTCCTTACACCCATTATTTAATTCAGTCCACACAGCATACCTTAATAACAGGTGCTATTGCTACCCTTACTCTGCAGATGAGGAAACTAAGGCTCAAGAGAGAGGCTCTACATGCCATTTGATGAAAGCCAGAACATAGGAAAAGAAAGAAAAGGCCATCACTGTGTCATGGCACATTCCCCGCGCAGACCTCCTGCCGTTGCTTTCTCTAATAGCAGGTGCTCTTATGCCTCCAGACTTCCCCCTAGGCCTTGGGCTCCTTATTAAAGTCTGTGTGTGCACAGGAGCTGTGCAGCCCTCCTTGGTCCCAGCATCTCACCAGGCTCGATTTCTCAGTAAAGGGCCACATCTTTTCTGAGCACTTCTTTCGGATCTATTTCGAGAGAACAGAGGAAACTTTCAGCTACTCATTTGCTTTCAAAAGCTCTAAAGGCTTCTTGCCATTCAAAATCGAATCAGCTGCTGTTTCCAAGAGTGCTTCTGCTCCTGGTTGCTCCCTGTCCCTGTACTTGCTGTGTGAGCAGCTGTAGGGCCTCCTACAAACCCCACTGGTAACGTGAGTCTGAGGCACCAAGACCATCCTCTCCAAGAAAGCAGAGCCAAAAGGTGGTTTCTTTGGGAGGGGAGGACTGCCATTTGCTCTTTTAACACTGAAACATTTCAAAGTTACTCTATCATTTTCTAAAGTTTCTTAGCATGCAAAAGTCTAAGTGGCAAAGGCATGATTGTAAATGTAGATAGTTTTATCACACCTTTTTTTTTTATAGTTTCAAAATGTGTGGGCAGTTTCAGATGTGAAACTCCATCTCACAAATGAGGAACCAGAGTCTGATTCTTCAACATCCAGGAGAGCAGCCAGGATGCCCCAGCCCACAGTTTCCTTGTGGTCCAGGGTGAGACAGATTTGCTGAGACCCACTGTTAGGGACTGCACTGTGTCTCCCCAGAATTCATGTATTGAAGTCCTAACTCAAAGGTGCTCATAATTTGACTTATTTGGACATAAGGTTTTAAAATGAGGTCATTGGGGTAGCCCCATTCAATGCAATTGGTATCCTTATAAAAAGAGATTAGGACACAGCCACACACAGAGAAATAACCATGTGAGGCAACAGGGAGAAGGCAGCCATCTGCAAAACCAAGGGGAGAGGCCTCACCAGAAACCAGCCTTACTGACACCTTGATCTCAGACCTCCAGCCTCTAGAACTGTGTGAAAATAAATTTCTGTGGCTTAAGCCTGAAGTCTTAAGATCTTAAGACTTCAGTCAAGCCAGAAGAAGTGTCTTAATAAATATTCTTCTGAAAAAAGCAGCAAACTGATGCTCAGGGAAGAGCACCCTTTATACATGCAGCTTTGTACTCGGCAATTCCCTTTGAAAGACTCCTAGAGTGGGGTAAACTTGAACCACTGAGAAGACAAGCAGGGAGTCAGTCTCGCTGAGATTTTTACCTGTGGTTCTAGGAACGCAGAAGCATGTGAGTGTTCAGGCTTTTCACAGACCACTAAGCCACTTCTAAGAACAAGGCTACCTGAGGCATTTTGCAAAAAATATGTATGTACTGGGGCTTTTCCTCTCCACACCTACCTCAGCTCTTTCCGCCGACACACTGCACTTTTCAAGGGGACCCAAGTTTGGGTTCAGCAAGAATTGTGCATTGCACACCGTGTGTGATAATTCCAGGAATTTCAATCGCATCTTGTCTTCTCTCCTAGGCGAATTCAGTGGGAACCTGGTGCGGTGTGATAGAAAAAGCCCCGACTTCTCTGTGGTAGACCACATCAATTTCATGTGCCAGTCTCTCAGACTCCGGCTTGCCTCTCTCAAGGAAGGGAACAATGGTTTACTTGGCCTCACTCCTCTCTTTTCCCTGAATTTCCACATGGGTATCTTGCTAAAAATGAGTTACAGGTTTCCTTCTGTGAGAATTGCATGGACTGATAAAGTACCATCCCGGGAAGAAAACAAAGATGCTGTCTTCCCCTTCAGCTCACAGTTGCCGTTGGGGAGGGAACACACGCTGTAAATTATAGGCCGCCAGAAATGACCGCATTGACCAATGTGAGTAGCCCAGCTACGGCGACACCCTGAGAACTGTGGGGGAGAGCCATTTGTTGGCGGGGGTGGTGATTGTTCTAGCATCAAGCTCTAAGATGATGACCAAACGATACCAACAGAAATGATATTTTGCCACCTCTCCAGCTCGGGTGAATGATGTGGACAGGTAACCAGGACAATTTATGTTGATGGATCACTTGGATGAAATTAAGCAGGAAATTGCCAAGATTTCACTTGGCCCTCTGACATTAAATTTCAATATTATATTATCAAATTAGAGATTCTAAAGGGCCCCGGATTCCTTTCACTGAAAGGAAGGAATGAAGAAACCTTTCCAGATTAGCCCTTTTGAGTCTTGGTGAGAGCTCAGGCCCTCCCCACCTCGTGAAAGTTAACTGACCCTCATTCTCAACCTGGGGCAGGTCAGCTGAGTGTCCATTTGGCACAGGAGCCCTGGGCTTGTCCAGGAGAGAGCTGGACTCCTGCTATCTCCTGATGTCTGTACAGGTCACCGTGTCCCCTCACTGTCTTTGCTGTTGGCAGGTAAGAAGAGCCCCAGAGGCTGGCACTGCACACTGAAATGCAACCTATCGCCCAGCGGAATGCTGAAAAATTTCCTGAATCTGCCTTCCTGAGTTGATAAAATAGGAAACAATACATGTTCCGAGCGGGTATTGAAAGCAGAGTAAAAGCAGGAAGATCTTTTTTTTTTCCTGTTATTCTACGAATAATATTGCTTCCTCTGCTTGTTAGCAGCCCAGAGGAAATGCAGCCAGGGGCCGTTTGCAGCTTTTCACCAGTGGCCAGTGTCTCTGTGTTACCAACCGAACGGTGCTGCAAGACGAGTGACTAATGCACGTCTGTGTGATTCAACTTCGCTAAAATCCCCTCTGCCAGTAAAGAAGCACTTGAAAACTCTTTAATTTGAAGCTCGAACTTGGTTAATGACTCGCTTTCTTCCCTTTCTCCTTAACTCCTCCCTTGCCATCCCCAACACACACACACACACACACACACACACACACACACACACACAGAGAGAGAGAGAGAGAGAGAGAGAGAGAGAGAGAGAGAAAGAAACACACACACGTCAAGCTTTTTAAATTTCAGAGACCCGGAAACATAGAGCCCTGTGTATTCACAATAGCATTTGCTGTGATAAAGCGGCTGGCAAGGCCTCTGCATTCCCCTGCTCACTTAGCTGTATGAATAAATAATGAGTCACAGACACTATTTGGGTGCTCGAGAGAGTTTGTAGCCAGAAAATTAATTATTCCCCCATCCCAGCCCACTCCATCTCAGCTCTGCCAAACCATCAAGCCACGCTTTGCGGGCACTGGTCAGAGTGCGTGCCCTGACGCACACGGTGATGCCTTTGTGACATTGCCTGTTATTATTTTTGTTTGTTTAAGCACAGCCCTCTTTTACCACGAAAGATACACAAAACGGACATGCACACACATACACTCACGGCTCAACCACAGCTTTGTGCATTTCAAGAGGCTGGTTTCAAAAATGGAGACAGGTTTTCCACCCTGGCTGTTCCCATTCATAAGCCTGTAATCTAATGACTTAAGCTGCGAGAATGTTTAACTTAGGAAACTTCTTTGCGCTTTTTCAGAGAGACCTCAGTATGCCACGATTTGCCTCCTTTCTCTCTTAAAAGATGCTGGTTGCCTCTTTGCATTGAGGCTTCAAGGAAAAATGCAGCACAGCTCCATGCTGATGATTTTAACCTAACCAAGTCTGTCAGGCTCCTGTACTCTCTGCCTGGTAGACAGCTGCCTTGCCACTTTGGACCCGAAGTCACCAGCCTAGTGCAAGTCTATCCGAGAGCCTCCGTCTCCTGCCCCACACTGGCACCAGCCCTCCTGGCTGGCTCTGTGCATGTGCCTGCTAAGCCCCGGGGCAGGCTGCATTCTGGGCCACACAGCATGCCGACTGAAGGATAACTCAGACACAGTCATTCCGGGCAAGGGACAGCAAAATAAAACCCAGGGAGCTGCGTGCAAGCTTCGTAATCTCTAAGCCTTTAAACAAGACCAGCACAACTTACTCGCACTTGACAAAGTTCTCACGCACCGACTGAACACTCCAACAGCGTAACTAAGTATTTATTAAAACATTTCTGAAGAGCTTCCATCTGATGAGTAAGTAATCCAATAGCTTTGTAATCATATGCCTCAGTTCGAATTCCTCCCACAAACCAGACAGGGAACCGGCAGGCACCGAGGCATCTCTGCACCGAGGTGAAACAGGCTGCCATTTCATTGCAGGCAAAGCTGAGCAAAAGTACATATTAGAAGAGCAGCGTGTACTCACCTCTCATGAAGCACTGTGGGTACGAAGGAAATGACTCAAATATGCTGTCTGAAGCCATCGCTTCCTCCCGAAAATGCACCCTCTTCTGAAGGCGGGGGACTCAATGATTTCTCTTACCTTCGGAGGGAAAACCAAGAAAGATCACTGTTTCAGCCTCACCCCCCTACCCTGCATCTCTCTTTCTTGTTCCCCCCTGCTGGATACCTCTGGGACTCCCCAAGCCCTATGAAAAAAAATGCACCTTGTGGAAACAAATATTCAAATTGTTAAAGATTAAAAAAAAAGTAAAAAAAATAAAAAAACCAGCGCCGCCTTGGCTGTGGGTTGGTGATGCTCACCGCGCTGCGAAACCCTGTGGTTTGCATTCAGTGTGATTAGTCCTGCCTGCTGACCACTGTGCTGGGTTCAGACTTCTGACACTGCCAGGCTACCCAACTTGTGGTTCTGTGGTTGTTTATGAGGCCCAAAGAAGTTTTCACACAACCCAAATTACAAATTTAACTGTTCCCCTTTCCACAACCCATCTTGATTGGTTGTTGGTGATCATGTGACTTAAGTGATGTCAATTTTTTTTTTCTTTTCTGAGCAATGCCCTTCCTTCCCTCCACCTGCCCTCCCCCAGGCTGCGCAAGAAAATAGCCGAGTAGACTTTGCAAGAGGCGGGATGTAGAGAAAAGTGACTCAGTCTCTTATTATATCTCAATGGCCTTTGCTGATTTAGTACAACTCGGCTCCTGTTGTTATTTGTGGTTTTTGGAACTACTGATTATTTTGATAAAGATTTCATTGCTGCTTATTCAATAGTAATTCAACGCTGGCATCAAGCCATTGCTCCCACAGGATGTGGATCCCATCATTTAAAATGCTCAGCATCAGCTCCGGCAGAGTTAAGTCCTTTGGTAAAGACTATCATGGCATAAGTGAAACTATAAAAGGGAAAAATAAATAAAAGGAAACGTCTTGGTGAGAGTCTGACCCCTACAAGGGGCTGGCAACTCACAGGTATTTTAAAGCCTGGGAATGGAAAAGAATTTTACTTTTGAAATAAGAAGACTATTTTAATGAAACCAAAATTATGTGGTTTTATTCCTTCTAAATGGACAACTTTAGTATGTAGCTCAGTAAAGAGATAAAATCATAGTACTCTCTTAACACACACACACACACACACACACACACACACACACACACATTAGGAAGCTAAAGGAAAATAAAGCAAAGAGAATTTCTGTATTTGGGACAAAGCTGTGGTTACTCTGCAGTTTATTTGTGTTCTCACTTGGGAAGGCTCCCTGCATCACCTTTCTCTAGCTCAATTCAAATCAGCAGGCTAATTTACACCTGTAGGTAAAACTACACTTTGAGCACATGAGGATTTCACAATAGAAGGGGAACCAGGAGGAAACACTTCTCCAGGGCAAGCCCCTTCTCCTGGGGCTAATAAATATTATATAGCACATCTGTCCTCTGCCTTAGAAAGACATGACTGTTTGAAGATGCTAAAAATGGGTTAATTTTATAAGTAAGCAAACCACTCTGGTCACACATACTTCTTTTCCTGCCCCATTGGCTTTACCTGCTGACAAATAAAACATCATTTGTTTTGTAGTTCCAAGACAAAGAAAGACTTGTTTTCCTAATTACCTTATTCCATTTTGCTCTGCCTGCATCCCCACAGCACTCTGTGCACATGAAATTTTGACGCATAGGCTCGAGAGAACCTGTGTGATGATGGGTTGTAAGTGCCAGTCCTGGATTCTATGCTGCAGTAAGCCAGCACCCGCGCTTTGGAAAGGCTGAACTCTCACAACACTCCCTCGGTTTTCCCTCATCCACTTAATTTCACGCACACAAAGACCCACAATGACAGTGGCTTCCATGGCACAGACCTTTCAAAAGGAACAGACACAATTTTTACTTACTCCTGTTTTGACTAAAGCAGGAATTGAAACTCAACAGACCGCTTTCTCTTACACTTGTGAGAAGTTAGCCGGCCACATGTTGACACTTTGCTAACATCTAACAAAGAATAATAATGCTACGTCTCTTTTATGAGGCTTGTGAATCTTTAAATGTGATGCATGTTTCATATTGCTTCTCAGTGCAAATCCCCTGTGAACACAATGAACGTAATGGGCCTGTGTTGTTACGCTCCCTAATAAAGTCAGGCCTGAGTTGAACCCCAAACCGGGTTAATTTTTCTCTCCCATGCTTCATATTCCCTGGAAGGAATATAAAGAGCTGAGGGCTGGAACATGCAGCTGCCACCGCAGAGTCACTCACGCTTAATAATGACTTTAGCAATTCGAGGGGCCATAGAGAATAATCCTTGGGAGATTTAACTTTAGAAACTCCCCAGATGCTTTTAGCCTTAGGTGTCCAGACACTTGGGAGGAGGGTTTGGATATGTCAGCAAACTGCCTGAATTCTCAACTTTCCTCTTTGGGCCTAGCTTGAGCCAGATATCTATCTATTCCTTCTAGGGGAGGTCTTCCTAGAACAAGTTAGAATGTAAAGACACTCCAAGGCTGGGGCTCCTTGAAGCCTCACTATAAGCTGTCATCTTCAGGGCTGAGGTTTCAATGGGCACCAGGGGGCAGAATACAAAGGTCTGCAGACTGGCCCTGCACGGCCTTCCTGGGCGGGGTTCACAGCCACGACAGCCGCAGCATAACTTCACAGCTTGGTGAGGCAACAGTTGGAGCATTTCTGGGCACCCTCCAGGTCATGACAATAAGTAAAGCCTCAGCCAGCTGCTGGTGAACTTGGCCTTACCACCCCAGGAGCCCAAGACAAAAGGGCACGTCTGTCATCAGTGAACCGCCTGGAGAAATGCTTAATCCTATCTTAACTAGAATGGTTTAGGGTTCCTTAAGTTTGTGTATTGACCCACACCCTCTGTCCCAGTTCCTGCAAGTGACTCAGACCCTGGGCTTCTGGCTCGGGGATTGTACCCAAGTGGCTGCAGTGGACTGTGGCTTTTCCAAGGAATTGGATGACAGTTTTCATTCTCGCTCAGATTGGCTGCAGCTTCTAAATGCCACCATGGGTGGGGGGTGGGGTGGGGAGAAAATGCTCAGGAGTCTTTTTCGATGGCTGTAGGAAAATACCAGCAAGGGTTGAAAGGTGTTTAGCTGCATCACCCCATAATTAAGATATAGACTTATGTGCGCAGTCCAATCCAATTAAAGCACTCTCTGTTAGGCATCTTTATTATGTGATTGCCATGTGCTGTCTCTGAACTCCACACATCCATTATAAAGTAGATTCTTCAGCCAGAAAATGGAGGCAGAGATGGACCACCCAAATTGGATGGAGCCTAAAATCCCAGGAGGACAATTCTGCTGAATTTTCTCTAGGGAGTGTGGATTTTCCTTATTTTTAAAAATCTGCTTTCTAATAGGGAGTCTATCCAGAAACTTCCTTTCTATGCTGACAAGGAGCTTGGGGATGATTTTTAAATTGGAACATAGACCTCAAGCTTCTTAACTTTTCCTAGATGAAGATGTATTGCTGGGGAAATACGATTTCAAAAGAAAAAAAGGCAGGCATTGAAACCAACCCTCCACTTGAATGTTATCTAATGATATGAAGAGAAGCTAATGAGAAGTATTTCAAATGGAAGAGTTTCAACTGCTTTCTCCTTTACTTGTGGACTGTGGTTCCTCAGTGTCAATGGCACCCAGGAGCTTTTTGAGACTCTGCATTGTGAGCTCCATCCCAGGTCTATTGAATGACAATCTGGTTTTTTTTTTTTTTTTTTTTTTTTTTTTTTTTTTTTTTTTTTTTTTTTTTTTTTTTTTTTTT
>NW_016107356.1:5177549-5183499 GCF_001604975.1 Cebus imitator
ATTAGAGACAGGGGTTTTCCACGTTGGCCAAGCTGGTCTTGAGCTCCTGACCTCAGGTGATCCACCCGCCTTGGCCTCCCAAAGTGCTGGGATTACAGGCATGAGCCACCGTGTCTGGCCGAGAATCTGTATTTTTACAAGTTCCTCGGGAGGTTCTTATACACGTTAAAGTTTGAGAAGCATTGCTCTAAGAAAAGCCTTGCATCTATTGGAATTTAGTAAAGAAAGAATAACATGGTAAGGGTTTACATTCTTTGAGATGTCTTTTTCCTTTGAGCTTTCTGAAACTTTTCTATTTTGTTGTTCTGACATAATTTTGTAAGTCTTGGATGTTTCTAGATAGCAGAAACTGACAAGAGGCAAGGCTCATGTCCTCTAAGGTAGCATTTTCTTGGATTGTCACTCAGACCTCTCAAGTGCTGTGTTTGGGTCAAGTTTACAGTTTGAGGTTTGACACACAATGTAGGGAGGCGCCCCGTGTGCTCCATCTGCTTAGCTGGTGGCCATGTGTATATAAACAGAAGGCTTTTTCCTCCAGGGGCACCAGATTCTCAGTTTTCACCTGGTTTGCAGTTTGGAAACACATTAATCCGGTGAGTTCTTCCAGACACACAGCACATGTCCACGTGGCAGGCAGCGTCGCAGGTGGCCTTGCAGTCCCGCCATGGGCTGTCCCCTTCCCAGAGGGTTGCCTGGCCCTGCTCTCCAGCCACTGCCTTGCCAAGGTCGTGCCCTGCTTTTCTCCAAAAGAAGGGGCCCACTCTTGAATTCTGCATCCTTGGAACAGACAAGCCTCCCCGGTTCCAGAGGCTCCATTTGCACAGGCACCCAGGGGTTTGGCTGCTTCTCTCAGATGCATCTGGGTCCTTTCAGGCTGCTCTGGGCCAGAAAGCTTGTTTAAAATAGTTTCTCCTTACAGAGTTTTGGCCCTTCTGCATCTGGTGGCATTTGAAACCAGGAGGGTAAAACTGGAAAACTTAAACAAACCCTCTTTGAATGTTAGAAATGTTCAGCATTCGAGGTTTGGTCAAATGATGGAAAACATTCTGAGTTGGTACTGAACTTTCCTGCCAGTTCCTCCAACCTAAGGCTAATTATAGCATGAGATCCCAGCAGGGAAAGCAAAGGGAAATGAGGAAACTGAAATTACTGAGTTAGAGAAGCCAGAATGCATATTGGTTAGATAGTATACAACTAAATACTTCAGTTTATGTGGCAAATAATGGTTAATGTCCCAAGTCTGATCAAAGCACCTGGATTCAGGAACTTCAGACTCTTACTGAAATTGCTACTTCTTTTCCCTGGGGTAGGCAAATTACCAAACTTTCACATGACTATTTAGAAACTAAAGCATAATACTGCCTTTTTCACTGGGGTGCTGTGAGGATTAGTAACTGGACTATGCAAAGTGGTTTTGAATGGAATAAGAAAGAAGCCTGTGGTTGATATTTCAATATGGAAACATCATATATGTGAATTTTAATATCTGCACTTGCCAGGGATTATAAAGGCATGGCCCTAACTGAGAGGACCCAGTAGGACCGAGTTGAAAATACCCTCTGCAGTTGATGTTACAGAGATCTTTAGTATTCACTGCTTAATTTTTGAATTAGGTGTTCTTTTGAAATAATAATATTCGGCTCTACAGATTCAAACCAAAATTCTTTCAGAACCTCAAAAATGTCCAAATCATATAAAAATATTCACTCAACTGAGAAACAAAATATTGTACTTAAAATCGTGTGGTGTGTATTTTAATTTCCTCCTCTCTAAATTCTCTTTCCTTCCTCTTGCCAGTATAGAAACTGGCTGGATTTTTGGAAGGAGAGCAGGAAGAATGATCTTGTCTACGTTCTGGTTCTGATTTCATCTTTCTCAAGCTTATAGTTTATTCAAAGCCGAAGGAAGAAATCACCTTGTACCCCACATCAACCTAACTAAAACTACCAGAATATGATCTTTCAAGCATTTGGGGCTGTTTCTGAATGCTCCATCACATAAAGCCATTGCTGGCTCTTAAAATATATGTGTATGTACGTATATTTATTATATACTGTATATTATTGATAATACCTATATTATATGTGGACGATAATATAGGTTTTATATATAATGTATACTATAAATGTATTTATTTTGGCAAAAATATTTAACATGAGATCTAACTTCTTAACAAATTTTCAAGTGTACAATACAGTACTGTTAAAAATATTTATATATAGGACTTACGTTGTACATCACATCACCAGAACATAGTCATCATGCCTAATTAAAACTTTATGCCAATTGAGAAATTTCAGATTTCTCCCTCCTCTTCTGGTAACTTCTATTCTCCTCCCTAATTCCATGAGTTTGACAATTTTAGATACCTCATATTAAGTGATATCATGCAGTATTTATCCTTCTGTGGCTGGCTTCTTTCAATTAGCACAGTGGTCTCCGCTGCATCTATGTTGTTGCATATTGCAATACTTCCTTCTTTTTTAAGGCTGATTAATTCCATTATATGCATATACCATATTTTCTTTATCCACTCATCTGCCAATGAACATTTAGGCTTTTCCCCCACATTTTGGCTATTGTGAATAGTAGTGCGATGAATATGGGCATATAAACAAACATCTCTTTGAGATCCTGATTTCAATTCTTTCAAATAAATACTCAGAAGCAGGATTCCTGGATCACACAGTATTTTTATGTTTTATTTTTGAGGAACCTCCACATTGTGGTCCACAGCAGTTGTACCATTTTGCATTTCCACCAACAAGTATAATATAGGTGTGTGTGTATGTTTGTGTGTGTATATATCTGTATATACACACATATAAAATCAAATATATATTAATTGAAGATACTGTTTCACATACAAGACTTATATCTGAGATACTAATCCTTTTAGAATAAGAGAATTTGGAGAATCAGCAAGCATTAGCAGAACTAAAGGATATTGGGAGTAAAAACAAAGATTATTCTTCTGGTTTCCATAACCAGAGGGCAATGATCTTTGCCTGCCGGACACATCAGAACTGTAAAAATTTTCGATTATTGTGGTATATTACTCTTAGTTTGTCTCCCTATGCTTTTTCACATTTTAGCATTGCTCATAATTCGCAAACTTTATATTGAAAATAGACTCAAGGATATTATCTTTTGCCCACACGGACTGCATGGTGTGTGAACTGAGCCCTCAGACCCTACTCAGACTCAGAGCTGATGTTGAACAGGCATTAGAGGGTCTCAGAAATCACCTAGTATTCTTAAAGAAATTCTGAGCTACTTGGGAATTTTATTTCTCAGGTCTGCATTAGTATTATTATCAATGAACAGAAGTTCACAGAGCATGCACTTTCAAATTTTGCAGATGATCTTTAACCTCTTCCTGTGGTGCTTTGTCTTTAAACAAAGAATCCCATCATTGTCCTTTTGATTGGTCTCACTTACCAATTTCTGCTCCTTTTAAATCATATTAAATCACATTTCCATAATTGATGGACCTCTTTTCTATCTACCCCTCCATTCACATATACCCATTTATGTGTATACACACACACACGTGTATATATGTGTATACATATATGTATGCATGTATGTATTTAGCTTTATGGTCTCAAAACCCAACTCTAAGAGCCCTTCCTCCATTTCCTTATCCATGAGAGTTTACATTTGGACTGTCCCCCTGTACCCTGCTTGAGCTCATAATTTTTATCATTCTACATAATTAGTGTGCAGCATGCTCCAAAGATCATAGCAACATTGCTTTCCTGTAATCCTAATATTCTGTCTTTCATTTTTGAGATGGAGTCTTGCTCTGTCACCCAGTCTGAAGTGCAGTGGTGTGATCTTGGCTTACTGCAACCTCTACCTCCCAGGTTCAAGTGATTCTCCTGCCTCAGCCTCCCAAGCAGCTGGGTCTACAGGCACGTGCCACCATGCCCGGCTAATTTTTTGCATTTTTTGTAGAGACAGCGTTTCACCAGGTTGGCTATGCTGGTCTCAAACTCCTGACCTCAAGCAATCCACCCACCTTGGCCTCCCAAATTGCTGGTATTACAGGCATGAGCCACTGCTCCCAGCCTCCTATAATTCTTTTATTATTGCAACATAAATTTACTTGTCTTAATCTTAGGTAGAATTATTCAATTCCCCCTTTATCCCTGCATTATTAATCTCTTCTGATCTTTTTCTTTGGCCTTACCAAATATCAGGAACACTGCACTTTCTCTGCAACCTTAGATATTTCACTGCGTATTTATATTGAGAACACACTTAATTACTTCATTGAGTATTTATTAGCCACGGACAAGACAAATCTGGTTGGTTATACTTAGAAAAAGGTTCACAGTCTTATAAGCCATTCCCATAAGAAATGAATGAATAGCAAATACCGAAAGTACAGGTATGGCCAGGATTAAAACTGGGGTAAGGTGAGTGATGCTCCCAGGATGCAAAATTTAAAGAGGCATTGACTCTGAGTGTTGACCCCATGTTGCACAACCTGAAGGGCAAGAGTTTTCTTAAATTTTGCACCTTAGGGGCCTCCCTTGCCTTGTCATTGTCCTGACCTTGGGTATGGCTCACAAAACTAAGCAGAGACCATGGGCTGGACAGAAAGTGGTTTCTGAGCCAGGAAGGGGTTTTGTGGCTGAAAAACTTGTAGCCACAAAATAATGGAGTCCTTAGCTGGACTTTGACACATATGCAAGTTTCATTTTGTCTGTATTAGACGTGAACAGTTTTGGCTGACAAGAGAACAGGGGGAGGGGAAAGAAAGGGAAGGGATATGAGGTGAAAGGCAGATCAGAAATAAGCCCAGCTTGGGAGAAAGTGAGGATCCAAACCAGGCAGAGAAAGACAAGCTGATGAAGGAGACTAGAGAAGGAACTGTCTGTAAACACAGAACTTGGGCCAAGTAAAGGAGGACCTCGAAAGCCAGGCTGACATTGCTTTTAGTCTGTACACAATGGGGAGTCACCAAAAACCAGGGAAGTGATGGGATAAAATCAGAGCTTTTGGAAAATTGATCCAGCAGTGGCATCTATGATTATTTGATTAATCTATTGACTCTTGAGAGCAGGGATCTTGGCTATTTTGCTCATTATTGTATCTCCAGCATCTATCACTGTGTTTGATATGTAGAAACTTTTTGATGAATGAATTAATGGATAAATGGTTGTAGCATTTCAGCTATGGAGTAACAAACTCCTTAACTAAGGACGTGGGTAGGTGGAATGGAAAGCAGTGAAGCTGTGATAGTTGACTGCATTAAGAGCCTCAGTTTCTTGGACCTCCTTGTATCTTTCCCTATGGTCTTACCCTGAGGTTGGCCCCATGACTTGCTTTGGCTAATGGGACAGTCACAAACTTGATGTAATCAAAGGCTTAGAATGGAAAAGTGCTTGCACATCAGAATATGCCTGGGCTGGCTGGGATGGTGTATGGGAAGGAAGGTGAGACACAAGGAAAAGAGCCAGTCTTCCCAGCTGGGGCCATCCTAGACTGCTGATAGCTAGCTGACCACTGGCCACCTAAGTGAGCTCCAGCCTAATGCACAAGAACTGGTCATCCAAACCCATCCATGACCAGCAGAACTGCCTTGCCTTCTCATAGAAATATGAGCAATAACATAGGACTTTTGTTTTTTAAGCCATAGAGTTTTGGGTGGTTTGTAAGACTGCATTATTGTGACAATAGTTCTTGCAGGGGAAGAGGTAGAGATTCTGAAAGCATCAGAATGTAGTTGTAGCTGTGGCTGCAAGACGGAGTCAGTTGATTTGCAAAGTGAAAGAGAATATAAAACCGAAGGTGGGGAATTAATATAAGAAAGGAGTGGGAGGAGAAAGGAGCCAGAGGAAGGCTGGCAAGTGAAGTAGGACAAAGGAAAAGGGAGCAAAGTACAAGCCAAGGGAGGAAGAAGTATCAAGGGAAGGAAGTGAAACACAGTTAGATGCTG
>NW_016107356.1:5183534-5216407 GCF_001604975.1 Cebus imitator
TATCGTGAAAATGGCCATACTGTCCAAAGTAATTTATAGATTCAACACTATCCCTATCAATCTACAAATGACTTTCTTCACAGAACTGGAAAAAACCACCTTAAACTTCATATGGAACCAAGAGAGAGCCCGCATAGCCAAGTCAATTCTAAGCAAAAAGAACAAAGCTGGAGGCATCACACTAATGGACTTCAAACTATAATACAAGGCTACAGTAATCAAAACAGCATGGCACTGGTACCAAAACAGAGATATAGACCAATGGAACAGAACAGAGGCCTCGGAGGCAAGCCACACATCTACAACCATCTGATCTTTGACAAACCTCACAAAAACAAGCAATGGGGGAAGGATTCCCTGTTTAATAAATGGTGTTGGGAAAACTGGCTAGCCATGTGCAGAAAGCAGAAACTGGACCCCTTCCTGACACCTTACACTAAAATAAACTCCAGATGGATAAAAGACTTAAACATAAGACCTAACACCATAAAAACCCTAGAAGAAAACCTAGGCAAAACCATTCAGGACATAGGCATAGGCAAGAACTTCATGACTAAAACACCAAAAGCATTGGCAATAAAAGCCAAAATAGACAAATGGGACCTAATTAAACTCCAGAGCTTCTGCACAGCAAAAGAAACAAATCATTAGAGTGAATCAGCAACCAACAGAATGGGAAAAAATTTTTGCAATCTACCCATCTGACAAAGGGTTAATATCCAGAATCTACAAAGAACTAAAACAGATTTACAAGAAAAAAACAAACAAGCCCATTCAAAAGTGGGCAAAGGATACGAACACTTTACAAAAGAAGACATATATGAGGCCAAAAAAGTATGAAAAAATGCTCATCATCACTGGTCATTAGAGAAATGCAAATCAAAATTACATTGAGTTACCATCTCACGTCAGTTAGAATGGCGATCATTAAAAAATCTGGTGACAACAGATGCTGGAGAGGATGTGGAGAAATAGGAACACTTTTACACTGATGGTGGGAGTGTAAAATTAGTTCAAACATTGTGGGAAACAGTGTGGCAATTCCTCAAGGACCTAGAAATAGTAATTCCATTTGACCCAGCAATCCCATTACTGGCTATATATCCAAAGGATTATAAATCGTTCTGTTATAGGGACACATGCACACCAGTGTTCATTGCAGCAGTGTTTACAATATCAAAGACTTGGAACCAACCCAAGTACCCATCAATGATAGACTGGACAGGGAAAATGTGGCACATATACACCATGGAATACTATGCAGTCATAAAAAAACGATGAGTTCTTGTCCTTTTTAGGGACATGGATGAACCTGGAAATCATCATTCTCAGCAAACTGACACAATAACAGAAAATCAAACACCATATGTTTTCACTCATAGGTTGGTGTTGAACAATGAGAACACATGGACACCAGGGAGGGGAGCATCACACACTGGGGTCTGTGTGGGGGAACTAAGGGAGGGACAGCAGGGGTTGGGGAGTTGGGGAGGAATAACATGGGGAGAAACGTCCGATATAGGTGATGGGAAGGAAGGCGGCAAACGACATTGTCATGTATGTACCTATGCAACAATCATGCATATTCTTCACATGTATCTCAAAACCTAAAATGCAATAAAATATATATTAAAAAAAAAAAGAGTCACTTGAAGTCTGTTCCTTCACGGCACCTTGTCAGACTAAACAGAAGAGGGACATACAATTTTGCTGGCATGCAAACAAGCCGTTCCTCCTCTGCTTGAATAGAAAGTTAACATGAAGTTAATGATTACTCTTTCGATGTTGTTTAAATATATATGTTGGTTATATGGCTTTTCTGTTTCAACTTAATTCAAAAATATTTATAGAGCATGTACTTGATAGGACAGAGAGAAATTACATGTAAACAAAAATTTTGAGTACTCCTTGTTACTGCTTTAAAATTTTTTATTCTTATTTTTAATTCAACTTTTATTTTAGGTATAGAGGGTACATGTGGAGATTTCTTACATGGATGTGTTGTACCCAGGTAGTGAGCATAGCACTCAGTAGGCAGTTTTCCAACCCACAGTCCACCTCCTTTCCCTCTCTAGTAGTCTGCAGTATCTGTGATTCCCATGTTTATGCCCATGTGAGCCCAACATTTAGCTCCCACTTGTAAGCAAGAACATGTGTTATTTAGTTTTCTGTTCCTGCATTAATTCACTTAGTATTATGGCCTCTAGCTCTATTCATGTTGCTGTGAAGGACATGATTTTATTCATTTTATGGATGTGCAGTATTCCATGGTGTGTGTGTACCATAGGTTCTTTATCCAGTCCACCACTGATGGACACCTAGGTTGATTCCATGTTTTTGCTATTGTGAACAGTGTAGCAATGAACATATGCGTGCATGTATCTTTTGGATATTACGATGGTAGCTCTGTTTTAAGTTCTTGGAAAAATCTGCATATTGCTTTCCATAGTGGCTGACCTAACTGGCATTCATATCAATAGTTTATAAGCATTCTCTTTTTTCCACAGCCTCACAACATCTGTTGTTTTTTGACTTTTTAATTACAGCCATACTGACTAGTGTGAGATGGTATCTCATTGTGGTTTTGATTTGCATTTCTCTGATGATTAGTGATGGCGAACATTTTTTTAAATATATTTTTTGGCCATTTGTATGTCTTCTTTTGTTTAGTGCCTGTTTATGTCCTTTGACCACTTTTTAATAGGTTGTTTTTTGATTCTGATTTGTTAAAATTCCTTATAGATTCTGGGTATTAGACTTTTGTCAGATGCATAGTTTGCAATAATTTCTCCCATTCTGCAGGTTGTTTGTTTACTCTGTTGATAGTTTCTTTTGCTGTGCAAAAGCTCTTAAGTTTAATTAGGACCCTGGAAATTTTTGTTTTTGCTGCAATTACTTTTGGGGACATAGCCAAAAATTATTTGTGAAGGCCAATGTTGAGAGGGGTATTTCCTAGGTTTTCTCCTAGGATTTTTATAGTTTGAGATCTTACATTTAAATCTTTACACCATCTTGAGTTAGTTTTTGTATATGGTGAGAGGTAAAGGTCCAGTTTAATTCTTCTGCATATGGCTAGCCAGTTATCCCAGCATCATTCATTGAATAGGGAGTCCTTCCCCATTGCTTACTTCTGTTGGCTCTGTCAAAGATCAGATGGTTCTGCAAGTGTGCAGCTTTATTTCCGAGTTTTCTATTCTGTTCCGTTGGTCTATATATCTGTTTTTCTACCAGTACCATGATGTTTTGGTTAGTATAGCCTTATATTGTAGTTTGAAGTTGGGTAATGTGATGTCTCTGGCTTTATTCTTTTTTCTTAGGGTTTCTTTGGCTATTTTGGCTTTTTTTTTTTTTTTTTTTTTTTTTTTTTTTTTTTTTTTTTTTTTTTTTTTTTTTTTTGCTCTATATACATTTTATACTAGTTATCTAATTCCGTGAAGACTGACATTGGTAGTTTGATAGGAATAGTGCTGTGAATATCTTTGGGCAGTATGGCCATTTTAACAATATTGACTCTTCCAACTCATGAGCATGGAATGCTTTTCCACTTATTTGTGTCATCTCTGGTTTTTTTCAGCAGTATTTTGAAGTTCTTCTAGTACAGATCTTGCACCTCCTTGGTTAGCTGTATTGCTAGGTGTTTCATTTCCTTTGTGGCTATTGCACATGGGATTGTGTTCCTGATTTGACTCTTAGCCTGGACATTATTAGTGTATAGATATGCTACTGATTTTTGTATACTGGTTTTATATCCTGAAACCTTACTAAAATTGTCTACCGGTTAGTGGCCTTTTGGCAGACTCTTTAGGGTTTCCCTGTATAAAATCATATCATCAGTGAAGAGAGATAGTGTGTCTTTTTCTTTTCCTATTTGCATGCCTTCTTTCTTTTGCCTGATTGCTCTGGTTAGGACTTCCAACAGGTAGACTTTGAAAGCATGTTTGTGATGGGCTGCTGTGGGGTAAGAAGAAATGACCCTTCAGAAAGACGGAAAGTTCACAGCAGCTGTAGGTGATGAGACTTGGCAGGATGCTGTGGTCACCTGTGCCATTAAGATACGATGAATATGGGATAACAGAGTGAGGTGTGAGCCAGAGCCCAGGGATTTCCAAAGAGTGTTCAAGAACTGTTTGGATGCCTGATCCACAGGGAATATATAAAAAGGTCATTTGAAGAAGGAAGTCTTTGAAGAGAGTGATTGAAATGTGACTGTTCTACTTGCCTTCTCCCACCTTAGTGACCAAAGCATAGAGGGCAGTCTGTCTATCCCATGAAATCTAGCAAGAGGGACTTGAGCCAGATCGTGCAGGGAGCATGTGTCCTTCTGTCAAGGCCTGACTCATCTCCTGGGAGAATGGAAGTGGCCTCTTGTAGGGTAGGATAGACAGGGATAGCATTAGAAACTTCCCACGTGCCCCTTTAGCAATCCTCAAATATGGAATCCCTAAACAAGATGATGACTAGTCATTGTTTTAAAAGGGATTTTGCCCAAGAAGCTGGACTTTTCAGGCAAGGAGGTTTTAGCCCAAGGAGGTTATGATATAGACCACTGGGAGCAGAAGCTGAGAAGGAAGGGATGAGGGACCAATAGCCTAGGGAGGGCACAGCTTTTGTATGGGCAGTTTCAGCAGAAGGACCCTAATGACAGTGCCAATCAATGTGGAACCCATGGGAGTGCACAGGGCAGAAGCAATTGACAATAAACATCTATGAGGCCCAGAGAGAGCTGATCCATCATATACTAGCAGTAGGCAGGCAGCCTCCTCATCCTCCTCTGTCTCTTCCTTCACCCTCTCCAGCATGGCAGTGAGATGTCTTGGCTAGCAAGGAGTAGGGGTGGATAGAGTAATCTAGGCTGTTGGAAGAAAGTAGCTAGGCCACATTCCATTAACCCAACCAAGCAGTCATCCCAGTAGGCTCCAGCTGTGGCTATGGGAATCAAATCAAGTTTGCAGTTTTCATGATTTGAGATTCTGCGATGGAGAGTGATCATAGGACTTTTCTTATCTAAGTGAGAGGGCAGATAAAGGGTCGCCTACACTGAATATATTTAAAAGAATAGTGGAAGACAAAAATCAAGTGGATTTTCAAAAAGTGGAAACAATACAATGTGTTCCTTGAGTCGAATGGATGAATGGATAGAAAAAATGTAGTCTATGCATAAAATGAAATGTTATTCTGCCCTAAGAAGTGAAATTGTGATGTGTGCTACAACATGGGTGGACCTTGAAAGCATTATATTTAGTGAAATCATCCAGACACCAAAGGACAAATATTGTATGATTCTACTTATATGAAGTAGCCCAAATAGACAAATTCATAGAGACAGAAGGCAGAATAGAAGCTACTAGGGGCTGAGAGGATGAGGGAAAGGCAAGCCATTGTTTGATGAGCATAGAATTTCAGATTGGAAAGATAAAACATTCTGGAGATGGATAGCAGTTGTCATTGTATAACAAAGCAAATGTAATTAATGGCACTGAATTGCACACTAATGAATAGTTAAAATGATAAATATTATGTATATTTTACCATGATAAAAAATTAAGTGGCTTTATGATTAGAATTCTTTGTGCCTAAAATAAGTGTTTATATCCATGGTGAGACTCTCATATAATGTTCTATATAATGATCTGTACATCTTCTGGGTGAGTAGCAGTGGATTTATTTATTAATCATTGCTCATTTCCTTTTCTTTATCAATACTGGTTTGGACAGTTGGATGTAAATATGGCTAAGATCTGGCTCTTGGCTTTAGGTGATTGGGTTAGTGTAGCCTATCTTTCGTCATGAGACCCTTGACAAGGTTTGTTTAATTCAGTGTGCAACTGTTAATATACTTCCTAACTCATAGGCATTTACTAAATATTTATTGTTTTTATGATAATTGGAGGAAGCAATTGGAAGAGTGTCCAGCAAAATGATTCTTCAGAAAGTTTCTGATTTAGCTGCATTTTCCATGGCACTCTATACCTGGTGTCTACCTATAGAAGAACCTAAAGTTGTGTCTTAATTGAGAAAAATAAAACAAGATCATTTTTTTTTCTAGAATATAAGTTACTATCATAAGGGTTGACTGCAAAAACTCTACAGACCCATACACTCAGACACACACACATACACAAATAGTTTACTCAAGGATATTGATCTCACTTTAAACTCTGCCCTCACTTGGCACAAATGTGCGGGCAAGCCCTAACATATTATCTTTGGATATTCCCCATTCCTGTAGTTAGCCAACCACATAGAGGGCAGATCTAGAGGAGACAATTGAGGTAATGATAAGTCAAATGATTAATCCTTTTTCTGCAGCATCTTAATATGCAGAGATTATCTTGTCTGACGCCTGAGTTATAAATATATTGCCGCTCATGTTTAATCCCACATAACACCTATATTTTTTTTCGAATTAACTCTAGTGTTCAACAACAGCCTTCTAGGTTTCTGTCTCCCAGGTAAATCAGATGAAACCAGGAAATCATGCTGATAAAATGGTTTCATCCTGCTTGCTACCATGTACCTCACAGTGCACCCTTTTCAGAGAAGCTAAAGGAAATTCAAAACAAGAGATGGAGTCATGACTCAGTGTTGACAACTATCCTGTGTTCTGTGTATTCAGGACAGTGTGAATCACGGACTACCTAGGACCTGCTCCTGAAGATGGTGAGAAGTAGACTCAACCATGAATTCTTTTAGGATTAGAACTCTTCACTTATTAACACACACACTTTTTAACTCCAAGACTTCCATTTTTTATTACTATCACCTGTCCAATCTAGGGTGCTTTAGCTAACCCCCTCTATTTGAGTGGACTAAAAGCATTTGGAACAAACAGGTGATTCCACTGTACTTCAAACCCTCACCTTAACAGAGGAACATAGTCTTGGCCCACCGCTTCCTCTGAATTTCAAGTTTATCCCTACCAAGGACATGTCTCTCTGATGTACTGAGAGTGCGCTTGCCAGATTTAGCAAAACAAAACTCAAAAAAGCATGTATTGTTAACTTTGAAGTTTTGAGAAACAATGAATGAGTTTTTAGCATGTCCCCAGTACAACACGGGACACTGGTGTAGTAAATCAGTATTCATTGTTTATTTGGAATTCAAATTTAGCTGGGAAAATTTAATTCATTTACTTTCATTTAATTCATTTAATCTGGCAAGCCCCGCTGACAGCCAAGATGTGAGATATGCATGTGTACACATATCACCTACGAAACAGAAAGTTTTAGGGGTTTATTTAAACATACAGGAGAAGATAATAGAGTATGCCAGTGAACACGGAACTTCAATCACTGCAGGCTGCTGTGGATTTTTTCCCCCCTTTTTCTTGCAACCCTTTCAAAAACCTGGAGACGTGTTAAATACCAGGCTCACCTTGCTAACGGTTTGTTCACCAGTAAGAAACAATGGCAAGAGGGATCATTTACCTTGTTTTCTCCATGCAGGACTCACCTGCTTTCGGGTTCAGGAGAACTCTCTGTGGTATTGTTCTTTGCTCCTTTTCCAAAGGAGAGCCCAGGCGTGCTAATTACTGGGTGGCAGCTACACTAAATGCAAGTGGACGACAGCTGGGTGCCGGGCACGCTCTGCAAGAGGAGGTGTGGGTTTCCATTGTAGTCCGTGTCATAATCCGCACCCTTCCATCTGCACTAACTGTTGTTTTAGGTCTCAGGTAATTGGCTGGAGCTGAAAACA
The DNA here is from genome assembly GCF_001604975.1 of Cebus imitator. Lineage (NCBI taxonomy): Eukaryota > Metazoa > Chordata > Mammalia > Primates > Cebidae > Cebus > Cebus imitator. Next base: position 5,191,230 of record NW_016107356.1, read on the forward strand.
TAAACACCTCCACGCGCTTGCCCTTATCATTTTCTTTCTATGTTGGTTTACGAAATACGCCTGAGAGACCAAATGCATACAATAAATCCAGCAATTACCAACCACCATGGGTGGGCAGCCAACGCTCAAACAACAAAACACTCAAGGATGGACGGCTGCTGGCTTCTGACTTTCTTCCTGGGGATAGGGGTCCCAGATCTGGGTCTAGGACTCCGTCCCGGTTTTGTCCTGGGACAGCTGATTTCAATACTGCCAAAGATGGAGAACTTTTCTTAAGAAGGTTTCACCTGATTTATTTTGAATAAACAACTGGTACAGGTTATGCGTAGTGCTGGGAAAACTAACGTAGAGGAAGAGGCGGGACATAACTTGTTTATCTGTGAAACATGTAATTGGGAAATTGTTAAAAGGAAAATTAGATCTCTTTTTTTCCCCCAGGAATGGCTTTGGTAGAAAAAGTCCCAAAGGAACATTAGAAAGTGGAAATTTGCCAGGTGTGGTGGCTCACGCCTTTAATCCCAGAACTTTGGGAGGCCAAGGTAGGCGGATCACCTGAGGTCGGGAGTTCAAGATCAGCCTGACCAACATGGAGAAACCCTGTCTTTACTAAAAATACAAAATTAGCTGGGCGTGGTGGAGCATGCCTGTAATCCCAGCTACTGGGGAGGCTGAGGCAGGAGAATCGCTTGAACCCAGGAAGCAGAGGTTGCAGTGAGCCAAGATCATGCCGTGGCACTCCAGCCTGGGCAACAAGAGCAAAACTTCATCTCAAGAAAAAAAAAAAGTGCAGATTAAGGATGAAGATAGGGAGAGATATTCAAAAATACCACCCCCATGTCATGCCTTTGAGGCTGAGTTCTTCATTCATTCCACAAGTATTTCTTGAGCACATTCTATGTATTGGGCACCATGTTATTGGGCAAGACAGTTTAGAACAGAGTTTGTGAACGTGAGCTTGGAGCTACCTGGGCTTGCCATCCTATCTCAGCCACCTACTAGCTACATGTCCTTCAGCCATTTACCTAATCTATCTGTGTCTCCTTTATCTCACTTGTTTAATGAAATAATACCATTAAGTTTAAACAGAATGTACCTACAGGTGTAACAAGTAGCTGAGTCTCAGCCAATCAGAGCAGCTGAGTTTCAACCAATCACGAGGGCCAGCTGTTCAACCTGTGTTTCTAGAATGCAAACACTGAGCTCTCACCAATTTAGCTGTTTCTATTTTGTATGTGTCACTTTTCTTTTTCTATCCGTAAATATTTCTATTTCTATCCATAAATATCCACTTCTATTTTGTATATGTCACTTTTCTTTTTCTATCCATAAATATTATCCATGCTGCAGTTCTGGGGTTGCTCTGAATCTATTCTGGTTTGGTGGGGTGGGGGTGGGGGTCTGCCTGGTTCATGAGTCATTCTGTGTTCCTACGTTCTGTTAAATTTAATTTCTCTAAAGTCTTTCTCTGAACAGGTAGTGGGACTGAGCTACTATTCAAAATATTCTCTGAGCCCCACTGTGGCTCGCCATCATACATTCTGTATCTTTTGCTTGTCTTCCCGTCAGGAGGTTGATAACATCTTGACACCACTCACCTAAAGCAGGCAATCAGCTGAGGAAGACATCAATCTCTGTGATTGTAAACTCCTGAGATCAGGTAGTCTGTGGCCTTAATCTAGCCCATCCTAACTGATACCTTGATTCGAACCAATGTCCACCTAACCCATTGTTTTATCTTTACTGGATACAAGGATTGGTTTTTTGTTAGTTGGTTGACTATTACAGGAAGAGCAGGGTAGACATTCATGTATAAAAAAGTAAGGGTTACATCCCAAATAATACTTGTTTCCTTAGTAAATTACTATGGATACGTTGCCCATGCATTCATCTAAGTTCACCATCCTTTTAATGATTCACTTAACAGACCTTTTGTTAGTAACTAGTTTATATTGGATTTGGGTCTTGGTGCTAGGGGAAGCAGGTGGGTGGTTCAGAAATGCATAAGACAGAGTTCCTGTCCTCAGGGTGTTTATCAAAAGAGTGCAAAAATATGTTTAGGACATGTAAAGTTCTAGACACTTATTTGCTGTGTAAAGTAAAATTGTGTTCTGCTTGTATCACTCTGTTTCAACTTCAAACCCTGCCCCCTAGCTACCAACATTTTATGAGTTGGCATTGAGTTAGTGGTTACTCTAATTTGTCGTCTTCATAAGGGTCAAAATGTAAATTGGATTCTTTGCACCTTGACTTTCCAGGCTAAATGCGTGTTTATTTAAATTCATCTCTCATTGACAGTCCTCACTATCTTCATAATGTTAGTTGCCCCTTATTTGGCTATTTACACCTCAGTAGTTTTTTTCTCTTTTGGGCAGACATCTAGCTTAAGCAAATCTCTCCAGATTTTGACACCATATGGTTTTGTTGGTGAGTTTTTTCTGTAGTTTTCTTTTTTCAGAAAAGATCCAGATGATAAACACTGTAAATGTATTTTTGTTTTACATTAATTTATGGTCATAATTTTGTAGATAGTAACTTCAGTCTTCTGTTATTTTTCCCCTTGTCATTCACTTGTGCTTGGGATTTTATATGCACTAGGGTCTGGGATTAGGGAGTAAAATTTTCTTAACTTTGAGCACATTATCACTTTTTCCAGCATCTTGGGTATATTACATATTTTATTAATTACCAAATGACTCCTTTTTAAATAAGTTCTCAAATCTTTTAGTAGACCTAAGCTCTTACAAAAATAAATCCAATATTTCTGTAGACATGGACAAATGAAGTTTTTCATTTCAACCAAAGTAAGAGACTAGTCTTTAAAACAGATATAAAATAATAATAATAGCAATAAATTTTTTCTCTTCCTCTAGTGATCATATTTTCACTTGGAAAGATTTTTTATATGACCAGAAAAGGGAAATAATAATCTTATTTATTTTATTTGTCAAATTAACCATCTTTGATAACTTATAAAATACTTCTGTTTTAAAAAAAGAAAAATGAATAAAAGAAAAACATTTAATGTTCACATCTTCAATTATGAATTGCATTAAGAGTTTGCTAATTATATTAGCTGCCGTCGGTTGACTCTCTTGCTAAGTGCCTTACACGGATTACCTGATTCAATCTTCATAACCCCCTTTCAATCCTCATTCTCATTGCAGATAAGAAAACCGTAGCATAAAAAAGCTAGATAATTTCCACACCCACATAAATTTAAAAAATGTGGGAGCCATGACTTCAAACCTAGGCAGTCTGGCTCCGAATTCTGCACAAGTCACCATGGCCTAACAGTGCCCAAGCTATTCTTTACCTTTTCGTTTTGTTTTTATTCTTAATCCAAGAGTAAATTAAGATAGAAGATATTTGTTTCAATATGAATTCAAACTTCACATGCTTTGTAGCTCAACACAAGGATCATTTGCTTCAGATTAACAGAAATATTTTCTCCAAAGTTCAGAGGGTTTGTAGGAGGTAGCTTCCAAATTTTCTTGTCTTTCTTGTCTCCACAATATACACTGTTTATAAGGTGTTCAATTATACTACAAAGGGGCCATACATTTCTTTTGGAGATTTAAAAAGCATTGTTGAGGGATAACACAAGTTGACCATGTCCAGGCCTACTTTTGTTCATGTCTTTATAAATGTCAGAGTACAATTAGGTTATTTTAGATTTTAGATTTTATTCAATAAGAGAGGGTGTGAGTTAGCAGTTCTACATTGTGCAGTAATTCAAAATGATCAATAAATCTTTCCTTTCTCAAAATACTCTAAGCACTTTTTTGAGACGACGTCTCGCTTTGTTGCCAGGCTGGAGTGCAGTGGTGAGATTTCGGCTCACTGAAACCTCCACCTGCCAGGTTCAAGTGATTCTCCTGCCTCAGCCTCCCAAGTAGCTGGGACTACAGGTATGTGTCACCACACCCAGCTAATTTTTGTATTTTTAGTAGAGACGAGGTTTCACCATGTTGGCCAGGATGGTCTTGATCTCTTGACCTCATGATCCGCCCACCTGGCCTCCCACAGTGCTGGGATTACAGGCATGAACCACCGCACCTGGCCTGAGCCACCCCACCCGGCCACTCTGAACACTTTTTATCACTCATTCAATTAATATCGGGTACCACCCTAGACTGTGTAGCTATAGTCTTCTCTGACAGGCTGTAAAATTTCGAAGTTATAGAGGATATCTAATTCATCGTTCTGGTGCCTTTAGAAATTGGAAAGCTGTAGGAGCCTATCACATTTTTGTTGAAGTGGTGTCTCAGCTATCTATTGCTACAATCATGCTGCCGTACAAACATCTCAAAAACCTAGGTACATTCAATGAATATTTATTATTGTTCACACCTTATGCCTCAGCTCGGCAAATGTTCTGGTCTCAGCAGAGCTCACTCATGCATCTATAGTTAGCTAAAGGTGGGTGAGCTAGCTTAGGACAGCCTCAACCTCCATGTCGTCTCTCATTCCCCAGGATGCTAGCACAGGCAGGTTCACATGTAAGTGACACAGAAAGTAAGCAGAAATGTGTACAGTCTCTGCAGGTCTTAAAGCTTGGCACTGGCACATTGCCATATCACCTACATCGTATTGGCCAAAGCAAGTCATAAGGCCAGCCCTGGTTCAAAAGGTGGGAGGTAGACTTTGTCTATTAACTGGAAGAGATTCAAATTCATATTACAAAGAGTGTGTATACAGGGAGCACTGAAAAGTTAGAGTTCATTTTGGAATCAACCTGCCGCAAATAGAATAATTAAAAAGGTGACCAAAACCCACAAGGTGGCCTTGGATTATCCCTTGTTTCCTTACTGTAGGGACCAGAAGTGGCCTTGTGGGTGGAAACTGGGAGGGACTGACACTGGCTGGCTTAGAGTTCCCAGTCTTTTCATGGCTGCTTGACCATGAACCAGTCTTGTCATGTGCTTAATCACAGCTTCTCACCTCCCCAAGATGGTCATGAGAATTCAATGGGACAATGCACATTGAATTGCTATATAAATTATAAAAAGGCATCTGTGAACTATCACTGTTGTTACTTCATTTGAGGCTGGGGAGCCTGCCAGCAATATCACTAATTTGACCAATTATAGATAGCATCCACAGAGAATGTGTAAATCCCAACAAACAACATTTCTTTCACTCCACTCTGAGATTGGGTCTGAGAATTGCATCCTGAGAGTCACAGGAGATTGTACAGTGGTACAAGTCTGCAAGACATCACAGGAGCCTGTTGTAAATATGAAGAGGTTTTCAACGTGCTGTTGTGATACACACCTTCTGAAAGAACAGACATTTATTCCTGCTTTAGGTGACTCTCATACCAGAGGAAGATGACACACTGAAAAATCTGACTTCTGCATTTATTTCTGCTTGAAGGATTAACAAGCTCTTAAAATAAACATAGTTCCACGTTCTCCCCTTCCAGATTTTGTGATGTCACAGTGCTTTGGGGCCTTCCCCCTTTACTGCTGACTGGGCTGTTTTCACTGCCCTGTAGAAGTGAGAAATAGGCTCCTATGACATTGATTAGAGTGCAATTTGGAGTACTCAAATGGACACATTTTCCCCCTCTTGTGGTTCTCCCTGTGATTAAAATGGAGATGTCTTTTGAATAAATGGCTTGTAAAGAGTTTCTGGCATACTCCAGTGGTCTGGCCCTGCTTATGAGTCAAATGTGAATGCAAATACTGAACACATTGTGAGAAATGACATTTGGGTAAAAGAGACCGAAATGATTAAATATGTGTAGGAGACAGCCCACATTTTTTTTACCACGTCTACTGCTAGTCATCAACTGAATGCCTCTGAGACAGATCTGTGGGCATTTACTATGTCTATGTGCATGTGGGATCTAAAATTGAAAGACCTAGCCAGGATTTGAAAGACATCAGAGAGAATTTGTAGCTTCAGATTTTATTCTTCAAAAGATTTATCACTGCAAGTATAAATCCTAAACTCAAAATTCCTTCAATGTCATTGCACGTTGTATGTATACAAATGGGATATTCAGACCAACAACATAGGTCTTTCTTGGTGCTAACAACCCACACGCTGTATGAAACCTAACATACCATTCATTTAAAACTAAATCCTGACCAGGTGCAGGTACATTGGGGTACAGACTCACACCTGTAATCCCAATACTTTGGGAAGTCAAGGAGGGAGAACTTCTTGAGCCAGGAGTTGGAGACCAACCTAGGCAATAAAGTGAGCCCTGCACCGCTAAAAAAACATTTAAAATTTATCTTGGCATGGTGGTGTGTACCTGTGGTCCTAGGTAGTGGGGAGGCTAAGGCAGGAGGATTGTTTGAGCCCAGGAGGTAAAGACTGCAGTGAGCTATGATTGCACCAGCTGCACTCTACCTGGGTGACACAGTGAGACTCTCTCTCTATATGTATATATATGCAAATATATGAATAAAATTCACATATATTCATAAATTCATATATATATAATTAAATATATATATATGAATAAAAACATAAAAACTAAAACCCCAGCTGAAGATTGCGCTGATACTGCACACGCAGCTGTTAATCCTTTGAAATGGTGCTGTTTCACTTGCCCTGCCTTAAGTCAGTTGGAAAAAAAATGGTTGGCTTTTGCTTTCCTAATTTGCGAACTGCATACCTTTTCCTGGCACTGCACACTGTCCCATCTTGAGAGAGGGGCTAGAGATTAGGAGGTGGCCTTGGAGGGGCAGGCCCATCCTCTTGACTGACTTGGGTGCCATCATGCTATCGGAGCAGAATGGCTGAGGCCAGGTTGGCAGGGGATCTGGGGTGATCCGAAGGCAGGACTATCTGGCCAACAGCAGCAGCAGTGTGGTGGTAGGAAAGACAGCACTGTCCTTTTCTCATTAAGTATATTTATAAACATACTAAACATGAAACATTTTTCCTTTCTTCACAGTGATGGATGATTATATGTCTATGAAATGTTTTCATTTATTTGGCGCCAGGGTAATCAAAATCAGTTGAAACTGTCCCACTGAAGGGAAAGAAAACAAGTAGGCGTGGGACGCCTGTGCTCCCTCCCTCATGCTCTTCAAGAGGAATCGCTGGCAGAAGGGCTCGCTTCGGGGAGGAACAAGCCCTTCAACTCCTAATTGCTCCCAGTCCGGCTCATGGCTGCCATCCACGGAGGCTGCAGCTCTGCAGAGCTTTCAAAGCAATCGCCTCCACTCTGGAAGCAGTGTGAGAGTGTCAGGGCCAGGCTGTGCGTGACTCTGTTTAGGCTGAGAAAGAGCTGGACCCAGAAAACCTTTGTGAATGAAATGCTGGTGCTTTCATGTCTGCCCTGGCCTGTGTTCTGGGTCAGCTGTTGTGATCTCCAACATCCTGTTTAAACTGGTGTTTTCCACTACATACAGACAAAACTATTTCTATTATAAGCTTCTAATGGTTATGCAAAGAAAAGCAAGGGGATTAGGTATGGAAGAAGGGTTGACCTGTTGGGAGAGAAACACAGACAGTAGATAGATGCCGGATTCCTTCTTTTGATGGGGTTCTTTGGACAGCTAGAGAACTCAGATCTTTGTTTTACAAATGCAGCATAACTTTTGAAAGGCCACTTTTTGGTGAGGTTTATCTGGCCTAAACCATGGGATAGTTTTGCTCACACGTGGACATTTCTCTCTTTGTGGTGTTCAATGTAGACCTGTTTATGGGCATGAGGGTTAAGATCCTCAGAGGGTAAAAAACAATTTTCCTGATCTCCAACCATCACCTTTCAAGGAATCAGTTTGAATACTGAAGGAGAGAAGGGACTTTCACTTCTCAAATAGATACAAGAACTTTTATAAGTGAATTGAGACAATTTCCTTTTATCTGTTTTCCTATTAAAAGAGGCAGAGATCTAATGGGTGCTTTTTAAGCAGAGCAGAAAGGAATGAGCCTCCGTTCTTGGCTCCTCATTAACGTGGCACAGAAGGGCTTGGAGAGGGTCCTTGAGACTCCCTCCCTGGGCACTGAAGTTATGGACAAAGAATGATGGTCCATTTGTCTCATCTGAACTCGCAGTAACAGTGAAAACGTCAAATAAATCCTTAACATTCCCAAATCTCAATAAAATAGTAACTATACGGTAAATCAGAACGAATAACTTATAATCAAGTTCTGAATTGGATGGACTAAGGTCAAACTCACACAAGGCATTGGAAGGAGAAAGACTTAAACTGGATGGTAGCCACCAGTGGCCATTCTGTGAATAAGTAGTCTTACGTGGCAAAAGAGCTTCATGGATGTGGTAAAGTTAAGAACCTTGAAATGGGAAGATTGGCTTGGACTCTCTGGAAGTGTCCAGTGTAATAAACAAGCATCCTTAAAAGTGGATTTGAGACACAGAAGCATCCGTATCAGAGTGGCATGATATGAGAAAGACTCAACTACCACTTGCTGGCTTTGAAGATGGAAGAGGAGTCCATAAGCCAAATAATGCAGGCCCTTCTAGAAGCTGAAAAAAGCAAGAAAATGAATCGCGTCTTAGAGTCTCTGGAAAGGAATGCAGTCCTGTTGACACCTTGACTTTAGCCCCATGAGATTCATGTCCAATTTCTAATCTGTAGAACTGTAAGAGCATGAATTTATTTTGTTTTAAGCCACTAAGTTTGTGATTATTTGTTATAGCAGCAATAGAAAGTCTAATACATTGGGAACTATACTAGGAATTTTACCTGGTTTATTTTTTGAAATGTGTGCAAACCGGCTAAATGGCACTTTGCATTTTCCAGCCTTCTTAAAGACTACAAAGTGTTATGGAATCTGACTGCTTGAGCCTTAAAAAAAAATAAACAGAAAATATGAGCATATGTCTCAACCATTTTGAGCTGTGAAACTTGGTAACATAGCAAGGAAAATCAAAATAAAAGAAATCACCTCTACCAATAGACCAAAAAACATTTTGATTTTTGAATATAGTCTTTTAGAACATAACCATAGCTAGTTTTAAGAAAATCATAACTGTATTTGTAGTGTAAAAACCACTGTCCTAGATAAACTCACTGTGCTTATTTTATAGTTTTTACCTAAAGAAAATTGGTGACCTATCCGAAGGTTCTTAAATTTCTGACTTTGGAGTTACTGAACTCTTCATGATAAGAAGGAAAATTGGTTGATACATTTCACCTACAAGGGAGAAAAAATATTTAACCTCTGCATCGTACCGGGGCATAAAATTAGCATTTGTAAGTATGAAACTTGAATAAAAATTATAAAATTAAATAATAAGGGGAGAAATGCCAGATACAGGTGATGGGGGATGAAGGCAGCAAACCACCTTGCCATGTATGTACTTATACAACAATCCTGCATGATCTGCACATGTACCTCAGAACCTAAAGTACAATAGAAAAAAAAAGAAAAAAATGTTTCTCTGCCTGATATAGACATGAGCATCTTTTCTGTAGGGAGCAAGGAGCAAAGTTGACCATTAAATAACCAGCAAAGCTACCCATTATTTTTGTAAATTGTGAACTTGGATGTGCCCAATTTCCAAAAGTAACAAAGGATATAAATGTCAAATAACAGTGTACATTGTACCCAATATTTAAAATTGCTCCTGGAATGCTGAGGCAGTTTGAAAAAGACAAACACGGGGGTGTCAAAAATTTTTCTATGTTTTATATTATTTTTCCAAAATTAAAAATTAGCGACTATGATTAAAAAATAGATCAGTAGCACTTATAAAAAAACATGTAAGGAAGGGATTCTTTGGTCCAAAAAGAGATTGAGTAATTCTTGGGGTGATGACCCTGATTTCAAATGTTTGTCTTTTCAATTACTTGGTGTGAAATCTGGTACTTCTCTGAAAAAGGAACTGATTAATTCAGAAACAGGCAGCAACCAGCTTCCTTCCAGAGATAAGATGACATCACCCCAAAATCCCAGCCAGTATGCTAAATACAACTTCAAAATAGGCAATCACATTCACTGAAATGAAGTGCTTACAGCCAACCAGAATCACCCATCCTCCATCATCCCGCCTCATTACCTTGGCCTTCAGAGGCAGGGTGAGCAAAGCTGGGGGCATCCAGCCAAGTCTTACACAAATCCCTAAGATATCTTTTATCTCCAGGTTAATAGATCATGTTAAGGACTTCAGTGGCAGAAATGGATCCTATGGACAATTTAACTCTGTGTTTTGCTAGCTGATACTTTTCCCTCATAGAGTAAATGGATTCATCCAGAACAAGCATTTTTTATTTTTATAGGGCTCTCTTCCATTTTAGTTAGAATGTTATCTAAAGTGAGAACAAATTTTGAAATGTTTAATATGAACTGAGGAGAAAGAGGAGAAAGCCCCTTCAATAGAGTTAGGTTTAATCTGTAGAATGAATTGGTGTTGTTTGCAACCAGATTATATATTTCAAAATTATATATAAGATATGTTAAAGTATATATACTTATGATATATTTCAAAAGGAAACCAACTATCATTACCACCTGGTCAGTTCCCAGTAGACTCTGACTTCATTTCTGCCTTAGCTTCTTCTGGGTTGGCCATGTTTACACACACTTCCTTTCCTCATCTAGCATCCATCATTCTCACTGTATTCAGTTTCTTAAAATATACACAAGACCTCATAAACTCGCACATGCACATAGTCACCTGCACTCAGGACAAGCTGTATCATTTTTGAGGTTTTGTAAAGAATGAAAATGTGGGTTCCTGGTACAAAACTTATTAAGAATTTCAAGATGGTGACCAAAACACATTGAACCAAGCTCGAGCCCCTTCTGAGTGCAAGAGACCTGCAGGCTCTTGCAGGGTCCGTGCCCATGGGGTCCATGCTCATGAAATCCATGCCTGCATTAGTAGTCACAGCTACACCTAGGCACCCCCTCACAGGTACACGGCAAACAGCATTCTTTATTTTTTTGAGGTGGAATTTTTGCTCTTGTTGCCCAGGCTGGAGTACCATGGCACCATTTGGGCTCACTGTAACCTCTGCCTCCCAAGGTCAAGCCATTCTCCTGCCTCAACCTCCCAAGTAGCTGGGATTACAGGAGCCTGCCACCACCCCAGCTAATTTTTTGTATTTTAGTAGAGACAGGGTTTCACCATGTTGACCAGAATGGTCTCGAACGCCTGACCTCAGGTGATCTTCCCGCCTTGGCCTCCCAAAGCGCTGGGATTACAGGCATGAGCCATTATGCCCAGCAGCAAATAGCATTCTTAGAGCAATTGAGCTTTTACTTGGTGCTGAAACTTTCCTTTTAGCCCAATGCCATATATATATATATGCCACGCATATAAATATATATGTACAAATATATGCACACACACATGCATATATATACCAATATATATACTAATTCCTTTTAATATTTTAATATTTCATATTTTCATATAATAACTCTCTTACTCCAGATAAAGAGAAAGAAATTGAGGCTCTAAGAGTTTAAATAATTTGCTATAAGGCACACAGTCATTAAAACAAGGAGAGAACATATATATATATATATATATATAATAGTAATATAAAATAGTTTATATTTTTATAGAATATATATATATTTATATATGTGTGTGTATATATATATATGTGTGTGTATATATATATATATATAGTCCTTTGACAGTGAAAAGCTCTTATTTTCCAGTAAGCAAACAGGCTAAATGACTTATTCAAAGTTGCACTAAATATGTTTTTCTTTCTTTTTTAACTTTTATTTTAGATTCAGGATATTTTTTTCTGATTATAATACAGAAAATTTGAAAAATATAAAGTAAAAGACACATTTATGACACATAAAATACCACCAATTGGAGATGATCACTATTTGTTTTAGTATATATCTTCTATTCCTCTATAAATTTTTATGCAATAATTGGTGTAGATTCTCTCATGTTTTTTAGATCTAAATTGAAATCATATTTCACATACCGCCTAATATCCTTTTTTGAAGTAATAATACCACACAGGCCTTTTCCATATTATCAAACATTCATATGGAGCACTATGTTTAATGGCTACCTCATATTCTAGTATGGTTGGTAAGTAATCAGTTTAGGAATAAGTAAAAAAATCTTAAACAGAGAAAAGATGATACAATTGGTGCTAATTCCTTTTCATATTTTTATATTTGATATTTTCATATCTTAACTCTCTTACTTCAGATGAAGAGAAAGAAACTGAGGCTTCAAGAGTTTAAATAATTTGCTACAAAACACAAAGTCATTAAAGCAAAGATGTAATTTGAACCCAGATCTGAGTGATGACAAAGCCAGGGCAGAATGATTGTGCGATGAAAGTGACATGTAATTTATAACTTTACTCAGCAGAAAGGCCCTTGGGTCAGCATAGCATGCAGAGCCTTGGAGATTTTCAAGGCCTGGCAGTTTCTCTGTTATTGGGAAAAGGTATCCAGGAAAACCTATGGAACTGAGAGAGAAGTCAGAGACACAGATACATAGTGATTACAAGTAATAGTCAGGAACCACTGCTGGGCCAAAGAAGTTTCACTCCAGAAATCGTTTCTTATTAATGGGAATTCTTTTGGTCACAGAGAGGTGAATTCACACATTAGGGAAATCTAGCAAAGATGGTTATATGCTTATAAAAGCAAATGCAAGAATGGGGATGGATTGACTTCTATCTTTTAAAAAGCCGCATTTGTGATGAAGTCCCAAGTCATGTGTCTATTGGACTATGCTCTTACCCTCCAAGTGAGAATTCAGGAGAGTTTTAGAGAAAATAGTCTGTTTCTTAAGGTTTTCAGGAAAGATCACTTGAAAGGGATTTCCCTGGTGTAATGTCTTTTACCTTCCATATTCATCCCCCTCCTGTTTAATCAGCTTGTTTCTTATTGATATTCTGAGTACCAGGACCCCAGTACAAAAGGGAATGGAAAAGACTCCTGGCATATGCATTAGATCAGGAGAATTTCATGATGAGTAAGAGTAGGCTTGCCACGCCTCGCCTTGATTGTTAAAGAATCCCTTAAAAGGCAATCGGGGGTGTCTTCATTTCCTGTAGGTACTGTGACAAATTACACAAACTTGGTTGCTCACAACAACAGATATTTATTCCCTCACAGTTCTAGAGGTCAGACGTCTGAAACCAAGGTGTTGGCAAGACTGTTCTCTCCTAAAAGACTCAAGGGGAGAAGGCTTCTTCCCTCTTCCAGGCTCCAGTGGCCCCAAGTGTCCCTGGGCTTGTGGCCGCATACTTTCAATCTCTACCCCTTCATGTATCTCTATCACTTCATGTGGCCTTCTCCTCTGGGTCTGTGTCTTTTCCTCTTACCTTGTTTACTACGACAGTTGTCATTGGATTTAGCCACCCGCAGCCCCACCCCTGGATAATCCAGAATGATCTCATCTAGAGGTCCTTAACATAATGATATCTACAAAGACCCTTTTCCCAAATAAGGTACATTCACAAGTTCTCAGGCTTAGGACACAAACATATCTTTTTCATGCCCACTAGAAAGTGGGAAGCATAGAAGCTGAGGTGTCCCTGGGAAAGGCCGCTAAGCCCTCCTGGGTGTAGACCTTGGGCAGGACCTTATTTCCTGGATAAATCTCCAGAAAGGAAGAAAGAGCTTATACTCTGGGCTGTTTGGGTTACAAAGGTAGACGGGTCTCTGAGTGCTTCTTAGTTCTCTATTCAGCAAAATGTTATCTGTCAGCTCCAGAGGGGCATCCAGAGGGAGACAAATCCAGGCCTAAAGGGACCTGGCAGATGGGATCATCCACCTGTGAGGCAAAGAAGGGGAAGGGTCAGGTGGGGTGAATGCTCTGTCAGCAGATTCCTGCCTGGAAATAGATTATTGAAAACCCAGGCCTCACTTTCCTAGCCCATGTCTTGGCATGGCATAGCTTTGGGACTGGGCTTCTACTCTGGGCTAGAGGGCATTGCTGAACTGGGGGAGATGAGTTTTGGTTTTCATGAAGAAAATAGAGAGTCAAAACAGAAATTGGAGATGTTATCTTTCTAACTATACTAGAGTTCTTCGGAAAAACAGAACCATAAGAAAATCACATACACACAGAGCAATGCATCATTTAAATGACAGTTTGGTCAGTGATGCATCTCATGTACAACAGTGGCCCCATAAAATTATAATGGAGCTGAAAAATTCCTATCATCTAGTGACAGCACAGCCATTGTAGCATCATAGCAGAATGCGTTACTCACGTGTTTGTGGTGATGCTGGTGTAAACACATAATTTTAATAACTGTAGTATAGCCCAAGTGCACAGTGTTTGTGAAGTCTACAGTTATGCACAGTGATGTCCTAGGCTTTCACCTTCACTCACCACTCACTGATTGACTCAGAGAAACTGCCAGTCCTACTAGTGCCATTCACAGTAATTGCCCTTATACAAGTATGCCCTATTTTACCTTTTGTACTATATTTTTACAGTACTTTTTAATGTTTTGATATGTTTAGACACACAAATACTTACCATTGTGTTGCAATTGCCTCTAGTATTCAGTAGTATAGCATGCTGTACAGGCTTGTCCCTCAGAAGCAATAGGCTAGACCATCTAGCATAGGTGTGTCACAGGCTATCCATCTAGGTCCGTGTGTCTACACTTTATGGTGTTAACGTGACGACAAAATCACCTAATGACACATTCCTCGGAAAGTATCCCTCTCGTTAGGCCACATATGACAATGTATCTATAGACTTGGCAGGCCCACAACCAACACTCTCTCTTATGGACCTGGCAGGTCTGAAGTCTATAGGTCCAGCTCTGAGGCTGTAAATTCAGGTGGGAGTTGAGGTTGCAGTCTTGAGCACAATTCTACAATGCAGCAGGATGGAAACTCAAGAAGGGTTACTAGGGTGCAGTCTAGAGGAGAATTCCTTTCTCTTTAGAAACCTCAGGCTTCTCTTTTAAGGCTTTCAGCTTAGAAGAGATTGGCACCCACCTGTATTATGTAGGATAATCTACTTAAAGTCTACTGATTGTTAAGTGTTAATTACATCTAAACAATACCTTCTTCACGGCAACATCTAGACTGGTGTTTGACCTAACAACTGGACACAGTAGTCTAGCCAAGCTGACATGCAAAGCTGTCACACCTGCACACTGCAGTGCATCATGGGGTTCAAATTCAGACTTGTTTCCAAGCACCTAATAAGTGTCAAGCATAGCTCTATGTGTGCTAGAGACAAGAGAGCGGATGCCTTGCTTCTGTCAGCAAGGAGTGTTCAGTTGGACCAAATCACAGGGGAGGTCACAGCATCTCTAAGTGGGTAAAGGCTGTTGAAAGAACATGAAGAAAGGCTTCAATTGTCAGCCTGGAGAATCTGGGATAAATTCCCCAGATCTGGAGGAAGACAGGTGAGAGCCAGGAAATGGGGAGGAAGGGGAAGGAGGAGCATCCCAGGCAGAGAGGGAGCCTAGAGCAAAACAACAACAACACCCCATGAGTTTAAGAAGCTGAAATAAATTCCTGTTGGCTAGAACACAGAATGTCAGAACGTGAGGCTTCTGGGCATGAGGGCTGTGCTTGGGTGCTGACTGTTCTGTACCTCCTCTGAGATGTTGCAGAAGTCAGACCTTAGTTTGAGAGCAGTGGGGAGCCACCAAGGCTGTTGAGCTGGGGAGGGACATCATCAGACTTTCCTTTTCAGAAGAGATCTCTGTTACTTTGTGCTGCTCTTCTGCTAGAAGTGGAGGTCAGGCCCTGGACAGCTGAAGAATCCCTGTGAGAATGTCCAGAGTTACGATAATGAGAGGGGCAGAAAGCACAATGCACTTAAGAGTGCAAATCAATGCAGATGGACTTCATTCCATTTACAGATCACTGCTGGGGTCTGTGTAGATCGACAGACAGAAACAAACTTTCACATTTTTCATCATACCTGGGGATGGAATTTGACATTGATGTCTAATGCAGAGTAAAGCGATTCTGTTCTTTTTAAGCACTTCTTGTGAATTAATCACCAAAAGGGAGGAAAGGTAGATGATCATGTCAATGTAAACCATTGTGCATTCTTGAATCTTTGCAGGCTACTCACATCTTCAGGAGAACCCCGTCCCACAGATGCTGGAATCTTCCCTGCTTACCTCTCTTCAGCAGCCCCTCGTCTTTCATTGAGAAGATGAAAATTGGAATGAATTGTAATTGAATGTTATTCAACCTTTCCATATTAAAGTGAACATGAGATCAAATTGTCATTTTTCCCAAACTTTATGTCATTTTGTATTAGATTACTTTCCTCATGCCAGACTCTAGAGTTCATATGAATCCAAAGTGGAAAGAATCTTTAAATTTTGCCAAGTCTATAATATGAAGAAAAAAGACCTAAGTGAGGTGTATTTGAACGTGAATGAAAACTCCAGCTTTGCCTTGGCATCAGGTTGAAATGAACTCAGCTCACACTTGGCATTTGGGCTGCTCATGTCCTGAACTACACCTCCCAATTCTGCGAATTCTACCAAACCAGAAACATGTTTTGCCAGATGCTTCCCCACTCACTCCCAATGTGTGTGCTTTGTATGAAATGGAATCCATATGTTTCTTATCCATTTACACTTAAATCATCAAGATGTTACTCAGTGATGCCGCTGTGATTTACAGATCTTTCAGTCTTTTTTTTTTTAATTTGAAAAAGGAAAATCATATTTTGTAAAGTGTAGACTTGAAACCACAAATTTGTACAATGAAGAAAAATATGCATCTGCTATTTTCTTTCTTTTTTCTTCCAAGCTTCAAAAAGGGTATTGCCAACTTGCAAACACATGACTTACCAGAAGCATCCACACCAGCCCTGTGGGCCTGAGTCTCCAGCTCTGTCTTATTACTGCCACTGTCCCATGTCATGGGAGAAATGTGTGTGTATTAGTTCGTTTTCATTCTGCTATGTAGAAATACCCTAGATTGGGTAATTTATAAAGGAAAGAGGTTTAATTGACTCACAGTTCCACTGGGGAGGCCTTAGGAGACTTACAATAATGGCAGAAGGGAAGCAAATATGTCCTTCTTCACAAGATGGCAGGAGAGAGAAGTTCAGAGAAAAGAGGGGGAAAAGCCCCTTAAAAAACTATCAGATCCCGCGAGACTCACACACTGTCACAAGAACAGCATGGCGGAACTGCCTCCATGATCCAATCACCTCCCACAAGGCCCCTCCCCCAACACATGGGCATTACCATTCACATTAAAATTTAAGATGAGGTTGGGCATGTTGGCTCATGCCTGTAATCCCAGCACTTTGGGAGGCTGAGAAAGGTATATCACCTGAGATCAGGAGTTTGAGATGAGTCTGGCCAACATGGCAAAACCCTGTCTCTACTAACAATACAAAAATTAGCTGGGCATAGCAGCACACGCCTGTGGTCTCAGCTACTTTGGAGGCTAAGGCACAAGAATCTCTTGAACCTGGGAGGTGGATGTTGCAATGTGCCGAGATCACTCCAGGCTGGGCAAGAGAGCAAGACTCTGTCTCAAAAAAAAAAAAAAAAAATTCAAGATGAGATTTGGGTGGGAACACAGAGCCAGACCATATCTGTGTGTGTGTGTGTGTGTGTGTCTGCATGCATGTGTATGTATGTCTGTGTGTGTATATATATGTCTGTGTGTGTGTGTGTGTGTGTGTGTGTGTGTGTTGGGAAGAGAAGGATAGAGAAAGGGAGAGGAAAGGGAATAAATTGATAAGAAGGAGGAAAAGGAAGGAAGATACAAATGGAAAGTGGAAGAGAAGAATTAAAAATTTTGGAACATGTAGAAAATTGATATTTTCAAAGGTAGAGGAAAAGAAACTATGCCTGTCAGGAACAGCATAAGGTGGCCAGGTATTCAGTCACCCAGTCATTAGGAAGATATTTGCATAGTGACATCCATGTACTAAATTGTGGTACAATAAAGATGGCTTCAAATTATCCGACAGTATTTTTATTAAGAGGCTTTGGAAATGTTTCCCCTCAAACCTCATGTTGAAGTTCAATCTCTGATGTTGGATGCGGTGGTGCCTAATAGGAAATGTTTGCGTCAGGAGGGCAGATCCTTCGGAAACAGATTAATATCCTCCTTCTTCAGGGGTAAGTGAGTCCTCACTTTATTAGTTCCCTCAAGATTTGGTTGTAATAAAAGCCTGATGCCTCCCCACCATTCTTCTTCTCTTGCCGTATGATTTCTGCACACAACAGCTCCCCTTCACCTTCACCCATGAGTAGAAGCCTGAGGCCCTCACCAGATGCAGATGCCCAATCTTGAACTTTCCAGCCAGGCAGAATTGTGACCCAAATAAACCCCTTTTCTTGATAAATTACCCAGCCTCAGGTATACATTTATAGCAACACAAAATGCACTAAGACACTGTCCTATTTCTTCTCCACTTAAATCTAAACTGGCCTGTGGCTACTTTGACCAATGGAGTTAGTGAAAGTGATGCTACGCCATTCTGGACTTAGTCTTTAAGAGGACTGGCACCTTTTGCTTTGACTTTGGCCTCTGAATCAGGCTGCCATGCTGAGGCCATGGGTAGGCCTAGTCAACAAGCCCATCTATATTCCCGGATGACAGTCAGCAACAGGTGCCAGCTTTGTGAGTGCACCATATTGTATGTCCAGACCATTCAAGCCTTAAGATGCAGAGATTGCATTAGCATTTGATTACTAACTTCTCTGAAGTCAAAACATTGCTTTTCTGGAAAACCTTTGTAACATTAGTGATCAGAAGGATTTTGCTTATAGCTTGGAGTCCTTAAAATGAATCTTCAGAAGTTTTATGTCATCATTGGCAAGCATAAATGACATACAATTTTCCAAGCTGTTAGTCTTTGCCTTTTGATGATTCCATGTCCAAGTAACAATCATTCTCTTCTTAAAAATTCTTCTCATTTGCACTAAAGTGATTGATTCAAAAATCTCTTCTGATCAAGAGAACTTTGCCAATATATTTTAATATAAATGTAATATAATTTATTACACTTAATATCTAACTACTATGTATCTGTCTAGTTACCTGCTTATCTATCCATCTTGTGTCTCAAATTTTAAATACATCTCATATATATATATATATATATAATATACACATGTACATATTCACACCTCATATTTTAATTACATAGTTTCTTGAATGGGTTAATGAATTCAGTTATTTTTGCCTTTCATTAATTTTTCTGGAAACTAGCTTTGTTTTGTTCTCCAGATTCCCTTTCTTTGACTTTGACATAAATCTAGAGAAAATGCACTAGTGACTTCTTCAATATTGACATCCCCCACCTACATTGATTCCCACACTTTTCTTTCTTCCCATTAGTTTTTGAGGGATGATAATAATACCTGTCATTATTTAGTATTACTGTGTGCCAGAACATAGGCTAATGGCATCACGAAGTTACCTCTTTTAATTCTCCCAACAACACTTAGAGGCAGATATTATTTTTCTCATTTTATAGTTCAGGAAGTTGAGACTTAGAGAAATTCAGATACTTGCTCAGGGTCACATAGATAATGTTAGAACCAGGATTTGAATCCAGATTTATCTTGTGAGATCATAATATCCTGACTTCCTGTCTTCTTATGTACACTGACTCACACAAAGGAATTCATTTGGTCATTCATCCAGTCTCAGAAATTCCTCAGAAATCTGTATTGCATAGTTTAGCTAAGCTATATTAGATGAAGGGCCATTAAAACTAAATAAGACACGTTCATGTTCATAAGGAGCTTTTCTGGACAAGAATCTGAGCCTTATTTAATTTCATCAGTAAAATGGGATTGTAGATATTTCTTGTGAACTTTAATGTAGGAATCAGGATAGGCTGTATTATGATGCAATAACAAGCAACCTCACAATTTCAATGACTTAAAACAAGGTTAATTTCTTGCCCATGCTATTTCTCTCCTGAGGCTTATTTAGGAATTTTGTTCCATGTGGTCTTCATTTTCACCCTGAAATGCAGCACTGTTTAGACCATTAATGGTCATTGTGGCAGAAGATAATGATAACTCTGGGGGTCTCACTGGGGCATTGATATGGTTTGGATCTGCGTTCTTGCCTAAATCTCATGTTGAAATATAATCCTCAATGCTAGAGGTGGGGCCTGGTGGGAGGTGACTGGATCATGGGTTTTTTTCTCATGAGTAGCTTAGCACCATCCTACTAGTGGTATTCTTGTGAGTGAGGTCTCATGAGATCTGGTTATTTAAAAGTATGTAGTACCTTCCCTCTCTAACTGTCTCCTGCTCTGACTGTAAGATGTGCCTGCTGCTCTTCTCCCTTTCACCATGATTGTAAGTTTCCTGAGGCCTCCCCAGAAGCAGAAGTTGCTACGCTTCCTGTACAGCTTGCAGAACCATGAGCCAATTAAACCTCTTTTCTTTATCAATCTTAGGTATTTCTTTATAACAATGAGATAACTGCTAATACAGGGACTTTACTGATACTCACAATGCATTGGCCAGAGCAAGTTTTATCCCCTCATAGAGGAGTCAGGATGGGGAATCCCCTAGAAGGTGGCAGTGCCAGAAGAAGGAAGAGCCAGAATATCTGGAAACCAGCACTAATGACAACCACATATATGATAATTTAAGAATTTATAGTCCAACATATGGAAAATCTTTAAAAACAAAAAGCATTTTGTGTCTGAAATATCATCAGTACAATGGGAGTCTATGGAGAAATTTGGTAATTCCAAGATTTTTCTTCACATTCCTTCTTTCAGGCTATGTTAAAGAAGCGAAAAAGGATATTTGCTAAAAAGGTTATTATGAGTCCTTTATTCTTTCCTTTTTTAATCTATCAGATAGTGCTTCAGCTAACAGCTCTGAAGGACTAGCCAGAGGTGGACAAATCCGGCTGTCAATAACGAAGTGAAAAGCTGGGTAGAGTATGCGCGCACGCGCACACACACACACACACACACGCACACACACACACACACAATCTGAGTAAAGACTTACTAAAATGTGCTAGATTTGGGTGTCCAGTATCTTAAAGAGAAAAGTCGTTCATTGAGAGAAGGCTGCCATTCTATGCTGATTTTCCCCTAAGGCTCTTTCCTGTCTATATCCTGGGCAAAGAGGCTGACCAAGTGAGTCAAGATTAACTCAGTGGCAAAGAGGAAGAGACTCTGAGCAGAGCTTTTGCGAGTTTTATGGCCCCATGGAGACAAAAATCAATGTTCAGCCCTATGAAGGCAACCAGGATTTGAGGGGCCAAAATTCCAAAGGAAAGGGAAGCAGAGAGAAGTGAGACCAGAACCCTGAGCTGCTTTTCTTCTAAAGTTTTTGGCTGATTATTAAATTGTTCCTGCTGAAAGGTAGAGAGGCTGAGTAGAAATCAGTTGCTAAGAGACCAAAAACTTGATGCAGAATTCTTAGATATCTCATGATATTGCAGTGAAAAAAAATGTGGTTCAAAGCCTGCCAAAGGAGAGAGGCCTGGCTATTAACCCAGTTGGAACCCGTGAAGTATAATCAGCCTTCCATAATGGTGGGGGTTCTGCATCTAAGTATTAAACCAATTTAGGACTGAAAATATTCAGGGAAGAAAAAAAGGTGATTGTATTGAACACGTACTGACTTTTTTCTTGTCATGATTCTTAAACAATACACTATAACAACTAACTACATAGCATTTACATTGCATTAGAAATTATAAGTAATCTAGGGATGATTAGATATATAAGAGGATATTAGTGGGTTATGTGAAAACACTATACCATTTTATGTAAGGAAGTTGAGCATCTGTGGATTTTAGTATTTGCTGGAGGTCCTAGAACCAATTCTCTGTGGTTACTAAGGGATGATTTTACTATATTTCAGGAGTAAGGGCAAGCCAGAAATTAGATAAAGCCTTGTAAAGACTAAAATCCAATTTCAAACCAGCTCAATTTCTGATTGGATTAAGGGATCTGTTTCAAGAAGACAAAGAAAATCCTTTTTGAAATTACATTAAATCATTCAGAAATTTTACATGATTTTTCATTGTGTTTAGGATTTAATAAATAGTACCAGGCATACCAACAAACAAAAACAAGAGAGAGGAAAAAAATTTTAAACAAAAATTACGATATCTGAATTAACTGTGTCATATATATGATTATTAGGAGATTACACAGCTGGAGAACAGATTTGTTATTTAGAATATAGGTCAGTAAAAAATGTTCAGGCTGAAGCAGAGAGGGAAGACTTCTATGCAGCAAACTATGAAATGTTTTTGTGAGAAAGTAAAAACATAAAAAAGAAGAAATAAACACAAGAAAATAAATAAATAATTTTCAGGAATTAGAAAACTCAATATTACAAAAACAGCAATTTTCCCTCAATTAAACTTTTGATTCAATCAAGTCTAAATGAGAATCACTACAAGCTTGCATTTTTGTGTGTGGAAATTGAAAAGCTGATATTAAAGGTGTATGCAGAGACGCAGAGGATTAAGAAGAGCCTTGCATGTCTCCAAGAACAATGTCAGCGGACTTAAATAACCAGATTCAAAGATGTGGTATCAGTTCAAAGGTACTGGGTGAATTAGTATAACTGCTTTTGGGAAAACAGCTCAATGGCAAAAAACAAAAAAAAGATAAGAAAAAAAAAAAAAAAGAGAAACGAAAGCATCCAGTGGGAAAAGGATGATTTTTAAACATTCATAAGGATAGCCACATTGAAAAAAAAAGAATTGCAACCCTAGCTCACTCCATACACAAAAATTAATTGTAGGTGGGTTGTAGATCTACATGTGAACAGTTAAATTCAGCGGCTTCTGGAGGATAACACAAGATAATTTCTTCATTCCCTTCATGAGCTAGGCAAAGGTCCTAAACTAGGACACAAAAAGCATTAGTCATTAAGAAAATGTGATGAATTGAACCACATTAAATAGAAAAACTTCTGTTTATCACATGACACCATTAAGGGGGTGAAAGTGCATGCCACAGAGTGAGAGCGACAAGGAACTCATGACAAATCACTAAGAAAAAGACAGATATTCAGATAGGAAAATGGGCAAAAATATTAAACAGGCACTTAGGAAAAGAAGCTATGTAATTGGCCAATAGGCAGATGCAAAGATGCTCAACGTCAATTGAATAAGACAAATTCAAATTAAAAATAATAGTGCAATAGTATCACTCAACTGTCAGAATGACTAAGACAAAAAAAAAACTTATAATACTAGTCAGTAATTGCAAGCTGGAATGCCCACTTTTCTACATTGTGGTGGGAGTGCAAATTAGTACTATCAATTTGACGAAAATGCGTGGGAGTGTTTACTGAAGTTACATGTACATATACTCTTTGACTAGAAATTCCGCTCTTGGTTTATACATTACTGAATTGCAGATATGTGCAGTAAATGCCATGTGTAAAATTTTCATAGCAGTACTATTCTGAATAGCCTCAAATGTCCATGAAAAATAGAATGAATAAATGGTTTGTTTATCCAATAGGATGCCACATAGCAATGAAAATGAATAAATGAATTCTTACTACACACAACGTGAATGAATATCACAAATCAAATATTGAGAGCAAAGTTCGGTTACAATAAAAAGCACAGACTCTGTGATTCCATTCATATAAAGTCAAACAAAAGGCAAACTTAATCTGTAGTGAGAATAGTCAGGTTGGTGGTTATTTTTGGGGAATAGAGGGAGGTAGCTGGGGGGAACCAAGGGGAGTTTTGGGGTGCTGATAATGTTTCATTTCCTTATTTGTAGGGTGGTTACGTAAGTCTGTTCATTTTGTGAAAATGCCAACCCTGACAGAATCTGGAGTGTTAAACTTCAATAAAAATACTCATTTAAAAACATGAAAAATTATATAGGACAAATCTATCTAACAATTGAAAAGCATTATTCTTGTCAAAGAATTTTTACCATGCTGGATCATGAGTGAGAATTCAATTTTAGTAGGGAAACATCTTTTTGCAAGGTAAAGAGCATAAGATGCTTACTTAAATGTCTTCTATGATGCAATTATTATGTCAGAAAAACATGCATAATAAAACAACACTTATAATTCTTTTGCATTTATATTTTGATTTAGTTCTTTGTTACATATACATATAGAAACTAGATAAGATAAATTTGTGGGCTTTAAAGGGAAACTTGTTTGAAAAAGGGAACAATTTGTTAAAATTGTTTTCATTTTCTTTCTGTTTTTATTATGTAATAAAACAATAATAAGGAAATTAGTTCTTTTTATAACATATCAGTACTCAAAGCATAGTCTCACTTTCATTTTTCTCCTTTTTATTCAAAAACACTGATGCTATTCACTGTTGTTTTACCCCCTCAATAACCCTGTAGAGTGGAATTGGGAAGAATGATTCCTTTTGAAAGATGAGAAAACTGTGATGCAGGGGACATTAACCTACCATTTCAAGACTACACTTCTAGTCCAATGCAGACCAATGGCCAGATGCACGTTGTGACATTGATGACTGTTTTTTCTATTAAGTTCACATTCACCTCCACTATCTTGATTTCAGTTAAGAAAGCTTAGGATCATCAATTTCTAGTCAACTCTGGCAGAGCTAGAGCAGTGGCAAAAAGGAAAATTTTGTGATAGGACAAAGCTTAGTTGAAATGGCTGGAGATCTGTATTCAGGCAGGGTTGAGTCCACAGCCAAACTATAAGGCAAGAAATAGAAAAAGGATAGTCACCTCACCATAGTTTTATTGACTTTTTTAAAACACAGAAAATGAGAAATAGGTAGAACAAGATACTGACAATGTAGTCTCCAGATGGCACATCTATTTCTTGAAAGGTTCCATTGTTTCATAAAACCACAATGTAAAATCTCCTAATATCTCTCTACTTCCCTCCTAATCCAGTTTTTCTGAGATACTACTACTAGGGCTGCCTTGTGAAAATATTGGTTTTCTGAGGAGGACAAGAAGGAGAAAGGTTATATGAAGGAAACCTAAACTCTGAACGGAAACTCAACCCAGCCATCAAAGACCTCTCAGTTGCTCAACTGCACGACCCCTGTGGCTATTCTCGAAGTGCCCTGACTTACTGTCTTGCACAGATCCAACCTCCTAATTCCCTGTCTGTCCATTTCAGAGCTCCCTGACTACCCTTCAAAAGGGAGGGAAAATCACGATTGTAAATCACATACTCCTTTGCATATGATGACGTGGTGACCACAAGATAAATTGGTTGGAATGTTTTGGTTTCATTCTTGAGATACTTTGGGTTCATGCTGCATGGGTGCAAAAAATACTTTGACTAGTTAGGCCTCCCTTCCCCTCTCTCCTG